>NW_027363253.1:292500-782500 GCF_046119375.1 Phyllobates terribilis
AGATTACTCATCTATTCCTGTAATTTCCGTTGTCTTCAATGGAGAAGGCTGCAAGCAAGATGGTCTATAGGAACAGAGGCTACACAGAATCTTCTTTATCCTGATAGGTGATGGTTCAGTGTAAATTTAAATAAAGTTGAGAACGTTTGACACCTAATTGCAATGCTTCATGTATTTATTTTGTATGTTTCTGTCTGATTTTGTTTGGGAGTCGGGCTCCATCACATATCACTGAGTGACACGTCTGACATCTGCCGGCCGCAGTTTTGCCCCAGGGGTCGCCCCTGCTCTGGGGAGTATGATGGAGCAGAGAAGATAAGCATTACAGCACAGCACCTGCAAGTGAGCGCTCATCCTCAGAATAAGGACTTATATTACAGGATTACAAGCAGCTTCCTCGCCTCATTCACACAGGGAGTATTTTGGGCAGTAATTTACATTAGTATTTGTAAGCTAAAAACCAGAGTAGAACAAACACAGAGAAAAATAATAACTGTACCACTCTCACCTCTTCTGTGTTTTGGATCCACTCCTGGCGTCTGTTAACAAATACTGATGCAAAATATCGCCATGTAAAAGGGCCCTAAATCCTTACTGACTGATTTGACAATACTTTACAAAAAAACAATATAAGCCTCACCATGCATTTAATCCATCCTGCTGCTCATATCTTCTGGGCTCAGACCCACAATGCCGTGACTCTCGGCCAGTGTACATAAGGAGAAAGTGGGAAAAGTCTCCAATAAAAAATAATTCTCACTTTATTGGTGCAAAATATTAAAATATATAAAAGTCCATGATAGCGGAGATGCAATCTCGACGCGTTTCTGGTTACGCCCTTAGTCAGTGATCCTGTTGTCATGACAACCCGCGCCTCCAGGTATCCCAGCGACGGTGGCCTGCTTAGACCAAGCTAGGAGCATGGTCTCAGAGGCTTCTATCACTGTAACACTGACAGGTAGAATTCATTGCAATGCTTTATAACAGCGATTATACTAATAAAAGCTAGTCCCATAGAGGGACTAAATGAAAAAGTAAAAAAAAGAATGTGAAAAAATATAAAAAAAAAAACCTAATCAAAAAATAAACAAAAAAAAATGAAAATAATGTTATATCAATAAATGGGTAAATTCATATAAAAACTAAAATAAACCAAAAAGGTCCACATATTTGTTATCATCACGTCCACGGCCTATAAAAAGGTCACACTACTTAACGCCTTCAGTGAACATTGTAAAAAAAAAACTATTCTTTTTCATCTTACCACCAAACAAAGAGTGGAATAAAACACGATCAAAAAGTCTAATGGAAATAAAAATGGTATAGCTGAAAACTAGTGACGAGCGAGCACTAAAATGCTCGGGTGCTCGCTGCTCGAGTCAAGCAAATTGGAATACTCGGCTGCTCGGTCCAAGTAACGAGCCCAATGTAAGTCTATGGGAAACTCCAGCATTCTTTCGGCGCCCCCCCCCCCGGCGGTCTGCAGAGGGCCTAAAAGTTGCCCAAATCGATGGGAACAGTACTCAAATGACATGGGAACAGCATGGGGAAGACTCCTGGAAGCATTTCTGACTCCCAGGTCAATGATGTCAACAATGTTGTCAGAGGTATTACGCCACTTTTACGGACTCACAATATAACATACAAAAACTAAACCAAAATGGATTTTCCTGGGAAATATGTTAACCACTTCGCACCAGAGCCTGTTTTTGCCTTCGTGACCGGGCCAATTTTTTCAATTCTGACCACTGTCACTTTATGAAGCAATTACTCTGGAACGCTTCAACGGATCCCCCTGATTCTGAGATTGTTTTTTCGTGACATATTGTACTTCATGATAGTGGTAAAATTTCTTTGATATCACATGCGTTTATTTGTGAAAAAATCGGAAATTTGGCGAAAATTTTGAAAATTTTGCAATTTTCAAACTTTGAATTTTTAAGCCCTTAAATCAGAGAAATATGTCACACAAAATACTTAATAAATAACATTTCCCACATGTCTACTTTACATCAGCACAATTTTGGAACCAAAATTTTTTTTTGTTAGGGAGCTATAAGGGTTAAAAGTTGACCAGCGATTTCTCATTTTTCCAACAAAATTTACAAAAACATTTTTTTAGGGACCACATCATATTTGAAGTCACTTTGAGGGGTCTTTATGACAGAAAATACCCAAAAGTGACACCGTTCTAAAAACTGCACCCCTCAAGGTGCTCAAAACCACATTCAAGAACTTTATTAACCCTTCAGGTGCTTCACAGAAATTTTTGGAATGTGGAAGAAAAAAATTAACATTTAACTTTTTTCACAAAAATGTTACTTTAGACCCAATTTTTTTTATTTTCACAGGGGTAACAGGAAAAAAATGGACCCCAAAATTTTTTGTGCAATTTCTCTTGAGCGTGCTGATACCCCATATGTGAGGGAAAACCACTGTTTGGGCGCACGGCAGGGCTCGGAAAGGAAGGAGCGCCATTAGACTTTTTGAATGTAAAATTTGTCTGAATAATTAGCAGACGCCATGTTGCGTTTGGAGAGCTCCTGATGTGCCTAAACAGTGGAAACCCCCCACAAGTGACACCATTTTGGAAACTAGACCCCTTAGGGAACTTATCTAGATGTGTGGTGAGCACCTTGAACCCCAAGGTGCTTCACAGAAGTTTATAATATTGAGCTGTAAAAATAAAATTTTCACATTTTTCCCACAAAACCGTTTTTCATCCCTTAATTTTGCATTATCATAAGGGTAATAGGATAAATTGCACCATGAAATTTGTTGTGCAATTTCTCCTGAACACGCTGATACCCCATATGCGGAGGCAAATTACTGTTTGGGCGCATGGCAGGGTTTGAAAGGGAAGGAGCGCCATTTGACTTTTTGAATGTAAAATTTGTTTGAATAATTAGCAGACGCCATGTCGCATTTGGGGAGCCCCTAATGTGACTAAACAGTGGAAACCCCCCACAAGTGCCACCATTTTGGAAACTAGACCCCTTAGGGAACTTATCTAGATGTGTGGTGAGCACCTCGCACCCCCAGCTGCTTCACAGAAGTTTATAATATTGAGCCGTAAAAATAAAATTTTCACATTTTTCCCACAAAAAATCTTTTTCATTCTCTAATTTTGTATTATCATAAGGGTAACAAGATAAATTGCACCATGAAGTTTGTTGTGCAATTTCTCCTGAACACGCCGATACCCCATATGTGAGGGAAAACCACTGTTTGGGCGCACGGCAGGGTTTGAAAGGGAAGGAGCGCCATTTGACTTTTTGAATGTAAAATTTATTTGAATAATTAGCGGACGCCATGTCACATTTGTGGAGCCCCTAATGTGTCTAAACAGCGGAAACCCCCCACAAGTGCCACCATTTTGGAAACTAGACCCCTTAGGGAACTTATCTAGATGTGTGGTGAGCACCTTGCACCCCCAGCTGCTTCACAGAAGTTTATAATATTGAGCCGTGAAAATAAAATTTTCACATTTTTCCCATAAAAAATGTTTTTCATCCCCTAATTTTGCATTATCATAAGGATAACCGGAGAAATTGCACCATGAAATTTGTTGTACAATTTCTCCTGAGTACGCCGATACCCCATATGTGGGGGAAAACCACTGCTTTGGTGTACGGCAGGGTTCGGAAGAGAAAGGAGCGCTATGTTGGCTGGGATAGGTTGGAGACACCATGTCACATTTGAAGAGTCGCTGACATGCCAAAACAGCAGAAACCTCCACAAATGACCCCATTTTGTAAACTACACCTCTCAAGGAATTCATCTAGGGAAGTAGTGAGTATTTTTTAATTTTTAAATTTATACCATTGGGCAGTGAAGAAAACATAATTGTATTTTTACCACAAAAAAATGTTTTACCCTCAGATTTTACATTTTCACACAGGGCAATGGGTAAAAATGGTGCCGAAATGTGTCACACAATTTCTTCTAAAAGTGTCAATACCCCATATGTGGCTGTATCGTACCGCTTAGCCATACGGTGAGATCTGGGGGGGACGGAGTGCTATTTGACAATTGGAGAACAAATTATTGTAGAATAGGCATTTGGATTTGGGAGCACAAAATTTTCTGAATTTCTTTTGGGGGGCAAGGGTCATTTTGCTTTTCCAGAGCCTTTCTACTACCAGTAACTTGGAAGTCCCTTATATTTTTAACAGATGACGGACCTGAGTGGGGACTAGCTTTTTTTGAGGACTGAGTTGAAGCTTTTATTGGGAACATTTTACGTAACATTTATCCGGCGCTCTAGGCTGAGCACTTACATCGGGGTTTCCATCTAAATTTCCAAGTGATGTAATTCAGATGAAACCCCTGCAGGATCCATTCACTGTAATGAGGCAGCAGAGTTACTCTGGACACCGTCTGGCCTCTGTGTAGCGGTGTCCTTTTTTTCAGAAGTGCACAAAACTGTGGCCAACCGCACTTTTATGCACGCCTAAAACAAATGACACCGTGGGATCCCAGGCTAGACGGCGTCCACAGTGGCCTATATCTGTCTCATTACAGGGAATCTTCCGTCATGGGTTCCGGCTGAATCATGTATTTCAGAGATTTACACGGAAACCCTGGTGTAAGTGCTCAGCGCAGAGCACAGGATAAATGTGGGCAGAGCCTTACTGGGATCTTTGGGGACATAATAAACAAATCAGTAGCAGGTGAAGAATTGGTTTTATTTATTTTTTACGCCGTTCCTAGTGTGATATAACTGATTAGATTACTTTATTCTTCGGGTCGGTGTGATTACAGAGATACCAGATTTATATCGGGTTTTTATGATTGACAGCTGTCACACACTAAAAGACGCTTTTTTTGCAAAATCTAGTTTTTGCATCACCATATTTTGAGAGCTATAATTTTTCCATATTTCGGCCGACAGAGTCATGTGACGGCTTGTTTTTTGCGGGACGAGTTGACATTTTTATTGGTACCATTTTTGGGGAAGTGACATTTTTTGATCGCTTTCTATTCCGTTTTTTGGGAGGTAAAATTAACAAAAACAAACAATTCAGGAATTGTTTTTTGAGGTTTTTTTTTATGCCGTTCTGCGTGTGGTAAAAGTGATCAGGCAGCGTTATTCTTCGGGTCAGTACGTTTACAGCGATACTACACTTACTGTATTTTTTTTATGTTTTGGCGTTTTTACACAATAAAACTATTTTATAGAAAAAAATATTTTTTTTGCATTGCTTTATTCTGAGCGCTATAACTTTTTTATTTTTCGGCTGATGGAGCTGTATGGCGGCTTTTTTTTTGCGTAACAAGATGACGTTTTCAGTGGTACCATTTTTATTTCTATTTTGTTTTTTGATCGCATTTTTTTCCACTTTTTGTTTGGCAATATGATGAAAAAGCATATTTTTTTGCTCCGTTTTTTATTTATTTTTATTACGGTGTGCACAGAAGGAGTTAATTAGTGTGACAGTTTTATAGCTCGGGTTGTTTCGGACGCAGCGATACCAAATATGTGTACTTTTTTTGGTTTTGTAAAAATATACGGATTTATTGGTTTAATATTTTATTTATTTATTTTTATTTATTTTGTGATTTTTTTATTAATAGTTTAAAAACTTTTTTTTTACTTTTTTTCACATTTTTTCTTAGTCCCTGTATGGGACATTAATTTTTATTTTTCTGATCTCTGATCTCATGTAATGTAATAGACATATATTACATTACATGAGATCTTCCCTGACTGTTTCAGTCAGAGTCTCCTGTCTGGCTACAGCTGCAGCTGAGCCAGACAGGACACCATATATGGCAGAGCTGGAGGCGGTCATGTGACCTCCAGCTGCCATAGCAACCCCAGGTCCTGGAAGGACACGGAGGTCTTCGGAGAGGTAAGTTGACGACCCCCTCTCCTCCTGCTGTCTCCTATATGCCGTGATCACTATAGATCACAGCATATAGAAGACAGCTAAGGGTTAACATCACTGGGACCTGATCTAATCAGGTCCCGATGATGTTCCCTGTCAGAGCTAACGCTCTGCACCGGAATCGCAGCGCTTGCAGGACCCTAGGGGTCCTGAGCGCTGCGAGACCACCCACCGTTTTTAAACGTCGGCGCTGCACAGAGCCCAGCAAGCGCCGACGTTTATCTACAGTGGGCGGTCGGGAACCGGTTAAGGAACATCCTTTCCAGGGTAATGACTTGTATATAAGGCAAAATCAATAACCAAAAACAAAAATCCTCCTTCACACCTTGGGCTATGTTCACACACAGCGTTTTTGATGCATTTTTGCATTTCTTTCAACCGTGACAAATGCATTCAGCAGGAAATGGCATTTTAACATTTTACAACCTTATCTGGCCATGTGGTGTGTGAAACATCATCAGACACATCCTGTTTCATTTATGAAGGAGGGATTGTGAAAGTCACAAACACTATTTTTACTGCCTTACTATTCTTAAAGGGCCAGCAGTCGGCTATGCTTTGTTGTTCCCATTATTAAAGAGTGGGTCTCCTATACTGTTATTGCGTATGCAGTGACTGCAAGGGCTGCCAAAAATTTGGACGTAACCCAATACCCCTTTGAAGAGACATAGAGGAGGGTCTCAGTAAAAAAAATATTCCCATTATAAAGGAGTGGGTCTCCTATAGTGGTAATGCCCATGCTGTGACTGCAAGGGCTGCCAAAATTTGGGAAAAACCCAACTAACAATTTAAAGACACATAGAGCTGGGCCACAGTAATGACATGTTCCCATTAGAAAGGATAAGGATCTGCTATACAGTTATAGGGTATGCAGTGAGTCCAACAGCTGCCAAAATTTAGGAAAAACCCCACTAACAATTTAAAGACACATAGAGCTGGGCACAGTAACGATGTTACACTCGCGGCCTGACTGTCTGGCGTGAGTGTGATTAGTGGTCCCACTGTACCATGAACCGAGGAGTGCCTGGAGGGGCGCAACTAAGTATCTACCCGATCCGACCAAGGTCGCACGGCGGCTAACGACTCCGTGAACCAAGGAGGAACCGAGCAGAGGGACCAGGTGCTACACCAGGTTAGACCCCGGTCACAGCTGTTGACCCACACCGGGGAATGCAGGAACAGGCAGGCCAGGCTGGCATACAGACAGGTGGGTATAGGCAAGCACGGCTGGTATGCAGACAGGGGGGGTACTGGCAAGCACGGTTGGTGTACAGACAGGGAAATACTGGCAAGCACAGCTGGAGTGCAAACAGGCAGGTACTAGCAGGTTGGAGCGCAAGCAGGATAGACTCCAATACAGACTGGGAGACAGAGACAAAGCAGCAGATGCGGTAGACAAGCTGGGCAGAGCAAAACCCGCAGATGCGGTAGACAAGCCGAGCAGAGCAAAAAAACGCAGAAGCGGTAGACAAGCAAAGCAGAGCAGAAACCAGCAACCGCGGTGAACAAGCAGAGCAGAGCTAAAACCGCTGGTGCGGTATGCAAGACAGAGCAGAAAGGAACCGCTGGAGCGGTGAACAAGGCAGAGCAGAGGGGAACCGCCGGAGCGGTGGGCAAGGCAGAGCAGAGGGGAACCGCCGGAGCGGTGGGCAATTAAGAGCAGAGCGAAACCGCACGTACAGTGAACAAGACAGAAAGGACAGAGCCCTGTTCCCATGGAACAGACTGGAAAATACAGAAAGATACCAAAGAAGGCAAAGGGAACAAGCAGAACCAGATACACACAAGGTACTTCCTATGAAGTAGCGAGTGGACACAAAACTCACAAACAGAAGTACAGAGACAACGAGTTGGAGCTAGGTGCTGGTTCAGACACTGCAGAAAAAGGGAGGAAACGGACAGAGACAAAACAGGTAACAGGTTAGGAGACAGTTCAGACAGGAACTGTTACTGCAACGAAATACAGAAACGAGCCTAGGTATAGCCAAGTGCTGGTTCAGACACTGCAGAAAAAGGGAGGAAATGGACATAGAGACAAAACAGATAAGAGGCTAGGAGACAGTTCAGACAGGAACTGTTACTGCAGCGAATTACAGGAATGAGCCTGGGTATACGGCCCCCAGAGGCAGAAACAGACTAGAAGTCACAGATAACAGGTCTGGGAATGCAGCCCCCAGAGTGGCGAGACAGACAGAAATAGAACTGGACCTGGCAACTTCAGAGAAAAGCACACACTGAATGTTAGTGTTGCTCAGGCACCTCCTACTGGGTGGAGGGGGTTTAAATATCCAGAGACTCACAGCAAAAGGCTAGAGACGCAATAGAGGTGCACCACAGCAGCTATAAGAATCAGGAAGTAACCGGGCCGCCACCCTAAGCAGTCAGTCAAGAGACATGCACACAGCAAGAATCTGGAGCACGGTTTACAGGCTGGACTGACAGGTAAGATTGTGGTCTTGCATAGTGGGAGGTGGTGCACTATGCAAGCACGCCGCCAGAGAGGTTACAAACGACATGTACCCAGTTATAGGGTATGCAGTGAGTCCAACGGCTGCCAAAATTTAGAAAAAACCCAATTAACAATTTAAAGACACATGGAGCTGGGCTACAGTAATGAGTACGACATGTTCCCATTAAAAAAGAGTTGGTCTCCCATACTATTTGCCTATGCAGTGAATGCAACGGCTGCCAAAAATTACGAGGCACTCCAATGACCTTGCAAGAGATGTAGAGGTTGGAGGGCCTCCTGATAACAATTTTCCCATTATTAGGAAGTGGGTCTCCCATACTGTTTGCCTATGCAGTGAATGCAACGGCTGTCAAAAATTTGGAGGAACTCCACTGCCCCTTGCAAGAGACGTAGATATGGTGATATGGTAGTGATATGGAGGAGGATGTGAAGGATGAGGAGAAGGTGGAGGACAAGAACAAATAGACAAAATCAGGAAGCTTATACCCATGTCTGGGTGTGAAGACAGAGGTGCATGGGAATACAGTTAGACCTCCCAAAAATAAGACACTGTATTTGAGTTTATGTTACGCTGCTATCATTCAGTGGTAGAGAGAAAGAAATTAGAATCAGACTTAGAATTGCCACTATTATGTAACTAAGTAATATATGGTATATCCACATTTATCATTATTGCAATCTTCTAGTCGGATTATATAGGGGCCATCGTTAACATATAGCAAAAAGAAGGAGTGCAAAGCACAAACAACGATAATAGCCCAATTGTTAGAAAAATAGAAAAATACTTTATTGAATATTAAACATCAGAGAATCTGGGGAGACGATAAATACACATAAATCCACATATAGTTGCATAGATCAATACACAATTGCATAAAAGCATTAAAATCAAGCACTACATCACACGAAGTGTGGCTATTACATGGAAGGTGTCCGTTATTTAAAGTAAATTGAAATGGACAAAATGCTGCGCTATATGAATCAAATATACATACGAACATTTATGTTCAGTCAGGAAGAGCAGCATCATCACCATGAACCGATGGTCACATTCCCTATCACCACAATATATAGATGGATACAAGTCAAAAAAGTTTTTTTTACCTCTGTAGGGGGAAAAGAGCACACTCCATGTGTGTATCCCCAACGCGCGTTTCGGCGCTATGTGCCTTTCTCAAGGGGACTGCTTAAGTATCACAGATGGTCATTTAAATAGTGTCTTGCGTAAACACCGCGAGACGCTGGGGGTGGATGATACTAATCATGTGACTTGTCACCATGTGAACCACAACGCTACCCAGAGATGCCTCGCAACGGACCAGAAGTGACGCAGAGAGCATCGCCGTTACCCAGACACCGGACTCCGACGGCATCGCGGCTGATAGCCCATGGATGCCGAAGGGAAAACAGCGTGTGGGGACGACGATGCCCCTGCGTGCATGGTCCAGGTATACATAACACATATGTATGCAACGTCACCCGTTTGAACAGAGGCGGGACCACCCCCATGCAGACTAGGACTAAACTACGACAAGGGAAACATAACATTAACGCACACACTGCATATAATTGCCAAAAATCAATACACTTATAATGGAGAACACATAGATGATGAAGAACAAAAAAATGCATCTTTAACCCCTTTAAAGCCCATGACGTACTAATACGCGTCTGTGCCCTGGGATTTAAGAGCCTGACCCATATTAGTACGTCATAGCGATAGCGCGCGCACAGAGGTTGTGCGGGCGTGATCGCCGCCGGGTGTCAGCTGATTGTCACAGCTGACACCCGGTACTATGTGCAGGGAGCGGTCCCGCACCGCCCCCAACACATTAACCCCTGCAATGCTGCGATCGAAGTCGATCACAGCATTGCGGAGGCAAGGGGAGGTGATCGGTATACTCACCTCCTCTTCCGGCCTCCAGCGCTGTCTGCCGCGGCTTCCCGGGTGTTGCCATGACGACCCGATGTCGTCATGACAACATCCGGGTCACCAGACAGCAGGAAGATTGTTTGGACATGCGCAGTGCATCATCAAACTATCTTCTCCCTGTCCAGCGCTGACTGCCTGCACGGCACAGGGATGGTGCTCCATCCCTATGCTGTGCAGGCGATCAGAATAAAAAAAGTGAAAGTCCCACAGTGGGACAAAGTAAAAAAGTGTAAAAACTCCCAGAAAGTGAAAAAAAAAGAAAAAAATAATAATCCACTAAAAATAAAAATATAATGTACCCATCAATAAATATTATTATGAAAAAAAACAAAAAAAAAAACAATAAAAGTACACATATTTGGTATCGCCGCGTCTGTAACGACCAGGCCTATAAAACTGTTCCACTAGTTAACCCCTTCAGTGAACACGGTAAAAAAATAAAAATAAAAAACAAAGCAAAAAACAATGCTTTATCATCATACCGCCAAACAAAAAATGGAATAACACGCGATCAAAAAGACGAATATAAATAAAAATGGTACCGCTAAAAACGTCATCTTGTCCCGCAAAAAACAAGCCGCCATACAGCTCCATCATCCGAAAATTCAAAAAGCTACAGCTCTCAGAATAAAGCGATGCAAAAAAATAATTTTTTCTATAAAATAGCTTTTATTGTGTAAAAACGCCAAAACATAAAAAACAATATAAATGTGGTACCGCTGTAAACCTACTGACCCGAAGAATAAAGCTACCTTATCAATTTTACCACACCCGGAGCAGAATAAAAAAAAACAAAAAAAACAAATCCTGAATTGTTGGTTTTTGTTCATTCTGCCTCCCAAAAGCTGGAATAGAAAGCGATCAAAAAATGTCACATGCCTGAAAATGGCACCAATAACAACGTCAACTCATCCCGCAAAAAACAAGCCGTCACATGACTGTCGGCCAAAATATGGCGATGCAAAAACTAGATTTTACAAAATATGTGTTTTTTAGTGTGTGACAGCTGTCAATCATAAAAACCCGATATGATTCTGGTATTGCTGTAATCGCACCGACCCGAAGAATAAAGTAATCTCATCACTTATACCGCACGAGGAACGGCGTAAAAAATAAACGCTAGGGCTGGGGATGGTTTTTTTTTTTTCAAAAGTAAAAAAAAAAAAAACAAAAAAAAAAAAAAGAAGATGACGATATGGCGACTAGTGTTGAACGCAAGTGCTCGCTACTTGAGTTTGCATCGGTTGCTCGGGTATGCACCGAGTCTCCGTCCAATATGCTTCACGGCCAAAAAAACCTCGCGGGGATGGCCTGCCATGCACGAGCGATCCCCGCATGGTTTTTTGGGGTGTCTAATAACCGTGAAACATGCGGGCGGGGACTCGAGCATTTCACTTGAGCACCCGTGATACATGGTGCATACCTGAGTACCCGATGCAAACTCAAGTAGCGAGCACTTGCGCTCAAGAGTAATGACAACTTATTCAATATGATGACCTAATGTTATCAAATTCTGTGTCGTACCTCTGGGTTCCAAATGTTCACTATACCCCTTAATAAAATCCTTGAGGGGTATAGTTTCCAAAATGGCGTCACTTGTGGGGGAGCTTCACAGTTTAGGCACATCAGGGGCTCTCCAAACGCGACATGGTGTCCGCTAACAAATTGAATGGAAAATCAGCTCAAATTGTTAGCGGACACCATGTTGCGTTTGGAGAGCCCGTGTGCCTAAACATTGGAGCTCCCCCACAAGTGACTCCATTTTGGAAACTAGACCACCCAAGGCACCTATCTAGCTGCATAGTGAGCACTTGGAACCCCCAGGTGCTTCACAAATTGATTCGTAAAAATTAGAAAGTGGAGAAAAAAAAAACTTTTTCATTTTTACGAATCAATTTGTGAAGCACCTAGGGGTTCCAAGTGCCCACTATGCATCTAGATAGGTGCCTTGGGGGGTCTAGTTTCCAAAATGGGGTCACTTGTGGGGGGTTTCCACTGTTTAGGCACATCAGGGGCTCTCCAAACGCAACATGGCATCCGCTAATTATTCAAGCAAATTTTACAATCAAAAAGTTAAATGGCGCTCCTTCACTTCCGAGCCCTGCCGTGCGCCCAAACAGTGGTTTTTCCCCACATATGGGGTATCTGCGTGCCCAGAGGAAATTGCACAACAAATTTTGGGGTCCTTTTTTTCCTGTTACCCCTGCGAAAATAAAAAAAATTGGGTCTAAAGTAACATTTTTGCGAAAAAAGTTAAATGTTCATTTTTTTTCTTCCACATTCCAAAAATTCATGTGAAGCACCTGAAGGGTTAATAAAGTTCTTGAATGTGGTTTTGAGCACCTTGAGGGGTGCAGTTTTTAGAATGGTGTCACTTTTGGGTATTTTCTGTCATAAAGACCTCTCAAAGTGACTTCAAATGTGATGTGGTCCCTAAAAAAATGGTTTTGTAAATTTTGTTGGAAAAATGAGAAATTGCTGGTCAACTTTTAACCCTTATAGCTCCCTAACAAAAAAAAATTTTGGTTCCAAAATTGTGCTGATGTATAGCAGACATGTGGGAAATGTTATTCATTAACTCTTTTGTGTGACATATCTCTCTGATTTAAGGGCATAAAAATTCAAATTTTGAAAATTGCTAAATTTTCAAAATTTGCCAAATTTCCGTTTTTTTCACAAATAAATGCAAGTGATATCGAAGAAATTTTAACACAATCATGAAGCACAATATGTCACGAAAAAACAATCTCAGAATCAGGGGGATCCGTGGAAGCGTTCCAGAGTAATTACTTCATAAAGTGACAGTGGTCAGAATTGTAAAAATTGACCGGGTCATTAACGTGCAAACCACCCGCGGGGCTTAAGGGGTTAAGTGAAAGAAGAATACAACTTCCCTTTGCCTGTGGGAGAGGTTGGGGTTCTTCTGGCTCAAAAAATAGATTCTCTTTAAAAAACTGTCCGTCCTGCAAGAATGGAGACAGCGGATATAATACAGGACAGGAAAGGTGACTGGTATGATGGAAGGCTCACAGGGGGAAAGTTATAAAGCTGGGGTACATGGGGTAGCGCACCATGCAGCAGATTGAACTATCCTTTTAAAGGCAAAGATACAGCCTATTTCCAAGATCCTACCGCAATATGTAGTAGATCTAATAATAGTAATATTCGAAAATACCTCCAATTAGAAAACAGTATAGTTCTTCTGATTCACTATGTCACTTACCCTATGTGCAGGGCATTGTAGTAGCTTAGGTATCTATGGTCACGACCACTCATAGCGACAGTTGTTAGTGGTCGTAATCATGGATACCTAAACTACTACAATGCAGTGCACATGGGGTAAGCGACATAGCTAATCAGAAGAACAATACTACAATTTTAATTGGAGGTATTTGCTAATATTATTATTACACCTACTACATAGTGGGATAGGATCTTGGAGATGGGAATACCCCTTTTTTTAGGATACAGTTGATGCTTTACAGTCTTCCTAGGTGTATACTTACTAGTTGATCAATGGTGGGAAAATAAGTTACCAATCTGTGCAACACAAAAAAAGAAAAAAAAAAAGCATTGAATCGGTGATTTGCATTTGTATAATAATGTGATAGCAGAGAGGTGCGGGCACCTGTAGCAGGCGGAGAAGCTTTCCACCGCCCCGTGCAGAGGGTTTCCCTCCAGCCACAGCTCTCTCAGCTCCAGGTTGTGGATCAGATCCAGCTCTTCAACTCTGCAAAGCTAAAAAAGAACATGTTCCCGTCACCAGCTACCACCAGAAAACACAGAGATTTGTTTGTTTCTCGCCTTCTTCCAAGAGCCACAAACCATTTTATTGTTCCGTCTATATGGCCTGGGTTTTTTTTCCCCAGGATGAGTATGGGCTTTCTATTCCTCCATTTTTGGGACTTGTAACTTTTTCTGTTGCGGGGGCTGGGTGAGGGTCTTTTTGTATTTTTATTCATACCATTTTGATCGATTGTTTTTTATTCCATTTTTGAGAAGTGCAGCGATCGAAAATTCAATTATTTTGATTTTAATTTTTTTAAACTGTTTACAATTTGGGTTCTTTATATTTTCATAGGATGGAGTTTTACGGATTCGATTTACCAATTTTTCTTTTTTTTTTTTTTGAATTTCATTATTTTTTAATTGGGAAAAGCGAGACAAATGAAAATTATGGGTTTTAGTTTATTTATTCATTTTTAAATACATTTTTACTTATTTTTGCCCTGGACTCTGCGACTGTTTGATCGCTTGTACTATACTGGGAACACAGATGTACAGAGATGGCAGGACGGGGGTCTTCAGGAGGCCACTGACTGCCACTATTACCCACCGGTACCCCACGATCGATGGCATATACGGGGTAATCGGAAAAGACGTCACGACGGCAGCAGACCCGATCCCTGCGCAAGGAGGCGACGTACCTCGTTATAGGAGAGGTTCAGACTCTGCAGGTGCCGGGTCAGGTAGAAGAGATGAGCAAAACCAGTCAGCTTGGAGAGACGACGACAACTCAGGTCCAAAGACTGAAGCTACAAAAATATATATAGAGAATTTCACAAACACCCTATGGACAGGGGGGCGCTGGTTCTTACCCCATGTATCATTAGCCCAAGAGTGACAAAAAAGATTGTGGGGGTCCCAGCGGGGTCCCCAAGGATCTCTAGTGGCATAGCCTAGTGTGGACCTGCTCAGGTCACAGATGGGGCTGTAATTAATAGTATTTATTATTACCTGGGGGCAACACTCCGAGATCATCTGCAGGACGACCTCTGCGGCTGCAGCGTGGGTCAGCGAAAGCACAATGTTGTCAGAAAGCAAATCTAAGGAAAGCAAATAACATTAGTGAGGAAGGGGCACGGCGCCGGCAGAGGAGAGAAGGCGAAGGGGCGCGGCCGGAGGAGAGGAGGCGACGGGGCGCCGGCAGAGGAGAGGAGGCGACGGGGCGCGGGCAGAAGAGAGGAGGCGACGGGGCGCAGGCAGAGGAGAGAAGGCAACGGGGCGCGGCCGGAGGAGAGAAGGCGACGGGGCGCGGCCGGAGGAGAGAAGGCGACGGGGCGCCGGCCGAGGAGAGAAGGCGACGGGGCGCCGGCCGAGGAAAGAAGGCGACGGGGCCGTGAGCAAAAATCAAAGCATACCCACACATAACCGCTATACAGTACCTACAACACACACCATATAGTGCCCACACATAACCGCTATACAGTACCTACAACACACACCATATAGTGCCCACACATAACCGCTATACAGTACCTACAACACACACCATATAGTGCCCACACATAACCGCTATACAGTACCTACAACACACACCATATAGTGCCCACATAACCGCTATACAGTACCTACAGCACACACCATATAGTGCCCACACATAACCGCTATACAGTACCTACAGCACACACCATATAGTGCCCGCGCATAACCACTATACAGTACCTACAGCACACACCATATAGTGCCCGCACATAACCGCTATACAGCACCTACAGCACACACCATATAGTGCCCGCGCATAACCGCTATACAGCACACGCCATATCGTGCCCGCGCATAACCGCTATACAGCACACGCCATATCGTGCCCACGCATAACCGCTATACAGCACACGCCATATCATGCCCACGCATTACCGCTATACAGCACCTACAGCACACGCCATATAGTACCCACGCATTACCGCTATACAGCAAACGCCATATAGTGCCCACGCATAACCGCTATACAGCACCTACAACACACGCCATATAGTGCCCACACATAACCACTATACAGCACCTACAACACACGCCATATAGTGCCCACGCATAACCGCTATACAGCACACGCCATATAGTGCCCACGCATAACCGCTATACAGCACCTACAGCATACGCCATATAGTGCCCACGCATAACCGCTATACAGCACACACCATATAGTGCCCACGCATAACCGCTATACAGCACCTACAGCACACACCATATAGTGCCCAGGCATTACCGCTATACAGTACCTACAGCACACACCATATAGTGCCCACGCATAACCGCTATACAGCACACACCATATAGTGCCCACACATAACCGCTATACAGCACACACCATATAGTGCCCACGCATAACCGCTATACAGCACCTATAGCACACACCATATAGTGCCCACGCATAACCGCTATACAGCACCTAGAGCACACACCATATAGTGCCCACGCATAACCGCTATACAGCACCTACAGCACACACCATATAGTGCCCACGCATAACCGCTATACAGCACCTACAGCACACACCATATAGTGCCCACGCATAACCGCTATACAGCACACATCATATAGTGCCCACGCATAACCGCTATACAGCACACACCATATAGTGCCCACGCATAACCGCTATACAGCACACACCATATAGTGCCCACGCATAACCGCTATACAGCACACACCATATAGTGCCCACGCATAACCGCTATACAGCACACACCATATAGTGCCCACGCATAACCGCTATACAGCACACACCATATAGTGCCCACACATAACCGCTATACAGCACACACCATATAGTGCCCACGCATAACCGCTATATAGCACACACCATATCGTGCCCACGCATAACCGCTATACAGCACCTACAGCACACACCATATCGTGCCCACGCATAACCGCTATACAGCACACACCATATCGTGCCCACGCATAACCGCTATACAGCACACACCATATAGTGCCCACGCATAACCGCTATACAGCACACACCATATAGTGCCCACACATTACCGCTATACAGTGCCTACAACACACACCATATAGTGCCCACACATTACCGCTATACAGTGCCTACAGCACACACCATATAGCGCCCACGCATAACCGCTATACAGCACACGCCATATAGTGCCCACACATAACGGCTATACAGCACCTACAGCACACACCATATAGTGCCCACGCATAACCGCTATACAGCACCTACAACACACACCATATAGTGCCCACGCATAACCGCTATACAGCACACACCATATAGTGCCCACGCATAACCGCTATACAGCACACACCATATAGTGCTCACACATAACCGCTATACAGCACCTACAGCACACACCATATAGTGCTCACACATAACCGCTATACAGCACCTACAGCACACATCATATAGTGCCCACACATTACCGCTATACAGTACCTACAACACACATCATATAGTGCCCACACATTACCGCTATACAGCACCTACAACACACACCATATAGTGCCCACGCATAACCGCTATACAGCACACACCATATAGTGCCCACGCATAACCGCTATACAGCACCTACAGCACACACCATATAGTGCTCACACATAACCGCTATACAGCACCTACAGCACACACCATATAGTGCTCACACATAACCGCTATACAGCACCTACAGCACACATCATATAGTGCCCTCACATTACCGCTATACAGTACCTACAACACACATCATATAGCGCCCACACATTACCGCTATACAGCACCTACAACATGCATCATATAGCGCTCACACATTACCGCTATACAGCACCTACAACACACATCATATAGCGCCCACACAAGTTCTCAGTGTGGATTGTCACTGCTAATTTCACTTAATGGTTTGCAAAGAGTGAAATCTGTGGCCAAATCTGCAGTTAAGTTTTGCACAGATTTTGGTGCAGATTTTCTGTCCCATTTACAGAGGCTTTATGACAGTTATTGCTTCTGTTATAAACTGTGGACACAGCTCAGGTGTGAACAGAGGGCAATGTGATGAGAGCTGCTGGGCGGTGATGTCATTCCTGTCCTGCAGCCAGATATTATCCGCCTCTGATTGGTAGAATTAGAAGCCCCCCTCATTCCTTTCCTCTGCTGAATGCGGCCCTTGTCCCCCTCATTACCGCGCTCGTCCCCCCTCATTACCGCGCTCGTCCCCTCGGCCCGTCCCGCTCCTTCGCTTATTGTGCTGATGACTCCCGCGCTCTGGATTTCTGCCAGCACTAATGTTGTATCTCCTCCATCCCCCTCATCGGCAGGTGGAAGACCCCAGCCAGCCCAACGACGAGGGTCTCACAGCCCCCCACACCGCCGTGTGCGCCGGCCACACCGAGATCGTCCAGTTCCTCGTCCAGTTCGGAGTGAAGGTAAACGCAGCAGACAGCGCCGGCTGCTGCCCCGAATATCGGCTCGCATTAAAGGGGTCGACAGAACCCCCCATCCCTTGTTAGAGGCCTGAGAGCACTTATTAAGCACTACCCCGCCCCCCCGGCCAGCACGTGACTCAGCCCCCGGCCAGATTGCATCAATGGGAGAAAAAGAAAAAAAATTCTTGGCCCAAGAAATAGAAAAGTTGAGCCCCCGAGGGTCTGGGTGATTTAGGACAGACGGTCTAGTTTTTCAGGGGGTTTTCTGTGGCGGTTTCTGTCGTTTTCTCCGCTTGGTGTCGCTGTCAGAACCCCGCTGCACTGCGCCGTCTCCTGCAACAACGTCCAGGTGTGTAAGTTCCTGGTGGAGTCCGGAGCCGTCGTGTGCGCCATGACCTACAGCGACCGACAGAGGGCGGCAGACAAGTGCGAGGAGATGGAGGAGGCTACAGCCAGTGCTCCCAGCTCCTGTACGGTAAGTACAGACAATCCACCTGGCCACCTACAAGACATTGTTCACACTTACCTGGCATTTTTTACATTTTCTTAAATGCATATATTTTGATTTTATTAAAAATGGGATTTATTAAAATTTTTGCGTCTGATATCTGCAGAATGAGTTAACTGAGTATTCATCAGTGAGCTTGCAGCTTTTTTTTTTAAGCTGTCATTTTACTGAGCCTACATGAAAGCTGAGCAGAACTTTGTGTCAGTGAGAGGAGCTCACTGACAGGTCCTCAGTTGACTCATTCCACAGTCACTTAAAAGGCCTGTAAAAGCCAAACTGTGAAAAAATTTGAATGGAACCAAATTGCAAAAAATATTTGGCTCAAAAATAAATGCATTTAAATACAAAAGAAAGTCCCCAAAGGTGACCATAACATTTAAAGGGGAAATGCCCGCTCCAACCAGATCCCTATGGTTAGAGATTTCCTGGACACAGCCCTGCTCAGAGTGGAAAAACATGGCTGCTCTGGTACAGAAACAGCGCCACATCTGCTCACAGGCGGTATTGCAGGACCCTGAGCTGTAATACCAAATACAACCCATGGGTCAGGGTGGCGCTCTTTTCCGTAACAATTATTTCTGCAGAATTAAGAAAAAATTAAATGTTTTTATTCCCTGATGAAGTAAATGGTGAAGAATAAAAACGCAAGGTATATAAGAAAGCGCCTCAGTTTATTCCGGCGGGCGGGATGCTGAAGCTTCGATCCCCATGGTGCGAGCCTCCATGTGAGGCCGGTGTGGGGACTCGCCTCCTCTCCTGCCTGGAGGGCGCACATTAGCGGCCGCTGTAGGCGGATTAGGATGAACGGCTGGAATGTGCCGGATTATAGGGCCCCGGCTCTCACCGCTCCGGGCTGAGACAATAATCGTCTGCGCGCTGATTCCATCACTCAGAGGCGAACGCCCAGTAACCCTGTACGGCCGGGTCTGCCAGTCACTATAGCGGCAGGATGGGCCCTGAACACTGTCAGGAGTCAGTCATAGCCGGGGTCCTCCAAGTCACAGCTGCTACCTACAGGGCACCAGGTCCAAGCCCAGAGGCCGGTAACTGACCTCCTCCCAGCGAGTGAGGCGGCACCCAGCGGAGGCCATACAGGAACAGAAGGGAGGCCATTGTAGAGCAAGTGCCCGGAAATGTGGCACCCAGAGAAGTCACCGCATACAAGCGCCCAGAGCTGAGCCCTCATCTAAGCCCAAAACAGGTTTAAGACGAGGAGGGGTTAATGCAGGAGAAAAACAGCGCAAATAATGATGGCAATACCGCCACTCATACCAGTATCATAGCAGTTATATTCTTATACAGGGGCAGTATCATAGCAGTTATATTCTTATACAGGGGCAGTATTATAGCAGTTATATTCTTATACAGGGGCAGTATCATAGCAGTTATATTCTTATACAGGGGCAGTATATAGCAGTTATATTCTTATACAGGGGCAGTATTATAGCAGTTATATTCTTATACAGGGGCAGTATTATAGCAGTTATATTCTTATACAGGGGCAGTATTATAGCAGTTATATTCTTATACAGGGGCAGTATTATAGCAGTTATATTCTTATACAGGGGCAGTATATAGCAGTTATATTCTTATACAGGGGCAGTATATAGCAGTTATATTCTTATACAGGGGCAGTATTATAGCAGTTATATTCTTATACAGGGGCAGTATTATAGCAGTTATAATTCTTATACAGGGGCAGTATCATAGCAGTTATATTCTTATACAGGGGCAGTATCATAGCAGTTATATTCTTATACAGGGGCAGAATCATAGCAGTTATATTCTTATACAGGGGCAGTATCATAGCAGTTATATTCTTATACAGGGGCAGTATTATAGCAGTTATATTCTTATACAGGGGCAGTATCATAGCAGTTATATTCTTATACAGGGGTTAGTATCATAGCAGTTATATTCTTATACAGGGGCAGTATTATAGCAGTTATATTCTTATACAGGGGCAGTATTATAGCAGTTATATTCTTATACAGGGGCAGTATTATAGCAGTTATATTCTTATACAGGGGCAGTATCATAGCAGTTATATTCTTATACAGGGGCAGAATCATAGCAGTTATATTCTTATACAGGGGCAGTATCATAGCAGTTATATTCTTATACAGGGGCAGTATTATAGCAGTTATATTCTTATACAGGGGCAGTATCATAGCAGTTATATTCTTATACAGGGGCAGTATCATAGCAGTTATATTCTTATACAGGGGCAGTATCATAGCAGTTATATTCTTATACAGGGGCAGTATCATAGCAGTTATATTCTTATACAGGGGCAGTATTATAGCAGTTATATTCTTATACAGGGGCAGTATTATAGCAGTTATATTCTTATACAGGGGCAGTATTATAGCAGTTATATTCTTATACAGGGGCAGTATATAGCAGTTATATTCTTATACAGGGGCAGTATATAGCAGTTATATTCTTATACAGGGGCAGTATTATAGCAGTTATATTCTTATACAGGGGCAGTATTATAGCAGTTATAATTCTTATACAGGGGCAGTATCATAGCAGTTATATTCTTATACAGGGGCAGTATCATAGCAGTTATATTCTTATACAGGGGCAGTATCATAGCAGTTATATTCTTATACAGGGGCAGAATCATAGCAGTTATATTCTTATACAGGGGCAGTATCATAGCAGTTATATTCTTATACAGGGGCAGTATTATAGCAGTTATATTCTTATACAGGGGCAGTATATAGCAGTTATATTCTTATACAGGGGCAGTATATAGCAGTTATATTCTTATACAGGGGCAGTATCATAGCAGTTATATTCTTATACAGGGGTTAGTATCATAGCAGTTATATTCTTATACAGGGGCAGTATCATAGCAGTTATATTCTTATACAGGGGCAGTATCATAGCAGTTATATTCTTATACAGGGGCAGTATCATAGCAGTTATATTCTTATACAGGGGCAGAATCATAGCAGTTATATTCTTATACAGGGGCAGTATCATAGCAGTTATATTCTTATACAGGGGCATTATTATAGCAGTTATATTCTTATACAGGGGCAGTATCATAGCAGTTATATTCTTATACAGGGGCAGTATCATAGCAGTTATATTCTTATACAGGGGCAGTATCATAGCAGTTATATTCTTATACAGGGGCAGTATCATAGCAGTTATATTCTTATACAGGGGCAGAATCATAGCAGTTATATTCTTATACAGGGGCAGTATTATAGCAGTTATATTCTTATACAGGGGCAGTATCATAGCAGTTATATTCTTATACAGGGGCAGTATCATAGCAGTTATATTCTTATACAGGGGCAGTATATAGCAGTTATATTCTTAGACAGGGGCAGTATCATAGCAGTTATATTCTTATACAGGGGCAGTATCATAGCAGTTATATTCTTATACAGGGGCAGTATCATAGCAGTTATATTCTTATACAGGGGCAGTATCATAGCAGTTATATGCTTATACAGGGGCAGTATCATAGCAGTTATATTCTTATACAGGGGCAGTATCATAGCAGTTATATTCTTATACAGGGGCAGTATCATAGCAGTTATATTCTTATACAGGGGCAGTATCATAGCAGTTATATTCTTATACAGGGGCAGTATCATAGCAGTTATATTCTTATACAGGGACAGTATCATAGCAGTTATATTCTTATACAGGGACAGTATCATAGCAGTTATATTCTTATACAGGGGCAGTATCATAGCAGTTATATTCTTATACAGGGGCAGTATCATAGCAGTTATATTCTTATACAGGGGCAGTATCATAGCAGTTATATTCTTATACACGGGCAGTATCATAGCAGTTATATTCTTATACAGGGGCAGTATCATAGCAGTTATATTCTTATACAGGGGCAGTATCATAGCAGTTATTCTTATACAGGGGCAGTATCATAGCAGTTATATTCTTATACAGGGGCAGTATTATAGCAGTTATATTCTTATACAGGGGCAGTATTATAGCAGTTATATTCTTATACAGGGGCAGTATCATAGCAGTTATATTCTTATACAGGGGCAGTATTATAGCAGTTATATTCTTATACAGGGGCAGTATCATAGCAGTTATATTCTTATACAGGGGCAGTATCATAGCAGTTATATTCTTATACAGGGGCAGTATTATAGCAGTTATATTCTTATACAGGGGCAGTATCATAGCAGTTATATTCTTATACAGGGGCAATATCATAGCAGTTATATTCTTATACAGGGGCAGTATCATAGCAGTTATATTCTTATACAGGGGCAGTATCATAGCAGTTATATTCTTATACAGGGGCAGTATCATAGCAGTTATATTCTTATACAGGGGCAGTATCATAGCAGTTATATTCTTATACAGGGGCAGTATTATAGCAGTTATATTCTTATACAGGGGCAGTATTATAGCAGTTATATTCTTATACAGGGGCAGTATCATAGCAGTTATATTCTTATACAGGGGCAGTATCATAGCAGTTATATTCTTATACAGGGGCAGTATTACAGCAGTTATATTCTTATACAGGGGCAGTATCATAGCAGTTATATTCTTATACAGGGGCAGTATCATAGCAGTTATATTCTTATACAGGGGCAGTATCATAGCAGTTATATTCTTATACAGGGGCAGTATCATAGCAGTTATATTCTTATACAGGGGCAGTATTATAGTAGTTATATTCTTATACAGGGGCAGTATCATAGCAGTTATATTCTTATACAGGGGCAGTATTATAGCAGTTATATTCTTATACAGGGGCAGTATCATAGCAGTTATATTCTTATACATAGGAGCAGTATCATAGTAGTTATATTCTTGTACATAGGAGCAGTATTATAGTAGTTATATTCTTGTACATAGGAGCCGTATTATAGTAGTTATATTCTTGTACATAGGAGCAGTATTATAGTAGTTATATTCTTGTACATAGGAGCCGTATTATAGTAGTTGTATTCTTGTGCATAGGGGCAGTATTATAGTAGTTATACTCTTGTACATAGGAGCCGTATTATAGTAGTTATATTCTTGTACATAAGAGCCGTATTATAGTAGTTATATTCTTGTACATAGGAGCAGTATTATAGTATTTGTATTCTTGTACATAGGGGGCAGTATTATAGTAGTTATATTCTTGTACATAGGAGCTGTATTATAGTATTTGTATTCTTGTACATAGGGGGCAGTATTATAGTAGTTATATTCTTGTACATAGGGGGCCGTATTATAGTAGTTATATTCTTGTACATAGGAGCAGTATTATAGTAGTTATATTCTTGTACATAGGAGCCGTATTATAGTAGTTATATTCTTGTACATAGGAGGCTGTATTATAGTAGTTATATTCTTGTACATAGGAGCAGTATTATAGTAGTTATATTCTTGTACATAGGAGCAGTATTATAGTAGTTATATTCTTGTACATAGGAGCCGTATTATAGTAGTTATATTCTTGTACATAGGAGGCTGTATTATAGTAGTTATATTCTTGTACATAGGAGCCGTATTATAGTAGTTATATTCTTGTACATAGGAGCCGTATTATAGTAGTTATATTCTTGTACATAGGGGGCTGTATTATAGTAGTTATATTCTTGTACGTAGGGGGCCGTATTATAGTAGTTATATTCTTGTACATAGGAGCAGTATTATAGTAGTTATATTCTTGTACATAGGAGCAGTATTATAGTAGTTATATTCTTGTACATAGGAGCCGTATTATAGTAGTTATATTCTTGTACATAGGAGGCTGTATTATAGTAGTTATATTCTTGTACATAGGAGCCGTATTATAGTAGTTATATTCTTGTACATAGGAGCCGTATTATAGTAGTTATATTCTTGTACATAGGGGGCTGTATTATAGTAGTTATATTCTTGTACATAGCGGCAGTATTATAGTAGTTGTATTCTTGTACATAGGAGCCGTATTATAGTAGTTATATTCTTGTACATAGGAGCCGTATTATAGTAGTTATATTCTTGTACATAGGAGCCGTATTATAGTAGTTGTATTCTTGTACATAGCGGCAGTATTATAGTAGTTGTCTTCTTTTACATATGAATTTTCGTGTGTTGGGCAAATTGTATGAAATTCTGATAAACCCTTTTAATGTGGCAGTAGAAGATGTATTTTGTGCACCATGTATGTGGTTGTATATATTTCCTGAGGTTGGTTGGGGAGGTTTAGTCCATCCCAGAGACAGAAGGAATTAATGTGGGAATATTCGGATGTGATAATAGTTTGTAGCTTTTTGTTTTTTTGCCGAGATCCAATTAAAGTTGTATTTACACTGAAAGATAATCGCTCCTCTGCTCGTTTTCTGGATTTAGGCCATAATAAAGAGCAAATTAGTCAGAAATGGTTTTAACAATTATTTTTTTTTTTATTCAAAATCTGTATTTTACATTTTGTGATCTCTAAATTCTTTATCAATGTGAAACATTTTGTACATTTTTTTTTATATAGAGTCGAGCTAACTAGCTAATACACAAAATTCCTTTTTATTCCCTTTTTTATTTTGGAGAGGACACAAAAAATTGGAGGCAATAACTCTAGTTCTATTTTCTGCAGGTTGACTTTTACGCTGACTTTGTCCTTCTCATAGATCAAGAGAGCCAGGTCTGGCATAGACAAAGGGTCGCTTTTTAAGGGGCTAGAAATTAAAAAGGCCTGAAATGGGCCAGAAGTGACCAGAAGGTACAAAGAACTATTTACTACTTGTACTTAGATTCTCTTTCTCATTCTCCCTTACACTTTCAACATGCTTACATATGCTTTTACTGTTTTTGCCCCCCTAATCCTCACTCTCCTTCGCTATCCCCTCACCCCAGCACCCTCTAACCAAATCATCATCTCTCCTTCCCTCCTTCCTCCCCACCTAACCTCATCCGCAGACCTGCTCCTCAACCTCAGATCAATCCTCCCAAAACATAAAACAAGCCGGACACTCTCTTTCTCCCACCTGCTCTCCCTCTCTCTGCTTCTCCTCACTGCTGGCGACATATCTCCCAATTCTGGACCCCCACAGCTTGCACCCTCCACCAACTCCCCCACCTGTCACACCAAACCAACTGCAAACTACCGCAACCCCTCCTATGCAAAACCGGTCCCCCTGACGCCCACCCCGCTGCTTCCTCTCTCTGGAGCACTGTGGAATGCACGCTCTGTCTGCAACAAGCTCCATTTTGTCCACGACCTCTTTACCTCTCGTCATCTCTCCTTCCTGGCCATCACAGAGACATGGCTAACACCCTCTGACACTGCCTCCCCTGCTGCGCTGTGTTACGGTGGCCTCCACTTCACCCACATTCCTCGCCCTGGAAACAGACATGGTGAAGGAGTGGGTCTTCTCCTCTCTAACAATTGCACCTTTAGCCCTACTCCTCCTCTTCCCTCCCTTATTCTCCCTTCTTTTGAAGTCCACTCTGTCCGCATTTACTCTCCCTCCAACCTCCAAGTGGCTGTCATATACCGACCCCCGGGCCCGATCACTGCCTTTATCGACCAATTCTCCACCTGGCTTCTTTACTTTCTCTCTGATGACATTCCCACAATCATCATGGGCGATTTCAACATCCCCACTGACACTCGCCAGTCAGCAGCATCAAAACTCTTGTCGTCGCTTACTTCATCCTTTGGACTTACTCAGTGGTCCTCCTCAGCCACCCACACAGACGGACACACACTAGACCTCATCTTCACCCGACTCTGCTCCCTATCTAACCTCAAAACCTCCCCCTACCCCTATCTGACCACGATCTACTCACCTTCTGATCCCTGTCCTCCTCACCTGTCACCCATGTCCGGCAGCTAGCACACCCCCGCAGAAACCTTGCACATCTAGACACTCACACACTCTCTGACTCTGTTCTACCACTGACATCCATATCCTCACTCCATGACACAGACAGCGCCACTGCTTTCTACAATGCCACTCTCGCATCAACTATTGACTCGGTCGCCCCTCTTATGCATGGCAGAGCGCGACGAGCCAACAGGCAACCCTGGCACAACAACCTCACTAAACAGCTTCGACAAGCGTCCAGGGTTGCGGAGCGGCGTTGGAAGAAAACACATACTCAAGAAGACTTCACTGCATTCAAACAAGCAACGCTCGCATTCAACTCAGCACTCACCTCTGCTAAACAGGCCTACTTCACAACCCTCATATCCTCCCTATCCTACAACTCCAAACAGCTATTCAACACTTTTAACTCTCTCCTCCACCCTTCACTGCCCCCTCCGACCTCCCTCATCTCCGCCGAGGAGTTTGCCACACACTTCAAAAACAAGATTGACCAAACACGACAAGTCTTCACTGTCAGACCACCACAACCCCTTTGTTTTCCACACCATTTCCCTAACTCCATAACCTCCCTTCCCAACATCACGGAAAGAGACCTTACTCATCTCCTCTCCAAATCACACCTCACCACATGTGCACTCGACCACATCCCATCCCACCTCCTCCCCAATCTCACCCCCACACTCGTCTCATCCCTAACCAATCTCTTCAACCTATCACTATCCTCTGGTACTTTCCCTGCTGCCTTCAAACATGCCACAATCACGCCCATCCTCAAAAAGCCATCCCTCAACCCATCCGCCCTGTCCAGCAATCGCCCCATATCGCTGCTCCCATTTGCCTCCAAACTCCTTGAGCAACACGTTCACGCCAAACTTTCCTCCCACTTTTCATCTAACTCTCTCTTCGACAACCGACAATCCGGCTTCCGCCCCCACCATTCCACCGAAACTGCCCTTACCAAAATTACTAATGACCTGCTCACAGCCAAAGCTAACAGACAATTCTCTGTACTCCTTCTTCTTGACCTGTCCTCTGCTTTCGATACACCACTGCCTCCTACTACAGATTCTCTCTTTCTTTGGCGTCAAAGACCTTGCCCTATCCTGGATCTCCTCATACCTTTCTAACCGCACATTTAGCGTCTCCCACTCCCACGCTACCTCCTCACCCTGCCCCCTCTCTGTTGGAGTCCCTCAAGGCTCTGTCCTAGGACTCCCTACTCTTCTCAATCTATACCCTTGGCCTGGGACAGCTGATAAAATCCTATGGCTTCCAGTACCATCTGTACGCTGACGACACCCAGATCTACCTCTCTGCTGTCCAGAATCCCAGCATGTCTATCAGCCATATCCTCCTTCTTCTCCTCCCGCTACCTCAAGCTCAATGTGGACAAAACTGAACTCATTATCTTTCCACCACCTTGCATATCCTTCCCACCTGATCATTCTATCACAATAAATGACATCACTCTTTCCGCTGTACCGACATTCTGCTGCCTCGGAGTAACCCTTGACTCCGCCCTGTCCTTCAAACCCCACATCCAAGCTCTCGCCACCACTTGTCGCCTCCAGCTCAAAAATATTTCCAGAATCCGTCCTTTCCTCAACCCTAACTCTACTAAACTGCTTGTGCACGCCCTCATCATCTCCCGCCTCGACTATTGCAACATCCTCCTCTGTGGCCTCCCTGCTAACACTCTCGCACTCCTCCAGTCTATCCTCAACTCTGCTGCACGACTTGTTCATCTCTCGCCTCGCTACTCCTCTGCTAAGCCCCTTTGCAAATTGCTTCACTGGCTCCCATTCCCCCAGCATATCCAGTTCAAACTACTAACACTGACCTACAAAGCCATCCATAACCTCTCTCCTCCGTATATCTCTGAACTAATCTCCCGATATATTCCCTCACGTAACCTCCAGTCCTCCCAAGACCTCCTTCTCTCCTCCACACTTATCCGTTCCTCACGCAATCACCTCCAAGATTCCTCCCGAATATCCCCCATCCTCTGGAATTCTGTGCCTCAACACGTCC
Source organism: Phyllobates terribilis (assembly GCF_046119375.1). Classification (NCBI taxonomy): domain Eukaryota; kingdom Metazoa; phylum Chordata; class Amphibia; order Anura; family Dendrobatidae; genus Phyllobates; species Phyllobates terribilis. Next base: position 321,284 of record NW_027363253.1, read on the forward strand.
GATTATCCTCCACATCCGGATCCTTCAGACGGAACCTGAAAACCCATCTCTTCAAGAAAGCTTACAGCCTGCAATGACCCCGCTGCCTCCTCAACAACACCGGAGCTACTGCAACCCCCAACCTATTGTCTCCTCCCCACTCCTGTAGAATGTAAGCCCGCAAGGGCAGGGTCCTCCTCCCTCTCTACCAGTCTATCATTGTTAGTTTGTTTACTGTAAGTGATATTTTTACTTGGTATGTAACCCCTTATGTACAGCGCCATGGAATCAACGGCGCTATATAAATAAATAATAATAATAGCTGGGAGTTTGCTACAGTTGTTTCTGTTCTAAACCATCAGACTGAGCCTCTTCCTTCTGTATTGATATATTGTACCAGGATAAGATCTGTAAGAATGTACCAGTGTGAAAAGTATTTGGTCAGTACGAGTCTTCATTCACTGCCGGAAAGCAGAGATCTAGAAATGTGAAGCATTTGAAACATAGTGTTAGAAAGTTCAGAAAATTCCATTATGCAATGATTAAAGTTCCGTTGTGAATTTTAGCGTGACTGGACCGTTCTTGCGGAAATGTTTCCTGCCTCCTTCACTTAGATTCAGATCATACAGATAGTCAGACACCGCATTATCTCTGATACTATGGCCGATACAGCGCACATATAGATTATACAATAGAGTCCAAAAGTTTTGCTTTTTTTTTTTTTAAAATGTGATGACTTCTGTCTGGTTGTTGTGATGCCATTTCCCTGGTGAGGAATTGAAAGTGCATGAAGTTGTCATACAAGACCTTAATTGTAACCAAAATGCTTTTGAATATAGGAATGGTCTTTTAATTAAAGAAAACTGACGGCCAAAAGTTTTGCATCTACTATTTATTGATCACAACATAGAGAGTAATTCATTCTTTACAATGCCATAACTTAGTATTTTGTAACATAACCTCTTGCTTTAGTTCCTGCCGCACCGCATTGAAGCCACTCGGGTATTCAAGACATCTTGAGGGATCTTGCTTCGTTCCATTTGCTGACGCCGGCCCTGATTCAATCCCATTTGTGTCAAATTTTGTGCATGTTATCAGGCCAAAATCACCAGGGTATGTGAACTTTTGATCAGGGTCATTTGGATGTTTTTGGTTGCCATTAAGATTTAAAAAGAGAAAACACAGTAGTTTGACAATAAATGGCTTCACCCAACCAATAACCATGAGTGGAGAAAAAGTTTTTTTGTTCTCATTCATATTCTCTGAAACAAGACCAAGAAAGGAAAAATTCTGCCGGGGTATGTAAACTTTTGAGCACAACTGTATCCTTGTTCATGGTAGCATTCATATTTCCATCAATTCTATGCCAATGGCCGATGCAGAAAAGCAGCCCAAAACCATGAGATTGCCACCACCATGTTTCACTGTAGGCGTTTGGTACCTTACATCATTACGTTTTCCAATTCTGCAGTATATACAGTGCTGCCATCACTACCAAACAGATTGAACTTGGATTCATCCGACCCCAACACCTTAGACCAATCTGTCTCTTTCCGTTGGCTGTGTTCTTTGGCAAACACAAGTCGGACCTTCCGGTTCTTTGCAGAGATGAAAGGCTTCTTGACTGGAACTCGTGCATTCAGCCCTACTGCTTAGTCGTCGCGACTCACTTTGACCCCATATTCTTTGTTCATTTTGTGGACATCAGATACTGACTTTTTCTTTATAATGTGATCAACTCTGGAGGAAGTTCTCCTTGGTCGTCCACTTCTAGGTTTGCCGGCTGTTCCAGAACCTTCTTTTTCTTTCTTTAATATATCTGACACTTGACTCTGAGAACAGGTGAATTCCATAGCTGCCTCTTTATGGCTTTTCCCTGACTTCACTCCCAGAATAATAAGCTTCCTGACATCTGGTGATAAATTTGGCTTTGTCTGTGCCATGTTTTTAACCTAAAAACGCAAAAAAAAAAAATTTAGGCAAAATTCGACTGCCCATAACAAAATATGCAAAACATTTGTTCCAGCAAATGTTGAAAACTAACACATAAAGGGATAAAACAATGTCCAACACAATTTTTGTCCTGATAGCTGACAATCATTTGCTTCCAGTTAACTAAAATCACCAGAAAAATGGCCTCACAACAACCAAACAGAAGCAATCACAATTTAAAAAAAAAATGCTAAACTTTTGGTGGCTACTGTATTCATACAGTCAGGTTTAGCTGAGCTGCCTTTATCATTTGGCACACAGTACAGTATCACAACATTTAATGTGGCTGCAGGGAAACTAGGCTGTACTTTTGGAGATGCATATAAAAATATTTTTGGTTTTGTCACTCGGCCTCAAAAAATTTAGTTACATATCTGGTAAAAACCCCTGAGCCCTCCTGAACCCTGCTGCTTTTCTGCCGTTTTGCACTGCGTCGCTCCATTGCAGAGATACTGCACTCCGAAAGCAACAAATGTGAGTATGTGAAATCTCTGCTTTGCAGTACAACTTTGCATTTTTTTAGTCTTATTTTGGAGTGCGCACTTTCACCCCTCCCTCCAAGACGCTGCCAATGATCACATTCTCGACTACTAGATCTTCTCCTGATCTGTGGAAGCAGAGAAGAAACAGCCCGTTGCACTACAAGCAGAGATTTCACATGCAGCGCTCCAAAAAACGCAAATGTGAATATCTCTGCAATGGAGCGACGCAGCAAAAAACGGAAAAGAGCTGCAGAATCGGAGGAGCTCAGGGACTTTTACAAGGTATTTAAGGAATCACCCTGTAAGAATTTAATTTTATCGTTCTGGGTCCAATTACTGGAAAGTGGATTGTATTATGTGTTGTGCACAGATATTACTCAGTATTGCAGGGTCTGATTACTGCACACTGGGGTCAGGTGGCTTTAGTGGTCCTATCACTGTCTTATTACAGTTTTTGTGGAGCATTATATGGCGGCACACGCAGTTTGGTACATGTGATGGGTCTCCTAACCATTTTCCTTCTGTATTTTTTTTACAGAGAAGGACGGGAAGGCTTTCCATCCAACCTACGAGGAGAAGCTGAGGCTGGTGGCTCTGCACAAACAAGTCCTCCTGGGACCGTACAACCCCGACACGTGCCCCGAAGTCGGCTTCTTCGATGTCCTGGGCAACGATAGGAGGTAACGAACGTCGTGTGCTTTGTTTGTGTATCACATTCCTATAAAAAAAGTAGCCACTTTGTAAATAGCCTAACGCTTTCTTATCGTTTTGTATACACAGCACTGATGCAGATCTGTGTGTCTCCATGGTTACAGACTACACTACATATGTAGTCTGATCCTGCCATTGTATATTTTTCACCACTAAAGTAGCAGTCAGGGACTGCAGGGTGAACCTCATTACCATGAGCATTTATGGGAGCTGTGTACGCAAAACGGCAACAGATTTTCCATCATGGGCATGCATCGATCTGATGTGTCCAAAAAAAAAAATAGGAATTGAAATGCAAAGTTTAATAGAAAACTGCAGACTGTTTCTTGCATAAAACTGAGCGACGATGCGTTTTTAACCTCTTCATAGAAGCCTTTGCTCCCTCTGAGCGTCGTTCACACACTGTCGTCTTTCTCACAGGAAAGAATGGACGGCCCTGGGCAACCTAAGCAAGCAGGAAGCCATGACGGAGTTTGTCACCCTCCTGAACAGATGCTGCCACCTCTTCTCCACATACGTCACATCCCATAAAATAGAGAAAGAAGAGCAGGAGAGAAAAAGGTACTAATCCCTACAATCCGTACATCCGGCATCGGTGCTGCACGGTAACTGCTGGTTTCCTCCCGAAACAGCGCCACACGTGTCCACAGGCTGTGCCTGGTATTGCAGCTCAGTTCTATTAAAGTGAATGGGGCTGAGCAGCAAGGTGACGCACAACCTGCAGACAGGTACCTGAAAACAACTCCAGCACTAATAGTTACTGGAGACGTTCTTAAAGGGACCGCTCTGCAGATTGTGCAGTGAACCCACCCAACTCTACCAGAAGAGGCGCTGGTGATGCTGATAGATAGGAGATGGTTTGCAGCGGTTTTCTATGGATGCCGGACCAGGGTCCTGCAAATCTTTCCGCTCCAGTGTATAGCAGAGGTTAACAGCAGTCGCTATCTCACAAGATAGATGATGATCGACATCTGGGTCACGTTTTTCCACACTTAAAGGGGTTGTCTGTTAGTTTAAAGGAGCTTTCTGTTTCCTGCAGCCAATCACTGGCAAGTACAGCATGAGACCGTAGAAACCAGTGATCGACTGCAGCAGTCACATGGATTATATACAACATCATCGCTGCAGGAAAAAAAGTGATGGCCGCCAGAGTGTGAGCACGGGAGAAGTGAAGGAGTCATCAGGCGAGAAATATTTGTTTTTTATGGGTCAATTTTGTAAAATTTCCAACTGCCTTAAGTGGTATCAAATCCCTATCATATCACTAACTTAAAGCCGCAGGAGTTCTTAAACTTTGACTAAGTTCAATACATAGAATCCAACCTGCAGTGTAAAGCATGGGGGACAAAACAGCAGTATGAGACTGATAGGACATGAGGCATCTTTCAGGTTACCTTCTACTCCAGTACAAATTGCAGTATACAGTGGTGGCCAAAAGTATTGGCACCCCTGCAATTCTGTCAGAGTGCCATGGGCTTTAAACTTCTTGATGACACTGCGCACGGAAGACACAGGAACATTCAGGTCTTTGGAGATGGACTTGTAGCCTTGAGATTGCTCATGCTTCCTCACAACTTGGTTTCTCAAGTCCTCAGACAGTTCTTTGGTCTTCTTTCTTTTCTCCATGCTCAATGTGGTACACACAAGGACACAGGACAGAGGTTGAGTCAACTTTAATCCATGTTAACTGGCTGCAAGTGTGATTTAGTTATTGCCAACACCTGTTAGGTGCCACAGGTAAGTTACAGGTGCTGTTAATTACACGTATTAGAGAAGCATCACATGATTTTTCAAACAGTGCCAATACTTTTGTCCACCCCCTTTTTTAGGTTGGGTGTGGAATTGTATCCAATTTGGCTTTAGGACAATTCTTTTTGTGTTTTTTCATTGAAGACAAATTAAATGAAGATAATAATACCAAAGAATTTGTGATTGCAATCATTTTCAGGAAGAAACGGAGTATTATCTGACAGAATTGCAGGGGTGCCAATACTTTTGGCCACCACTGTAGCTGGAGTCGGTGATTATGGATTTACGGAGCAGTCGGTATGTAAGACCGGAGGGATCATGGACCGGACTTCTGCTTTAAGTCCCAGGAAGTGAGAACGGTTGACGCTGCTGCAAAAATCATGTCCGACATAGTTCAGTGTAAAGCGTCATCTGCTGACTTTACAGGAGAGAAGAGGAGGAGCGGAGACGGCGGGAAGAGGAGGAGCGGCAGCGGCTGCAGCGAGAGGAGGAGAAGCGGAGGAAAGAAGAGGAGCAGAGGCTGCGGAGAGAGGAGGAAGAGAGGATGCGAGCGGAGGATGAACGGTGTAGAATGGAACAGCAGAAGTAAGTACTCCCATCGGAAGTCACTCATCTTTCTTAAAGGATATTTTTGGGTGGGTCACTCATTCAGGACCCTCGTAGTATGAGCCATAGTGCAAGGAGCAGTCTGTTGTATGCAATGCTGGTGACCGGTTGGAGGGTACATGCGCTGGGGTCACCAACAATGGGGTCCACGGAGCCCTGTCACATTCATTTTAATGGAAAATTACTAAAGCTCTGCCGGCCACAGGCAATGGCGGGTGCAGCAGTCATTAGGGCAGGACCGTGCATTTGTGTTTCAAATCTTAATTCTATTTTTTTTTTGCAGGCAGCAGATCATGGCCGCCCTGAACTCGCAGACAGCGGTGCAGTTTCAGCAGTACGCAGCGCAGCAGTACCCGGGGAACTTCGAGCAACAGCAGCTCCTGATCCGGCAGCTGCAGGAACAGCACTACCAGCAGTACATGCAGCAGCTGTACCAAGTGCAGCTCGCTCAGCAACAGGTAGACGCAGCGCACAGACCCCCGAGCCTCGCTGCTCTGAGCTGCATTTACCTGTCGGACCATGTTCCCACGTAGCATAAATGCTGCAGGGTTTGGGTTTTTTTTGCAGAAAATCCCCTGTGTTTAAAACGGTGTTTCCCAAACTCCAGTCCTCACGGCCCCCATAGGTCATGTTTTCAGGATTTCCTTAGTATTTCCATCACCTGTGTAATACTATCAAGGCATCAGGAATTCTCTCACCTGTGTAATACGAAGGAGATCCTGAAACATGACCTGTGGGGGCCGTGAGGACTGGAGTTTTGGAAACACTGGTTTAAAAGTTAGAGCAAACTTCTTGTGCTTCCCGGAAAACTCCTGACCGCTGTGCATCTAAAGACGTTGCTGAAATTTGTGTTTTTTTGGTTTGTTTATTTTTTCCTGTGGAGTCGAAAAAATGCATGAAAAAATGCCCTCGCTTCTTGTACAGAATTAATAAAACCTTCAGATCTTCAACAATAAATGGGGTAAAAACAGCTGTAAAAATACGATAATCAGAGTAGATTGCTATTGCGGGTTTTGATGTAGAAAATAAACCCTTTACGCTCCCTGGAACCTGAACTAATTAACTAATTGTTTTTAGTAAGAAAAAAATTGCGCGGCTGAGTTTTGCTCTTGATGATGGCGGTGCGCTGAGTAGCTGGTTGATTAGATGCAGCGTTTATAAGTGGAAGACAGTGGGATTTGTGTGCAGCGTCTATTGGAGCCTGTGGTTGTCTGAAACGCTGCCTCATTAGAAGTTAAGCTTCTTTGTTCTTCCCCTCATGCTTTACACTGCAGTTTTGCTTCGCAGCATACAAGAAATGAAGAATGCTCATAAATGACGTGGTGTTACCCTCTCCTTACCCTCTCGGCCTTACAGAAACAGCAGGAGGCACTTTCGGCAGGAACCAGCTCCCCTGTCAGTTCTCCATCCAAGATGAACATGGGAAGCATCACCGGCTCCGGAGAAGCCCCCTCGGTCAACGGACAAACCCACCCACAAATAGACAATGCTGAGACAGAACTGGAGGCCGACCCTGCTGGAAGACCTGCTGGAGAACGGGCCTAAAGGTGCGTCCTATTGACCTCAGTGGGGTTGGGGTCTGTTGGGTGGACAATCAGACGATACCTGGACATTGGCTAATGGTTTATGTTTGCTCATTATTTTTCCACTTCCTTCTCTCTACAGAGTCCACGCCAGTCATTGCTGCCCCATCCACGTGGACAAGACCCCAAATTAAAGACTTCAAAGAGAAGATCCGGCAGGACGCGGACTCAGTCATCACCGTCGGAAGAGGAGAGATGGTCACAGTCCGGGTCCCCACACACGAGGAGGGCTCCTATCTTTTCTGGGAGTTTGCCACAGATAACTTTGACATTGGTTTTGGGGTTTACTTTGAATGGACAGACTCCCCAAACACGGCTGTGAGCGTGCACGTCAGCGAGTCCAGCGAGGACGAGGACGAAGGTGCTTTGTACAATTTTCATACTTCATTCTTGTACAATAAATACTGTAGCAGGTCTTCACTGCGTCTCACCCCCTCTTCCTGAAGTGGTCGGGGGTCTCTCGAGAAGCAGCATCTTACCCCCTCGTTTTAAGGAGGTTGGGGCTCGAGAAGCAGTGTCTTACCCCCTCGTCTTAAGGAGGTTGGGGCTCGAGAAGCAGTGTCTTACCCCCTCGTCTTAAGGAGGTTGGGGCCTCTCGAGAAGCAGCATCTCACCCCCTCGTCTTGAGGAGGTCGGGGCCTCTCGAGAAGCAGCATCTCACCCCCTCGTCTTGAGGAGGTCAGGGCCTCTCGAGAAGCAGCGTCTCACCCCCTCGTCTTGAGGAGGTCAGGGCCTCTCGAGAAGCAGCGTCTCACCCCTTGGTCCTGAGGAGGCCCCCTTATCCCCAATCCTGGTACGCATGGCACCCCTCATCCCCAATCCTGGTACGTATGGCACCCCTCATCCCCCAATTCTGGTATGTATGGCACCCCTCATCCCCAAATTCTGGTATGTATGGCACCCCTCATCCCCCAATTCTGGTATGTATGGCACCCCTCATCCCCCAATTCTGGTATGTATGGCACCCCTCATCCCCCAATTCTGGTATGTATGGCACCCCTCATCCCCCAATTCTGGTATGTATGGCACCCCTCATCCCCCAATTCTGGTATGTATGGCACCCCTCATCCCCCAATTCTGGTATGTATGGCACCCCTCATCCCCCAATTCTGATATGCATGCCCCCTCATCCCCAATCCTGGTATGAATGGCAGCCCTCATCCCCCAATCCTGGTATATATGGCACCCCTCATCCCCAATCCTGGTATGTATGGCACCCCTCATCCCCCAATTCTGGTATGTATGGCACCCCTCATCCCCCAATTCTGGTATGTATGGCACCCCTCATCCCCCAATTCTGGTATGTATGGCACCCCTCATCCCCCAATTCTGGTATGTATGGCACCCCTCATCCCCCAATTCTGGTATGTATGGCACCCCTCATCCCCCAATTCTGGTATGCATGCCCCCTCATCCCCAATCCCCAATAAAGTACACAGCGTTCAAAGCGCTGCCAATAACGCCCATGTGCACATACCCTTATACTCACCTTCCTTCCTCACCTCTGCTCTGCTTCCTTTTCTGCTGCAGCAGCTCATGTCAGCATCTGAGCAGCGCATGACGTCACTGCCATGCGCTCTCAGACGCTGAGCTGCTGGCACATTCACTCCTCTCCACGCCGGGACTATGGGCGTGGAGAAGAGTGAATATGCACTCTCTTTAGTAGCGGGCACTGTCAGCAGGAACTGCGGCTCAACGCTTCTCTGTGCCCGCTACTAAAGAGAATGAATATTCATCCTTCTCCATGGGAGTGGAGAAGAGGGAATATTAATTTCTCTTTAGCAGCGGGCACACGTGGTAGCTGCAGCAGCGGCTACAGCGTGTGCCCCGCTCCTCCACCGTCACAACCTGCCCCACCACTACACACCACCAGAATTTCTATATACTCGAGTATATACCAGAGTATAAGCAGAGAGGGGCTTTATCAGAACAAAAAATGTGCTGAAAAACTCGGCTTATACTCGAGTATATACGGTATATTAAAAATCTGGTGAATTAGATGATGATTGGAAGAGACGAGATCAATCATAACGTATGCAGCGGATACCACCACTGGCGCCCTCAGTATTCCTGTAGCCAGAAGACCACCACCAGGAGGAGTTAACAGAGCGGCCGGTCATACATGCACCCTGCCTCTGCCAGGAGGAGTTAACAGAGGGGCCGGTCACATATGCCCCCTGCCTAAGTCAGGAGGAGTTAACAGAGCGGCCGGTCATACATGCACCCTGCCTCCGCCAGGAGGAGTTAACAGAGGGGCCGGTCACATATGCCCCCAGCCTAAGTCAGGAGGAGTTAACAGAGCAGTCAGCCACACATGCACCCTGCCTCCGCCAGGAGGAGTTAACAGAGGGGCCAGTCGCACATGCCCTTTGCCCTTCAATGGCTGCAAGACCACCGCCAGGAGGAGCATACTGGTCACACATGCACTCCGACACTACATACCAAGTCCACGGCACGGACAAAGATCGCCGATCCATAGATTCAGAAAGGAGCAGCAGGGTGCACTCGTGATCGTTCAGCTCCTCCTGGCGGTGGGGAAAACATAAGAATGGATCCTGCACCGAGACGGACTTACCCATACCAGACATACTCACTGGGCCAGAGTTTGTGCTGGGCTCTGCAGATGCAGCTTTAGGGGCAGACACATCCATCTTTAGAACCTCAGTCCTTCCTTATGGTGTCTTCCATCAGGGTCCTTTTATACAGGAACTGAGATCCAGCGCTGTCCTCATCCAATAGGATGAGGCCCCCCCCTCTCCTGATATCAGGTCCACCAATCCTGATTATTGCACTTTTTTAATTGAAATTTCAAATTTCCAAAATGGCAGTGCATTCCACCCTGGAACGCAACCAGAAGTGACGACGCGGCCATTGAATGGACCGGCGCGCGTCACTTCCTATGAGCTCTCCATGTGGCCAGCTATACACCGGAGGAGAGTGTTGCGCTCAGGGAGAGGGGGAGACATCGCAACTGGCTGGGGAGCTACAGGAGGCCCCCAGCCAATATCTTCTCACCATCCAGCATTGAATGAGCTCTGGAGGAAGGTGCTGTCCCGCCGGGAGGAAAGAGCAGCGGACATGGAAGGAAGGCACAGGGCGATCGATCCACGGCTACCCGGCTGAAAGGTACTGATTTTTGGGGAAGTAGATTGCCGGCCACAGCCGCACCAGAAGGAAACCTCTTCATCCCTTAGGGACAAGAAAAACACTGAGGTTAGAGGGAAGGGAAGGGCTATTTAACCTCTTGGTTCCTGTCCCTAATTAGGATGGGGAGGCAACCTCCTGTTGGTGCTGTCCTGGAGGGGATTAGAGAAAGCAGCATGTGAGTGCAGCCTAAGGCTATGTTCACACATTGTGTTTTTATGCAAATTAAAAGCTGCTTTTTACAATGTCGGCAAAAGCTAGGAGATTTCAGAAATCTCAGGTTCACGCTTATTTTTTGTTTTACTCTTCCTGACTGAATTGGAAAACTGATGCATGTTAATTCTTTCACTCATAGAAAGTTACAAGTAAGTGCAAAAAAGCAGCAGAAATGCAGCAGAAAACGTTGCCAACAGTTCTTGCAGCGCTTTTAGTGAAAAAAAAAACAAAAAACAAAAAAAACACAGGTATGGCTGGACGTGAAACCCATTTATTTCTGTGATTTTCCCGCATTTAAACCTAAATGTCTTGGTTTCATCACCCGAGATGGCAGATAGGATTAGTACATTTTAATTAAATTAGTGATATGTGTAAAAGGAAACAATACCTGATATCTCAATGCACCGCCAAGTCTTGGGTAAACTATGACTGACCAATTCCCCTAGCTGTTTTTACACTTCCAATTGTGTATTTTTTCATGAATAGTCACTAGTTTTTCAGACATAAAAATCTTGTTCCACTAAATAATTGTATCAAATTGCCCCTTTTCCCCAAAATGTTTTCTGGTGTCACATCCGTCTGTTGTTGGTGGCCTAACACCTTGCATTGCTCATGCTTGTATGGTGGAAGCAAAGCTGAACTTTGGGATCCTGAAGAACGCAGCAAAAAGACGCAATAAAAAACTGTTTTTTGTCTGCAGCTTTTTTACTATCAAGACATCAAGTTTTGGCTGCAGAAAAAAACAGCAGCAAAAACGCAACGTGTGAACATACTGTAAAAACATGACGCCTTTAACAAGTTCAATTGCAAACCTTTCTGGTAAAACTACATGTAACATGGGTCATATTGTGCACTTACTCTTTACAGCAAGTGCCATAAACCACCAATACCCCCCTATTGCAATCTCTATATACGTCGGTGGAGATTTGGCTACACACAGACGCACCTCCTCATTCCAATATATGGAGAATGCGGCTGAAAATGTGTGAACAAGGGTTAGAAAATAACTGCATGTAGCTGTAGAGTCACCATCAATCTTACTGGGGAGCCCTTAGCAGCTGGGCCTGGAGCTGTGAGGTCATCATCTACATGGCGGTGATGTCACGATCTACATGGAACTCTGGTGTCATCATCGGCTCTATGACATCACAATGGGAGTAAAGTGTATAGAATGCCTGAGCGCAGAGCCGGGGCTGTCTTTTGTGTGACTCTTTATTGGATACACAAAGCTAAAGGAATAAAAGGAGAAAGAAGGAGAAAGAAAGCGACGCCATCATGAGGATTCATGGACGTCCCCGTTATGGCCAGCGGCTGCTGGTCAAGGCTCTCTCTTCCTGCAAGTCAATTGGCTTTAGCCTTCTGACCCGATTCAGGAAATCCCATCGCAATTGGAGAACACTGCTGAAGGATTCCTTCCTGGCCACGAAATCTGCCACCATTACAGCAGTCAGGCGCTTCAGGTCAGTTGCTATAACCAGACGTAAAGACCAAGTCATCAGCCAAGACAGCGGTGAGAAGAGCCCAACCTACATAGTAGGTGATACTGAATCCACTGCCAGCATTGCAGAAAGTGGAGAGGATCTTGCCGATCCAGAATGTGCACAAGGTGCACACGAGGGGCTGCTACAAACAAGACCCCGGGACAATCTAAAAAGAAAAGCACCAACCTCCGAGGACGGTCAGCCCAAGATGCTGCCACCGGCCAAGAGAGCTGCTACAGAAAACCTTTCTGATCTACTGAGAGAGGTAACCCCGGAGATGGAGACCCCACAAGTGGAGATGCCCGATATCGGGAAACAGGAGGACATCCTGTCTCCAGAGCAGTTAACCATCCTGCTGAGCAAAGGGGAGGAAGGCTTCCTGGATGATGAGATCGTCATGATGGCCCAGGACCTGCTGCAGAGTCAGTTTGAGGGTTTTGATGGCCTGCAGCCCCCCTGCGCTCTTCTAGTGCCAGGGTACAGTGTACTGAAGAATGCTGTACAAATCCACTATGATGAGGAGAGGGTGCACTGGCTGACCACCTGCTACAAAAATGGCCAAATCTTTGTGGCCGACAGCATCAACTCCGGAAATCTGACTCCGTCCATCTGTGAGCAGATTATCAACCTGTACAGTGAAGTGGTCGAAGAGCCCCTGAAACATCTGACATTTATCGATGTGGATCAGCAGAGGAACAGCTATGACTGTGGCTTATTCGCCATAGCGTTTGCCTACGAGCTTATAGCAGATGGCGGTGAACCCAGAGCAGAGCTCCGGCATCGGTTGATGAGGACTCATCTGATATCCTGCCTGCAGACCGGCAGGATCAGCGCATTTCCCAAAAAGGTCAGGAAGTGACTCCATGCCTATAAACGGCATGTAGAGTCAATGACGGTCCACAAGATCGCCCTGACCTTCAACCGGACACGACCCTGGACCACAGACCAGCCTGCACCAGTAAGTAACCATGGACTTTCCATAATACCCTCAATATAGTGAATGTATAAATATGATGGGGGGGGGGGGGCGCTGCCATTATTGGAGCCGTTTATCATTAAAGCTTAGCTCCAGCCCCTATAAAGATGTATTAAGAGATTAATTATAGCAGGATTATAAGGGGTTTTCTGTTATTTTGTACACAGAGGTGTGAACCAGAACAAGAATGGCCCCCGCAGCTATAACAAGTGTCGGTGTTTCTGTCATCACCATGGACCAAATATAATCCAGGTAAGAGGAGTGTACTGAGCAGCAGTGACCGGGAGTAAATCGTGTGAACGTCTCGGATATTAAATATTCGGCTGCTCCATGATCAGTTCTGTTCCCTCTTTCTACAGATCACTATAAGCGAGCTGGGGTCCCACTAAGAAGACGGGGTACAGCTGGAGGTGACGGCTATAAGAAGTCAATGATGTGGCGGCCGCCATGTCAGGAGCAGAGGAGCCGCACTTCAAGACGAGGCAGATTCCGGGCTCGGTCTCTGTTCTCATTACTTTCTGCAGTCAGATGTAATCACTGAATAAGTGAATTTTCTGCTGCATCAACCCCGATCTACAACACAAGCTGCCATCATCCAGCACCGCCCAAGGGAAGGGCAGGCCCTCAGACATGGTTCCCTAGAGGTTTCCTCCACCGGGGGTTTTTCCTCTCCTGAGTTCTGACGGACGACTCTCCGTGAGCCCATCATCATCAGGGCCACATGACTATTGCACCACACGACTGGTGGGAAATTCTACATTTGATATCTTGTATGAAGCCAATAAAGAATTCAATTAATATCTAGCAGCCGTGTATCTGAATTTATTATGTTTCGTCTACTATGTATAGTACAGAATTTGGTGAACTCCAGGGGGAATATACAGGGGTGCAGTATTGCAATAGTGTTATAATACTCGCATTTACAGGTGCTTCTCACACAATTAGAATATCATCAAAAAGTTAATTTATTTCAATTTTTCAATACAAAAAGTGAAACTCATTATATAGAGTCATTACAGAGTGATCTATTTCAAGCGTTTATTCCTGTTAATGTTGATGATTATGGGTTACATCCAATGAAAACACAAAAATCATTATCTCAGTAAATTAGAATAATTAACAAAAAACACCTGAAAAGGCTTCCGAAGCATTTAAAAAGGCACCTTAGTCTGTTTCAGTAGGCTCCAGAATCATAGGGAAGACTGCTGACTTGACAGATGTCCAGAAGGCAGTCATCTGAGCCTAAACCACATTTAGCGTCCACATGTTTGGCCTTTCTGTAGTGATGACAGCCGGCCTAAATTACAGGTGTGTGTCTCCAGAAGCATGGGCTGGACACAATGTACTGGTCACTACAATGTATTGGGGGCTACAGCGTACTGAGGACTACAACGTACTGGTCACTACAATGCAGATTTGCAATTTTCACTCAGCAACATCCACTGCTGCTTGTATCTGGAAAACTCACTACACTTGCAGATAAATTCCCAAAGGGGTATAATTTCTAAAATGGTGTCACTTCTGAGGGGGTTTCCACTGTTTAGGCACATCAGGGGCTCTCCAAACCCAACATGGCGTCGGCTAATGATCCAGCTAATTTTGCATTTAAAAAGTCAAATGGCACTCCTTTTCTACCGAGCCTTGCCGTGCGCCCAAACAGTAGTTTTCATCCACATATGGGGTATTGGCGTACTCAGGAGAAATTGCACAATACATTTTACAGTGCATTTTCTCCTGTTACCATTGTGAAAATGCAAAATTTGGGGCTAAATGAACATTTTTGTGGGAAAAATGTAACTTTTTATTTTCACGGCTCTACATTATAAGCTTCTGTGAAGCACCTGGGAGCACAAGGTGCACCCCGCACAGCTAACATTCCTTGGGGGATCTAGTTTCCAAAACGGCGTCACTTGTGGAAGGTTTCCACTGTTTACGCACATCGGGGATCTCCAAAAGCGACATGGCGGCAGCTCTCGATTCCAGCCATTTTTGTGTTTGAAAAGTCAAACTGTGCTCCTTCCCTTCCGAGCCCTGCCGTGCGCCCAAACAGTGGTTTTCTTCCACAAATGCGGTAGCGGTGTACTGAGGAGAAATTGCGCAACACAATTTAGGGTCCATTTTCTCCTGTAACCCTTGTGAAAATAAAACAAATTGGGGATAAAGTAAAATTTTTGTGAAAAAAAAAGTAAAATGTTCATTTTTTCCATCCACGTTCCATTAATTCCTGTGAAGCACCTGAAGGGTTAATAAACTTCTAGAATGTGGTTTTAAGCACCTTGAGGGGTGCAGTTTTTAGAACTATGTCACTTTTGGGCATTTTCTGTCATATAGGCCCCCCAAAGTCACTTCAAATGTGATGTGTTCCCTAAAAAAAATGGTTTTGTAAATTTTGTTGGAAAAATGAGAAATTGCTGGTCAACTTTTAATCCTTATAACTTCCTAACAAAAATAAAATTATGTTTCCAAAATGATGCAGATGTAAAGTAGACATGTGGGAAATGTTATTAACTATTTTGTGTGACATCTCTCTGATTTAAGGTCATAAGAATTAAAACTTGGAAAATTGCTAAATTTTCACCAAATTTCCGTTTTTTTCACAAATAAATGCAAGTCATATTGAACAACTTTTATCACTATCATGAAGTACAATATGTCAGGAAAAAACAGTCTCAGAATCAGGGGGATCCGTGGAAGCGTTCCAGAGTTATTACCTCAGAGGGACACTGGGCAGAAGGGTAAAATTTGGCCGGGTCATGAAGGTGAAAACAGGTTTGGAGGGTGAAGGCGTTAGCACTTCTCTTTCTGAAAGCATTCTTTACTCTACAGCATTTATTCCAACTAAAACTTTTGCCCTGTGCCGTAGAGAAAAATATCTTTATTTATATACACAAACCTACATATTGAGGCAACTAAAGATGGCACCCCACCACCTTACTACTTTAGATCTAACCTATAATATAAGGGACAATAAAAGGGTTAGTCCATCTCAGATATTTAAAGAGATTTCTAGCTTTGGAAAACTCCTGTTCCCCCTCTGCAATTTTTTTTTGTTGAAGAAACTGTGCCTTACTCATCCTCACTGGGTCCGGTACGGAGTCTCCGCTGCGCCTTTTAGTGTGTCATTATCAGTAGTGCTGCCATCACAGCCAGTAGCGGCACAATACGCTCAGGGCCAAGCACTATTGACGTGACGTCAGAGCTGCAGGCAATAACAGACATCTGGAGCAGCGGCGGAGACTCAGTGCTGGACCTGGGGCTGGCGAGTAAAGCGCTTTTTTTTTTTTTTTTTTAACAAACTGCAACCAAAAGAAAAGGGAGTTTCCAAAACTGGAAAACCCCTTTAAGGTATATCCATAGAATATCCCATTGGGAGAACACCTTTTATAGGGCTTATTAAAAGAACTTCAGCATTGCTTACCAACGCCCTGGAAGTGAGCGGTGCTGCTGACGTTATGACCCGTGTGTTCAGATATTGGGCACATGTCCTATTCTAATGAACTGGACGGGTGCACGATACCTGCCCATCATGCTAGCGTCTCGGTAGGTCTGCGGATCGCAACGTCATCAGCACCGCTAGTATCCGATGTGGAAGTGAACGGCTCTGGACAACCCCTTTAAGTGAAAGAAGAATACAACTTACCTTTGCCTGTGGGAGAGGTTGGGGTTCTTCTGGCTCAAAAAATAGATTCTCTTTAAAAAACTGTCCGTCCTGCAAGAATGGAGACAGCGGATATAATACAGGACAGGAAAGGTGACTGGTATGATGGAAGGCTCACAGGGGGAAAGGTATAAAGCTGGGGTACATGGGGTAGCGCACCATGCAACAGATTGAACTATCCTTTTAAAGGCAAAGATACAGCCTATTTCCAAGATCCTACCGCAATATGTAGTAGATCTAATAATAGTAATATTCGAAAATACCTCCAATTAGAAAACAGTATAGTTCTTCTGATTCACTATGTCACTTACCCTTTGTGCAGGGCATTGTAGTAGCTTGGGTATCTATGGTCACGACCACTCATAGCGACAGATGTTAGTGGTCATAATCATGGATACCTAAACTACTACAATGCAGTGCACATGGGGTAAGCGACATAGCTAATCAGAAGAACAATACTACAATTTTAATTGGAGGTATTTGCTAATATTATTATTACACCTACTACATAGTGGGATAGGATCTTGGAGATGGGAATACCCCTTTTTTTAAGATACAGTTGATGCTTTACAGTCTTCCTAGGTGTATACTTACTAGTTTTTCAATGGTGGGAAAATAAGTTACCAATCTGTGCAACACAAAAAAAGAAAAAATAAAAGCATTGAATCGGTGATTTGCATTTGTATAATAATGTGATAGCAGAGAGGTGCGGGCACCTGTAGCAGGCGGAGAAGCTTTCCACAGCCCCGTGCAGAGGGTTTCCCTCCAGCCACAGCTCTCTCAGCTCCAGGTTGTGGATCAGATCCAGCTCTTCAACTCTGCAAAGCGAAAAAAGAACATGTTCCCGTCACCAGCTACCACCAGAAAACACAGAGATTTGTTTGTTTCTCGCCTTCTTCCAAGAGCCACAAACCATTTTATTGTTCCGTCTATATGGCCTGGGGTTTTTTTTTCCCAGGATGAGTATGGGCTTTCTATTCCTCCATTTTTGGGACTTGTAACTTTTTCTGTTGCTGGGGCTGGGTGAGGGTCTTTTTGTATTTTTATTCATACCATTTTGATCGATTGCTTTTTATTCCATTTTTGAGAAGTGCAGCGATCGAAAAATCAATTATTTTGATTTTAATTTTTTTAAAAGGTTTACAATTTGGGTTCTTTATATTTTCATAGGATGGAGTTTTACGGATTCGATTTACCAATTTTTCTGTTTATTTATTTTTTTTTATTTCTTTAGTTTTTAATTGGGAAAAGCGAGACAAATGAAAATTATGGGTTTTAGTTTATTTATTCATTTTTAAATAAATTTTTACTTATTTTTGCCCTGGACTCTGCGACTGTTTGATTTCTTGTACTATACTGGGAACACAGATGTACAGAGATGGCAGGACGGGGGTCTTCAGGAGGCCACTGACTGCCACTGTTACCCACCGGTACCCCACGATCGATGGCATATACGGGGTAATCGGAAAAGACGTCACGACGGCAGCAGACCCGATCCCTGCGCAAGGAGGCGACGTACCTCGTTATAGGAGAGGTTCAGACTCTGCAGGTGCCGGGTCAGGTAGAAGAGATGAGCAAAACCAGTCAGCTTGGAGAGACGACGACAACTCAGGTCCAAAGACTGAAGCTACAAAAATATATATAGAGAATTTCACAAACACCCTATGGACAGGGGGGCGCTGGTTCTTACCCCATGTATCATTAGCCCAAGAGTGACAAAAAAGATTGTGGGGGTCCCAGCAGGGTCCCCAAGGATCTCCAGTGGCATAGCCTAGTGTGGATCTGCTCAGATCACAGATGGGGCTGTAATTAATAGTATTTATTATTACCTGGGGGTAACACTCCGAGATGATCTGCAAGACGACCTCTGCGGCTGCAGCGTGGGTCAGCGAAAGCACAATGTTGTCAGAAAGCAAATCTAAGGAAAGCAAATAACATTAGTGAGGAAGGGGCACGGCGCAGGCAGAGGAGAGAAGGCGAGGGGGCGCCGGCAGAGGAGAGAAGGCGACGGGGCGCCGGCAGAGGAGAGAAGGCGACGGGGCGCCGGCAGAGGAGAGAAGGCGACGGGGCGCCGGCAGAGGAGAGGAGGCGACGGGGCGCCGGCAGAGGAGAGAAGGCGACGGGGCGCCGGCAGAGGAGAGAAGGCGACGGGGCCGTGAGCAAAAAGCAAAGCAGGATGCCAATATTTATTTGTATAAGTATACAAAATGCCGTCATATAGTGCCCACACATTGCCGCTATACAGTACAACTTATATAATATAGTGCCGACACATTACCGCTATACAGTACCTACAACACGCATCATATAGCGCCCACACATTATCACTATACAGTACCTACAACACGCATCATAAAGCGCCCACACATTACCGCTATACAGTACCTACAACACGCATCATATAGATCCCACACATTACCGCTATACAGTACCTACAACACGCATCATATAGTGCCCACGCATTACCGCTATACAGTGCCTACAGCACGCATCACACAGTGCCCACGCATTACCGCTATACAGTGCCTACAGCACGCATCACAGTGCCCACGCATTACCGCTATACAGTACCTACAGCACGCATCACAGTGCCCACGCATTACCGCTATACAGTGCCTACAACACGCATCACAGTGCCCACGCATTACCGCTATACAGTGCCTACAGCACGCATCACAGTGACCACGCATTACCGCTATACAGTGCCTACAGCACGCATCACAGTGCCCACAGCACGCATCACAGTGCCCACGCATTACCGCTATACAGTGCCTACAGCATGCATCACACAGTGCCCACGCATTACCGCTATAGTGACCACACATTACTGCTATACAGTGCCTACAGCACGCATCACAGTGCCCACGCATTACCGCTATACAGTGCCTACAACACGCATCACAGTGCCCACGCATTACCGCTATACAGTGCCTACAGCACGCATCACAGTGCCCACGCATTACCGCTATACAGTGCCTACAGCACGCATCACACAGTGCCCACAGCACGCATCACAGTGCCCACGCATTACCGCTATACAGTGCCTACAGCATGCATCACACAGTGCCCACGCATTACCGCTATAGTGCCCACACATTACCGCTATACAGTGCCTACAGCACGCATCACACAGAGCCCACGCATTACCGCTATACAGTGCCTACAGCACGCATCACACAGTGCCCAAGCATTACCGCTATACAGTGCCTACAGCACGCATCACACAGTGCCCACACATTACCGCTATACAGTGCCTACAACACACATCATATAGCGTCCACACATTACCGCTATACAGTGCCTACAACACGCATCACACAGTGCCCACACATTACCGCTATACAGTGCCTACAGCACGCATCACAGTGCCCACGCATTACCGCTATACAGTTCCTACAGCACGCATCACAGTGCCCACGCATTACCGCTATACAGTGCCTACAGCACGCATCACACAGTGCCCACAGCACGCATCACAGTGCCCACGCATTACCGCTATACAGTGCCTACAGCATGCATCACACAGAGCCCACGCATTACCGCTATACAGTGCCTACAGCACGCATCACACAGTGCCCACGCATTACCGCTATACAGTGCCTACAACACACATCATATAGCGTCCACATATTTCCGCTATACAGTGCCTACAACACGCATCATATAGCGCCCACACATTACCGCTATACAGTACCTACAACATACCTCATATAGCGCCCACACATTACTGCTATACAGTACCTACAACACACATCATATAGCGCCCACACATTACTGCTATATAGTACCTACAACATGCATCACACAGTGCCCAAGCATTACCGCTATACAGTACCTACAACATACATCATATAGCGACCACACATTACCGCTATACAGTACCTACAACACACATCATATAGCGCCCACACATTACCGCTATACAGCGCCGACAACACGCATCATATAGTGCCCACACATTACCGCTATACAGTACCTACAACACGCATCATATAGCGTCCACACATTACAGCTATACAGTACCTACAACACGCATCATATAGTGCCCACACATTACCGCTATACAGTACCTACATACATCATATAGTGCCCACACATTACCGCTATACAGTACCTACAACACACATCATATAGCGCCCACACATTACCGCTATACAGTACCTACAACACACATCATATAGCACCCACACATTACCGCTATACAGTACCTACAACACACATCATATAGCGCCCACACATTACCGCTATACAGTACCTACAACATACATCATATAGCGCCCACACATTACCGCTATACAGTACCTACAACACACATCATATAGCGCCCACACATTACCGCTATACAGTACCTACAACATACATCATATAGCGCCCACACATTACCGCTATACAGTACCTACAACATACATCATATAGTGCCCACACATTACCGCTATACAGCGCCTACAACACACATCATATAGCGCCCACACATTACCGCTATACAGTACCTACAACACGCATCATATAGCGCCCACACATTACCGCTATACAGTGCCTACAACACACATCATATAGCGTCCACACATTACCGCTATACAGTACCTACAACACACATCATATAGCGTCCACACATTACCGCTATACAGTACCTACAACACACATCATATAGCGCCCACACATTACCGCTATACAGTACCTACAACACACATCATATAGCGCCCACACATTACCGCTATACAGTACCTACAACATACATCATATAGCGCCCACACATTACCGCTATACAGTACCTACAACACACATCATATAGCGCCCACACATTACCGCTATACAGTACCTACAACATACATCATATAGCGCCCACACATTACCGCTATACAGTACCTACAACATACATCATATAGTGCCCACACATTACCGCTATACAGCGCCTACAACACACATCATATAGCGCCCACACATTACCGCTATACAGTACCTACAACACGCATCATATAGCGCCCACACATTACCGCTATACAGTGCCTACAACACACATCATATAGCGCCCACACATTACCGCTATACAGCACCTACAACATACATCATATAGTGCCCACACATTACCGCTATACAGCGCCTACAACACGCATCATATAGCGCCCACACATTACCGCTATACAGTACCTACAACACACATCATATAGCGCCCACACATTACCGCTATACAGCGCCTACAACACACATCATATAGCGCCCACACATTACCGCTATACAGTACCTACAACACACATCATATAGCGCCCACACATTACCGCTATACAGTACCTACAACACACATCATATAGCGCCCACACATTACCGCTATACAGTACCTACAACACACATCATATAGCGCCCACACATTACCGCTATACAGCACCTACAACACACATCATATAGCGCCCACACATTACCGCTATACAGTACCTACAACACACATCATATAGCGCCCACACATTACCGCTATACAGCGCCTACAACACACATCATATAGCGCCCACACATTACCGCTATACAGTACCTACAACACACATCATATAGCGCCCACACATTACAGCTATACAGTACCTACAACACACATCATATAGCGTCCACACATTACAGCTATACAGTACCTACAACACACATCATATAGCGCCCACACATTACCTCTATACAGTACCTACAACACACATCATATAGCGCCCACACATTACCGCTATACAGTACCTACAACACACATCATATAGCGCCCACACATTACCTCTATACAGTACCTACAACACACATCATATAGCGCCCACACATTACCGCTATACAGTACCTACAACACACATCATATAGTGCCCACACATTACCGCTATACAGTACCTACAACACACATCATATAGTGCCCACACATTACCACTATACAGTACCTACAACACACATCATATAGCGCCCACACAAGTTCTCAGTGTGGATTGTCACTGCTAATTTCACTTAATGGTTTGCAAAGAGTGAAATCTGTGGCCAAATCTGCAGTTAAGTTTTGCACAGATTTTGGTGCAGATTTTCTGTCCCATTTACAGAGGCTTTATGACAGTTATTGCTTCAGTTATAAACTGTGGACACAGCTCAGGTGTGAACAGAGGGCAATGTGATGAGAGCTGATGGGCGGTGATGTCCTTCCTGTCCTGCAGCCAGATATTATCCGCCTCTGATTGGTAGAATTAGAAGCCCCCCTCATTCCTTTCCTCTGCTGAATGCGGCCCTTGTCCCCCTCATTACCGCGCTCGTCCCCCCTCATTACCGCGCTCTTCATCCCCGGCCCGTCCCGCTCCTTCGCTTATTGTGCTGATGACTCCCGCGCTCTGGATTTCTGCCAGCACTAATGTTGTATCTCCTCCATCCCCCTCATCTGCAGGTGGAAGACCCCAGCCAGCCCAACGACGAGGGTCTCACAGCCCCCCACACCGCCGTGTGCGCCCCCCACACCGAGATCGTCCAGTTCCTCGTACAGTGCGGAGTGAAGGTAAACGCAGCAGACAGCGCCGGCTGCTGCCCCGAATATCGGCTCGCATTAAAGGGGTCGGCAGAAAACCCCCCATCCCTTGTTAGAGGCCTGAGAGCACTTATTAAGCACTACCCCGCCCCCCCGGCCAGCACGTGACTCAGCCCCCGGCCAGATTGCATCAATGGGAGAACAAGAAAAAAAAATCTTGGCCCAAGAAATAGAAAAGTTGAGCCCCCGAGGGTCTGGGTGATTGAGGACAGACGGTCTAGTTTTTCAGGGGGTTTTCTGTGGCGGTTTCTGTCGTTTTCTCCGCTTGGTGTCGCTGTCAGGACCCCGCTGCACTGCGCCGCCTCCTGCAACAACGTCCAGGTGTGTAAGTTCCTGGTGGAGTCCGGAGCCGTCGTGTGCGCCATGACCTACAGCGACCGACAGAGGGCGGCAGACGAGTGTGAGGAGATGGAGGAGGCTACAGCCAGTGCTCCCAGCTCCTGTACGCAGTGGCGTACCGCCAATGGCGGCAGACCACGCGACTGCTATGGGGCCCGTGAGCCGGGGGACCCCATAGCAGTCCAGGGGTGGACATACCGCCGCCGGTGCAGCAGCGCCGTGTCTCCACCATGCAGCTGCTCCCTGCACGCGGCGGTCAGGGAGCGATCCCTGCAGCTCCGCTGCTGTCAGGAGGAGAATAGCCGCGGAGCTGGAGGGTTCGTCCTCTGCTTCCTCCCTGACCCAGGCGCGCGCAGCTTGATGACGTCATCATGCAGCGCGCGCCTGGGTCAGGAAGAAAGCTGCCGGCAACCAGGAGGATGCTGCAGGCGAGCGAGCTGAGGTAAGTTGTTCTTTTTTTTTTTTTTTTTTTTTTTTTACTGAAATGCTGGGGAGGGGAGGTGGGGGGAGGAATGATGGGGCTGGGAAGAGCAATAATGGGGCTGGGGAGAGGGCTGATGGGGCTGGGGAGAGGAATAGTGGGGCTGATGGGGCTGGGGAGAGCAATAATGGGGTTGATGGGGCTGGGGAGAGGAATAATGGGGTTGATGGGGCTGGGGAGAGCAATAATGGGGCTGGGGAGAGGAATAATGGGGTTGATGGGGCTGGGGAGAGCAATAATGGGGATGGGAAGAGGAATGATGGGATTGATGGGGCTGGGGATGGCTACGGAGAGCAATGATGGGGCTGGAGAGAGGGATGGTGGGGCTGGGGAGAGCAATGATGGGATGGTGGGGCTGGGGTGAGCAATAATGGAGTTGATGGGGCTGGGGAGAGGAATAATGGAGTTGATGGAGCTGGGGAGAGGAATGATGGGATGATGGGGCTGGGGAGAGCAATAATGGGGCTGATGGGGCTAGGGAGAGGAATGATGGGGCTGGGAAGAGCAATAATGGGGCTGATGGGGCTGGGAAGAGCAATAATGGGGCTGGGGAGAGGAATGATGCGGCTGGGAAGAGCAATAATGGGGCTGATAGGGCTGGGGAGAGCAATGATGGGGATGGTAGGGAAGGGGAAAGCAATGACGTGTTGCTGGGAGCAAGCAATGATGAGGGTGCTGGGACAAAGCAATGGTGGGGGCCTGGGAGAGAGCAATTATGCGGGGCTGGGAGAGAGCAATGATAGGGGTGCTGGGAGAGCGCAATGATGGGGGTGCTGGGAGAGAGCAATGATGGGGGGGGCTGGGAGAGAGCATTGATGGAGGTGCTGGGACAGAGCAATGATGGGGTGCTGGGAGAGAGCAATGATGGGGGTGGTGGGACAGAGCAATGATGCGGGTGCTGAGAGAGCGCAATGATGGGGGTGCTGGAAGAGCGCAACGATGAGGGTGCTGGGACAGAGCAATGACGGGGGTGCTGGGAGACAGTAATGATGGGGGTGCTGAGAGAGAGCAATGATGGAGGTGGTGGGAGAGAGCAATGATGGGGGTGCTGGGAGACAGTAATGATGGGGGTGCTGAGAGAGAGCAATGATGGAGGTGGTGGGAGAGAGCAATTGCGAGGGTGCTGGGAGAGAGTAATGATGGGGTGCTGGTAGAGAGCAATGATGGAGGTGGTGGGAGAGAGCAATTGCGAGGGTGCTGGGAGAGAGTAATGATGGGGTGCTGGTAGAGAGCAATGATGGGGGTTTCACTTTGCTTGTACTGTAAAGCCTTGTATATTTTCCGTGTGCACATAGCCTTACAGTTAATTGGGGAGAGTCACAGAGACTGAATAATTTATTTTATTGGCCGGTGCAGATTATAGTTAATGGGGGGCACAGTGCTGCTTATCACTTTATATTTTGATTACTAAGTGGCTAATAGTATATTAATGGGGGGGTGTTACATATCTGTATTCGAGGACGCAGAGCGGGGGAGACACATGTATGCCGACAATATCTGACCTTGTTATTTTTAGGGCTGTACTGGTCATCGTGGCTGGGAGATGTCGACATGAAGGTCTGACCAGATGGAGAAGAAGCAGCAGAAACCGGCTCTGATCAGATGAGACGTCTGCGGTAAGTGCCTGGATGTAAATATTATTCTGTGTCTGCGCTGTGTGACTTGCAGTGATGATGTTATCTGTAAAATCCCTTAGGCTGCATTCTCACATTTGTGTGAAATGTCCGTGTGCTGCCAGATCTTTTTATCGGATGGTCCACGGACTCGTACAGTTTTATAGATCCATTCACACATCCATGAAAATCACGGATCTGAGAATGAGATCTAAGAGGGCAGAGAATGTCCTGTTCTGATCCGATTTTGAGGATTAGAATAGGACATGCTCAATGCGTCAGTAAAACAGGCCAGCACACCGACACTGCGCACAGATGCAGGAATGTAGCCTTATTATGTACAGCACAGTCCCTTAGTATATAGTGTACTCATTATGTATAGAGCCGTCCCTTATTATGTACCATCCTCTCTAGCGGCTCACAGTTGGGGGATCATACTGTGTTGGGGTCAGCATACTTTACCCTGGGAGTTGAGTTGGGGTACAGTAGGGTCATTATACTGTGCATATGGAGGAATTCACCATGGGGGTTTCATACTGTGTTTGGGGGGCCCTTTTTTTGGCATCACACTTTATGGGGCAATGAAAGAGAGATCTAGGACGTCAGCAGGAGGAAAATTACTATGTAAAGGATAGAAAGTTGTGAGATCTGATCTTTGGTGACCCCGACAATTATTTACATTTTTTGGGGGGGGGGGGGGGGGCCCAATTAGAGATTCTGCTATGGGGCCCCATGATTCCTATGTACGCCCCTGCCTGTACAGTAAGTACAGACAATCCACCTAGCCACGTACAAGACATCGTTCACACTTACCTGCCATTTTTTACATTTTCTTAAATGCATATATTTTAATTTTATTAAAAATGGGATTTATTAAATTTTTTGCGTCTGACATCTGCGGAATGAGTTAACTGAGAATTTATCAGTGAGCTTGCAGCTTTTTTTTTTAAGCTGTCATTTTACTGAGCCTACATGAAAGCTGAGCAGAACTTTGTGTCAGTGAGAGGAGCTCACTGACAGGTCCTCAGTTGACTCATTCCACAGCCACTTAAAAGGCCTGTAAAAGCCAAACTGTGAAAAATTTTAATGGAACCAATTTGCCAAAAATATTTGGCTCAAAAATAAATGCATTTAAATACAAAAGAAAGTCCCCAAAGGTGACCATAACATTTAAAGGGGAAATGCCCGCTCAAACCAGATCCCTATGGTTAGAGACTTCCTGGACACAGCCCTGCTCAGAGTGGAAAAACATGGCTGCTCTGGTACAGAAACAGCGCCACATCTGCTCACAGCCGGTATTGCAGGACCCTGAGCTGTAATACCAAATACAACCCATGGGTCAGGGTGGCGCTGTTTTCCGTAACAATTATTTAAATGTTTTTATTCCCTGACGAAGTAAATGGTGAAGAATAAAAACGCAAGGTATATAAGAAAGCGAGTGCAGTTTATTCCGGGCGGGATGCTGAAGCTTCGATCCCCATGGTGCGAGCCTCCATGTGAGGCCGGTGTGGGGACTCGCCTCCTCTCCTGCCTGGAGGGCGCACATTAGCGGCCGCTGTAGGCGGATTAGGATGAACGGCTGGAATGTGCTGGATTATAGGGCCCCGGCTCTCACCGCTCCGGGCTGAGACAATAATCATCTGCGCGCTGATTCCATCACTCAGAGGTGAACGCCCAGTAACCCTGTACGGCCGGGTCTGCCAGTCACTATAGCGGCAGGATGGGCCCTGAACACTGTCAGGAGTCAGTCATAGCAGGGGTCCTCCAAGTCACAGCTGCTACCTACAGGGCACCAGGTCCAAGCCCAGAGTCCGGTAACTGACCTCCTCCCAGCGAGTGAGGCCGCACCCAGCGGAGGCCATACAGGAACAGAAGGGAGGCCATTGTAGAGCAAGTGCCCGGAAATGTGGCATCCAGAGAAGTCACCGCATACAAGCGCCCAGAGCTGAGCCCTCATCTAAGCCCAAAACAGGTTTAAGACGAGGAGGGGTTAATGCAGTAGAAAAACAGCTCAAATAATGATGGCAATACCGCCACTCATACCAGTATCATAGCAGTTATATTCTTATACAGGGGCAGTATCATAGCAGTTATATTCTTATACAGGGGCAGTATTATAGCAGTTATATTCTTATACAGGGGCAGTATCATAGCAGTTATATTCTTATACAGGGGCAGTATCATAGCAGTTATATTCTTACACAGGGGCAGTATCATAGCAGTTATATTCTTATACAGGGGCAGTATCATAGCAGTTTTATTCTTATACATAGTAGCAGTATTATAGCAGTTATATTCTTATACTGGAGCAGTATTATAGCAGTTATATTCTTATACATAGTAGCAGTATTATAGTAGTTGTATTCTTATACAGGGGCAGTATTATACCAGTTATATTCTTGTACATAGTAGCAGTATTATAGTAGTTATATTCTTGTACATAAGAGCTGTATTATAGTAGTTATATTCTTATACAGGGGCAATATCATAGCAGTTATATTCTTGTACATAGGAGCAGTATTATAGTAGTTATATTCTTGTATATAGGGGCAGTATTATAGTAGTTGTATTCTTGTACATACGGAGCAGTATTATAGCAGTTATATTCTTGTACATAGGGGGCAGTATTATAGTAGTTATATTCTTGTACATAGGAACAGTATTATAGTAGTTGTATTCTTGTACATAGAGGGCAGTATTATAGTAGTTGTATTCTTGTACATAGGGAGCAGTATTATCGCAGTTATATTCTTGTACATAGGGAGCAGTATTATAGTCGTTGTATTCTTTTACATATGAATTTTCTTCTGTTGGGCAAATTGTATGAAATTCTGCTAAGTAGTCCTCGGCATTCATGTGCTCTGTATAACCCCATCCCCACCACTGACTGGAGGAAAGCTGCCGATCAGTGGTGTGGGTGGGGTTATACAAAGCTCAGCATTCAGAGAACTACTAGAGCTGCAGCAGATAAAACACTGATTTTATCAAAATAGCAGTAAGCAGCAAAAAGCGTGAGATATCACTGTAATCAGGGTCTCACCCCTTATATCATGCTGCTCTCAGATGGGGCATCTAAAACCGGGTGGCAGATTCCCTTACGATTTAACAGCACTTTCTGATGACTTTTTAGAATAAGGAGTACTATATAAGGAATAATTGCCACTCATTATACACTCCTGAGTGTACATGAATGTATGGGGAGTGTACATTATATGATGGGTCTCCTGCAGTTTTTCTCTACATTATAAGCCTCAGCATTTACCTTTTCTGTGCTCTGCTTTCTCTCCCTCCAGCTCCCTCTTCCATAGGTTTATAGGGGCATCGCAGACATTTTTGTTGAAATGAACCTGTCGCGTTCCTCCCGGTAGCGTTCGACTTCCAGTCACTTGGGCGGCACTGCTCTGTGTATAGAAAGTGGCGCCTGTAACTGCGACCCCTGTAGTGACTGATGGCAGCTCAGCATTAGGGCCGGCTGTCAATCAGGGCTGGGGGCACGGTGACAGCCGTCACTCTCTATACACAGAGCGGTGACTGAACCAGTGCCGCCCCCATGACTGATACCCAAACGCTACCAGGTACGATAAAGTTCATTTCCTCCTGGCAGAGGGAGTCTAAATGCCGGCACCGGGCAGGTTCAGAATGCTATTAACCTGCAGAGTAACCCCATATCTACAGGTTGATAGCGTTTTTTCACGTGACAGGTTCCCTTCCCTTCTCCCACAGATTTAGCAGATATTGAGAGTGAATGATTAGTGCAGGAGACCAAAAAATGTGTTTTAAGTGACAAAAGAAGAAGGTTTATCTGATAATGTATATTACAAAGTGTCTTATCTTTACTTGCACTATTGATTAATGAAATCAGGTTAGGCTGGAGCAGGAGCACAGTGATAGGACAATCAGAGGGAGACACGGGCAGATCGTGCTGCAGCTTATTCTAGTAAGGAGTTTATCTCACTTCAGTGCTGAGCACTTCTACACCACCATATCACTGCCACTGCTTCTGAACATGTGCTGAATGGAAAGCGGGAATCCCTCCCGCCTGTGTGCGATGTGTACGTGAGCAGTCAGTGCAGCATTCTCTACCCACTAGCTGAGAGATAACTGAAGCTTAGCGCTAGAGCCTGCAGAGGGGAGAACTGGTGACAATTGCAGGACACACAGGGGCCAGAATAGAATATACACATAGCAGTAGCCATCTGACATGACTGTTATGCCCTCAATATAACATTCATTGTGTACGCTGTCCATCAGTGTACAAGCTGTGGGGATCTGGCCGAGGCCGGCAGTACCAGGCGCACACACTTATATGGATCTTGCTGTGAAGGGGCGTCAGCGCCCCAGTGAGCACCATGGACCATTTGTTCTGTTAATTGGGAGGACCAATAACGTAATGCAGTAAAGTACCTGTACATTATCTGATAATGCCCTGCATATTATGTACTTACATTATTATTGCTATTATTACATACAGTTTTTACAGTACAGACTCATTTCTTGTTACATCATTTAGATGAAAAAGCGAGGTCTGGTTGCCACAGATGCCACATATACTGCCCTGTTCAACGCCTGCGCGGAGTCGCCATGGAAAGACTCGGGTCTGCAGCACGCACTGAAGCTGCGGAAAGAATTGATGGACAAGAACATTGCGCTTAATCCCATCACTTACCGGAGCTCGCTGAAGGTCTGCACGCTGAGCTCAGGACTGCAGGGGAGCTGTGAGCTATTTAAGGTAAGTCAAGGTCACAGTCCTGGTCACCCACAATGGAGTCCTTATAAGATGCCCCTATCGTAGATTAACCAGGAGGGAACAACATCATTGTAATCATTCCACGGGGAATCACCAGTGCACCATGTCTGGCCGGGGACTTAGCCGCCATCAGAAGGCACCACCAGAGTTCAGTTCTTCTGTGGGGACCAGGGGGTCACTTACTAAATTCGAGAAAGGTGGACAGCTTTGAACTATCTGCTACTGCGACGCCCTCCCTGAGCGGTGGGGTTACTCGGTGCCGGACAATATATGGTGGGGGTATGTGGGTGTCGTCGTGGCCGCGACCCAGTCCGTGCCCAGGGCTGTCACATAAAAAGAATGGGCTATTGGATGAGTGGATGTTCGACTACGCCACCTGTGGTTTCTGGTGATGGCCACCAGCGCTGCAGCAGTCCTCTGAGGCTGATGTTCTGACAGCTTGGTTGGTACTACTCCCCACAGGTGGAGTAGGCCTCAGGGCAGTTTGGAGGATCTGGGGAGTTGTGGTGGGTGCAGTGCCGCGCAGGAATGATCAAACGGAGGCAGTATGTGAAGTCATCCAAGATTTACTCACTTTGATGAAGTAGCAGCTGCAAAGCTTCTCTCTGCTTCTCGTGGCGCGCTGCGGCCACCAGGAAGGGGTTCAGCACTTCCTAGGTAGATCAGGAGCACCTGTCAAGACCCCGCTGGGGTGTTCCTTTCTTTCCTAGATTCTCCCACTGAGTCCTCTCCTGACGGTATGTGATGTAAACGTGGAGTAAGGCCGGGTCCCACTAGATATACACAGGTTGAGAGATACAGGTGGCGACTCCGCTGCGTCCGTATCCCCCTGGGATCCACTAAGCCTCCGGGCTTTTCTAACGATGACGTGAAGTACACTGTCAGATATCGGGGGCCGGTCCCCTCTTGCGGCAGGAGTCCCTCAGGCTAGGCCAGAGTGAAGAATACAGGTGGCGACTCCGCTCCATCCGTACCCTCCTGGGATCCTTTCGTCTGTGGAGCCTATCTCCTCTGCTCCCCTCCTGGGCCTTCTTGATTGGACTCTGACCGGGGACAGAGCTAGCTATAACTCAACTCTGCCCCAACCCCCCGTCTCGAGGCCTGAGACCGGGAACCGTGACCCCTGAGCCGGCCGCAGCTTTGTGCTGACTGACCTTCCCAAGGAACCACGACAAAAGACTAGGTTATAAAGATGGCCGCTGTATATATATGATGCTAAAGTAAAGTGCTTCCTCCACCCTCACCCACTACATGGTTCCCACCATCTTTGGTTCCTCCCCATCTCCTCTATCGCGGGCCGGGGCAGCACCCTGGTGCATTTAGGCCCCCTACAGCAGAGGTCCCCAACCGCCGGTCCGCGGACCAGGACCGGGCCGTTGGGGTTTTTCAGCCGGTCCGCGGCGCCGCTGACCAGGGCCGGCGTCAGCACCCGGGCAAATGCCGGGGCTCTGAGCAGGCAGAGGGGCCCACTGGCGGTCGCGCACCCCGCTGGGCTATGGGCGGAGGAGAGGAGAGCGGTGTCAGCGCCCGCCCTTCTCCGCCGCTTGCTCAGGGCCCCGGCAGCCCGATACTTACCTCTCCCCGTGCCTCCGCAGATCAGCTGTCTTCCTGCTCTGCGCTCCCTGTGACGTCTCAGGTCAGAGGGCGCGGTGACGTCTTTACACCGCGCCCTCCCCTGAGCCGTCACAGGGAGCGCTGAGTGGGAAGAAACGACAACGCTGGAGTTCGGAGCCGAGCAGCGAGCGGCGGGCAGCAGGTAGCAGGTGAGGAGAAGGGAGGTGAGTATTTGATTTTTTTTTTTAATGTATGGAGGCATGGGGCAGTATAAAGAGGGGAGGGGGGGCATCCTGCTTGGGGCATTATAAAGAGGAGGGGTGACAGCCTGCATGGGGCATTATAAGGTGGGGAACAGCCTGCATGGGGCATTATAAAGAGGGGGGGATTCCTGCTTGGGGCATTATAATGAGGAGGGGTGACAGCCTGCATGGGGCATTATAAGGTGGGGACCAGCCTGCATGGGACATTATAAAGAGGGGGGGATTCCTGCTTGGGGCATTATAATGAGGAGGGGTGACAGCCTGCATGGGGCATTATAAGGTGGGGACCAGCCTGCATGGGGCATTATAAGGTGGGGACCAGCCTGCATGGGGCATTATAAGGTGGGGAACAGCCTGCATGGGGCATTATAAGGTGGGGAACAGCCTGCACGGGGCATTATAAAGAGAGGGGGGGACATCCTGCATGGGGCAGTATAAAGAGGAGGGGTGACAGCCTACATGGGGCAGTATAAAGAGGAGGGGTGACAGCCTACATGGGGCAGTATAAAGAGGAGGGGTGACAGCCTGCATGGAGCATTATAAAGAGGAGGGGTGACAGCCTGCATGGGGCATTATAAAGAGGAGGGGTGACAGCCTGCATGGGGCAGTATAAAGAGGAGGGGTGACAGCCTACATGGGGCAGTATAAAGAGGAGGGGTGACAGCCTGCATGGAGCATTATAAAGAGGAGGGGTGACAGCCTGCATGGGGCATTATAAAGAGGAGGGGTGACAGCCTGCATGGGGCAGTATAAAGAGGAGGGGTGACAGCCTACATGGGGCAGTATAAAGAGGAGGGGTGACAGCCTGCATGGAGCATTATAAAGAGGAGGGGTGACAGCCTGCATGGGGCATTATAAAGAGGGGGGGTGACAGCCTGCATGGGGCAGTATAAAGAGGAGGGGTGACAGCCTGCATGGGGCAGTATAAAGAGGAGGGGTGACAGCCTGCATGGGGCATTATAAAGAGGGGGGGCAGCCTGTATGGGGCATTATGTGGGGGGTAACAGCCTGCATGGAGCATTAAAAGGGGGGGGCCTGTATGGGGCATTATGTGGGGGGGAACAGCCTGCATGGAGCATTATAAGGGGGGGGCGGCAGCCTGTATGGGGCATTATGTGGGGGTAACAGCCTGCATGGAGCATTAAAAGGGAGGGGCCTGTATGGGGCATTATGTGGGGGGTAACAGCCTGCATGGAGCATTATAAGGGGGGGACAGCCTGTATGGGGCATTATGTGGGGGGTAACAGCCTGCATGCAGCATTATATGGGGACCGGTATCCTGTATGGAGCGTTATATGGGGGCCAGTATCCTGTATGGAGCGTTATATGGGGGCCAGTATTCTGTATGGAGCCTTATATGGGGGCCAGTATTCCGTATGGGGTCTTATATGGGGGCCAGTATTCCGTATGGGGCCTTATATGGGGGCAAGTATTCCGTATGGGGCCTTATATGGGGGCAAGTATTCCGTATGGGGCCTTATATGGGGGCAAGTATTCCGTATGGGGCCTTATATGGGGGCAAGTATTACGTATGGGGCCTTATATGGGGGCCAGTATTCCGTATGAAGCGTTATATGGGGGCCAGTATTCCGTATGGGCGTTATATGGGGACCAGTATTCCGTATGGAGCCTTATATGGGGGCCACTATTCTGTGTGGAGCTATTCACCGGTTTCTGAGCTATTGTAGAATTTACAATAGATATCACTCATGAAGTGAAATCTTTGCATTGTACTATATATATATATTTCTCCGCCGTATCTCTGCATCATGAATCGTGGTATGTGTTAAAGGGGCCCACTGAGACTCTTTCGCTCGGGGCCCAGAAAAACCTGGAGCCGGCCCTGCCGCTGACAGCTAGCTCCGCGGCCCTGCGCCCTGGTCAGAACTCGCTCTGTGTGGATTTATAATGTTTTCTGCCATAGCCGTGACAGCTCGCAGCTCCCGGCAGAGAACATTATGCAGGACGGGGTGGGGCGTCGGGCGGGTCTTAGTGACGCAGCCCTCCACAGCACAGCATGGTACCTGTTGTACGTCACGGGGCGGGTCTTAGTGACGCGGCCCTCCTGCACAGCATGGTCTGTTCCTGACGGGGTGGGGCGGCAGGCTCTCCTCACTGACACGCCCCCGGCAGAACATGTTATGTGGGGCGTGCTGGGGCAGCAGACTGGCTTCAGTGACGCGGCTCCCGGTACCGGTGTTCAGTGTGTAGCGCTGCTAAACAGCAGCGCTGTATACACTGACGCTCAATGTACAATGCTGCTACTTAGCAGCGCTGTACACCGAGGTCCCGCCAGCATCCTCCCCATACAGCTCCACCCCGCCCCCACCCCCACCGGGCCATGGAAAACTGGTCTTGCTTAAAGCCGGTCCCTGGTGCAAAAAAGGTTGGGGACCTCTGCCCTACAGGACAGGAGTGGTGTAGTGTTGAGTGTGAAGTAGGGTCTTGTGTGATGCTCCATCCTTACCTGAGAGAGGAGATACCACACCTCTTTCTGAGGTGCAGTACCCCTGTGGCAACTGAACCCTCAGGGGCGCCACACTACCAACACATTCACTGTCAGCTTAAGAGATAGAAAGATGGTGCTGGGGTGTAAATTTTCAGCTAGTTAGTATGTCACCTGTTAGGGGGGCACAGGGACCCCACCAGGGGCGTTCTGGCCCACCGGAGGATCAGGAAATCCCCCGGTGGGCCCTGGGTCCCATTGGCCACGCCCCCAAGCCCCGCCCCCTACCCCCCCTGGGCCCTGTACAGAGAACAGAGGGCCCCCCTGGTTCGCTTATCATATTGGCAGCACTGTATGGGCCCTTTCAGGTATATACTATTGGAGGCAGCAGAATGTATGGGCTCCTGTCAGGTATATATTATTGAAGCCAGCAGAATCTAAGGGCTCCTGTCAGGTATATATTATTGGAGGCAGGAGAATGTATGGGCTCCTGTCAGGTATATATTATTGGAGGCAGCAGAATGTATGGGCTCCTGTCAGGTATATAGTATTGGAGGCAGGAGAATGTATGGGCTCCTGTCAGGTATATATTATTGGAGGCAGCAGAATGTATGGGCTCCTGTCAGGTATATATTATTGGAGGCAGCAGAATCTATGGGATCCTGTCAGGTATATATTATTGGAGGCAGGAGAATGTATGGGCTCCTGTCAGGTATATATTATTGGAGCCAGCAGAATGTATGGGCTCCTGTCAGGTATATATTATTGGAGGCAGGAGAATGTATGGGCTCCTGTCAGGTATATATTATTGAAGGCAGCAGAATGTATGGGCCCTTTCAGGTATATATTATTGAAGGCAGCAGAATGTATGGGCTCCTGACAGGTATATATTATTTTAGCCAGCAGAATCTAAGGGCTCCTGTCAGGTATATATTATTGGAGGCAGGAGAATGTATGGGCTCCTGTCAGGTATATATTATTGGAGGCAGGAGAATGTATGGGCTCCTGTCAGGTATATATTATTGGAGGCAGCAGAATGTATGGGCCCCTGTCAGATATATATTATTGGAGCCAGCAGAATGTATGGGCTCCTGTCAGGTATATATTATTGAAGGCAGCAGAATGTATGGGCTCCTGTCAGGTATATATTATTGGAGGCAGGAGAATGTATGGGCTCCTGACAGGTATATATTATTGGAGGCAGGAGAATGTATGGGCTCCTGTCAGGTATATATTATTGAAGGCAGCAGAATGTATGGGCCCTTTCAGGTATATATTATTGAAGGCAGCAGAATGTATGGGCTCCTGACAGGTATATATTATTGGAGGCTGCAGAATGTATGGGCTCCTGTCAGGTATATATTATTGGAGGCAGCAGAATGTATGGGCTCCTGTCAGGTATATATTATTGGAGACAGGAGAATGTATGGGCTCCTGTCAGGTATATATTATTGGAGGCAGCAGAATGTATGGGCTCCTGTCAGGTATATATTATTGGAGGCAGGAAAATGTATGGGCTCCTCTCAGGTATATATTATTGAAGGCAGGAGAATGTATGGGCTCCTGTCAGGTATATATTATTGGAGGCAGGAGAATGTATGGGCTCCTGTCAGGTATATATTATTGGAGGCAGCAGAATCTATGGGCTCCTGTCAGGTATATATTATTGGAGGCAGGAGAATGTATGGGCTCCTGTCAGGTATATATTATTGGAGGCAGCAGAGTGTATGGGCTCCTGTCAGGTATATATTATTGGAGGTAGCAGAATCTATGGGCTCCTGTCAGGTATATATTATTGGAGGCAGCAGAATCTATGGGCTCCTGTCAGGTATATATTATTGGAGGTAGCAGAATCTATGGGCTCCTGTCAGGTATATATTATTGGAGGCAGCAGAGTGTATGGGCTCCTGTCAGGTAAATATTATTGGAGGCAGCAGAATGTATGGGCTCCTGTCAGGTATATATTATTGGAGGCAGCATAATGTATGGGCTCCTGTCAGGTATATATTATTGGAGGCAGCAGAATGTATGGGCTCCTGTCAGGTATATATTATTGGAGGCAGCAGAATCTATGGGCTCCTGTCAGGTATATATTATTGGAGGCAGCAGAATCTATGGGCTCCTGTCAGGTATATATTATTGGAGGCAGCAGAATGTATGGGCTCCTGTCAGGTATATATTATTGGAGGCAGCAGAATCTATGGGCTCCTGTCAGGTATATATTATTGGAGGCAGCAGAATCTATGGGCTCCTGTCAGGTATATATTATTGGAGGCAGCAGAATGTATGGGCTCCTGTCAGGTATATATTATTGGAGGCCACAGAATGTATGGGCTCCTGTCAGGTATATATTATTGGAGGCAGCAGAATGTATGGGCTCCTGTCAGGTATATATTATTGGAGCCAGCAGAATGTATGGGCTCCTGTCAGGTATATATTATTGGAGGCAGCAGAATCTATGGGATCCTGTCAGGTATATATTATTGGAGGCAGCAGAATCTATGGGCCCCTGTCAGGTATATATTATTGGAGGCAGGAGAATGTATGGGCTCCTGTCAGGTATATATTATTGGAGGCAGGAGAATGTATGGGCTCCTGTCAGGTATATATTATTGGAGGCAGGAGAATGTATGGGCTCCTGTCAGGTATATATTATTGGAGGCAGGAGAATGTATGGGCTCCTGTCAGGTATATATTATTGGAGGCAGCAGAATGTATGGGCTCCTGTCAGGTATATATTATTGGAGGCAGCAGAATCTATGGGCCCCTGTCAGGTATATATTATTGGAGGCAGGAGAATGTATGGGCTCCTGTCAGGTATATATTATTGGAGGCAGGAGAATGTATGGGCTCCTGTCAGGTATATATTATTGGAGGCAGGAGAATGTATGGGCTCCTGTCAGGTATATATTATTGGAGGCAGGAGAATGTATGGGCTCCTGTCAGGTATATATTATTGGAGGCAGCAGAATGTATGGGCTCCTGTCAGGTATATATTATTGGAGGCAGCAGAATGTATGGGCTCCTGACAGGTATATATTATTGGAGGCAGGAGAATGTATGGGCTCCTGTCAGGTATATATTATTGGAGGCAGGAGAATGTATGGGCTCCTGTCAGGTATATATTATTGAAGGCAGCAGAATGTATGGGCTCCTGACAGGTATACATTATTGGAGGCAGCAGAATCTATGGGCTCCTGTCAGGTATATATTATTGGAGGCAGCAGAATGTATGGGCTCCTGTCAGGTATATATTATTGGAGGCCGCAGAATGTATGGGCTCCTGTCAGGTATATATTATTGGAGGCAGCAGAATGTATGGGCTCCTGTCAGGTATATATTATTGGAGCCAGCAGAATGTATGGGCTCCTGTCAGGTATATATTATTGGAGGCAGCAGAATCTATGGGATCCTGTCAGGTATATATTATTGGAGGCAGCAGAATCTATGGGCCCCTGTCAGGTATATATTATTGGAGGCAGGAGAATGTATGGGCTCCTGTCAGGTATATATTATTGGAGGCAGGAGAATGTATGGGCTCCTGTCAGGTATATATTATTGGAGGCAGGAGAATGTATGGGCTCCTGTCAGGTATATATTATTGGAGGCAGGAGAATGTATGGGCTCCTGTCAGGTATATATTATTGGAGGCAGCAGAATGTATGGGCTCCTGTCAGGTATATATTATTGGAGGCAGCAGAATCTATGGGCCCCTGTCAGGTATATATTATTGGAGGCAGGAGAATGTATGGGCTCCTGTCAGGTATATATTATTGGAGGCAGGAGAATGTATGGGCTCCTGTCAGGTATATATTATTGGAGGCAGGAGAATGTATGGGCTCCTGTCAGGTATATATTATTGGAGGCAGGAGAATGTATGGGCTCCTGTCAGGTATATATTATTGGAGGCAGCAGAATGTATGGGCTCCTGTCAGGTATATATTATTGGAGGCAGCAGAATGTATGGGCTCCTGTCAGGTATATATTATTGGAGGCAGCAGAATGTATGGGCTCCTGTCAGGTATATATTATTGGAGGCAGCAGA
The DNA here is from genome assembly GCF_046119375.1 of Phyllobates terribilis. Lineage (NCBI taxonomy): Eukaryota > Metazoa > Chordata > Amphibia > Anura > Dendrobatidae > Phyllobates > Phyllobates terribilis. The sequence continues at coordinate 359,875 of NW_027363253.1, forward strand.
ATGTATGGGCTCCTGTCAGGTACATATTATTGGAGGCAGCAGAATCTATGGGCTCCTGTCACGTATATATTATTGGAGGCAGCAGAATCTATGGGCTCCTGTCAGGTATATATTATTGGAGGCCACAGAATGTATGGGCTCCTGTCAGATATATATTATTGGAGGCAGGAGAATGTATGGGCTCCTGTCAGGTATATATTATTGGAAGCAGGAGAATGTATGGGCTCCTGTCAGGTATATATTATTGAAGACAGCAGAATGTATGGACTCCTGTCAGGTATATATTATTGGAGGCAGCAGAATGTATGGGCTCCTGTCAGATATATATTATTGGAGGCCACAGAATGTATGGGCTCCTGTCAGATATATATTATTGGAGGCAGGAGAATGTATAGGCTCCTGTCAGGTATATATTATTGGAGGCAGGGGAATGTATGGGCTCCTGACAGGTATATATTATTGGAGGCCACAGAATGTATGGGCTCCTGTCAGATATATACTATTGGAGGCAGGAGAATGTATGGGCCCTTTCAGGTATATATTATTGAAGGCAGCAGAATGTATGGGCTCCTGACAGGTATACATTATTGGAGGCAGCAGAATCTATGGGCTCCTGTCAGGTATATATTATTGGAGGCCACAGAATGTATGGGCTCCTGTCAGGTATATATTATTGGAGGCAGCAGAATCTATGGGCTCCTGTCAGGTATATATTATTGGAGGCAGGAGAATCTATGGGCTCCTGTCAGGTATATATTATTGAAGGCAGCAGAATGTATGGGCTCCTGTCAGGTATATATTATTGGAGGCCACAGAATCTATGGGCTCCTGTCAGGTATATATTATTGGAGGCAGGAGAATGTATGGGCTCATGTCAGGTATATATTATTGGAGGCAGGAGAATGTATGGGCTCCTGTCAGGTATATATTATTGGAGGCAGGAGAATGTATGGGCTCCTGTCAGGTATATACTATTGGAGGAAGGAGAATGTATGGGCTCCTGTCAGGTATATATTATTGGAGGCAGGAGAATGTATGGGCTCCTGTCAGGTATATATTATTGGAGGCAGCAGAATCTATGGGCTCCTGTCAGGTATATATTATTGGAGGCCACAGAATCTATGGGCTCCTGTCAGGTATATATTATTGGAGGCAGGAGAATGTATGGGCTCCTGTCAGGTATATATTATTGGAGGCAGCAGAATCTATGGGCTCCTGTCAGGTATATATTATTGGAGGCAGGAGAATGTATGGGCTCCTGTCAGGTATATATTATTGGGGGCAGCAGAATGTATGGGCTCCTGTCAGGTATATATTATTGGAGGCAGCAGAATGTATGGGCTCCTGTCAGGTATATATTATTGGAGGCAGCAGAATGTATGGGCTCCTGTCAGGTATATATTATTGGAGGCAGCAGAATCTATGGGATCCTGTCAGGTATATATTATTGGAGGCAGCAGAATGTATGGGCTCCTGTCAGGTATATATTATTGGAGGCAGCAGAATGTATGAGCTCCTGTCAGGTATATATTATTGGAGGCAGCAGAATGTATGGGCTCCTGTCAGGTATATATTATTGGAGGCAGCAGAATGTATGGGCTCCTGTCAGGTATATATTATTGGAGGCAGCAGAATGTATGAGCTCCTGTCAGGTATATATTATTGGAGGCAGCAGAATGTATGGGCTCCTGTCAGGTATATATTATTGGAGGCAGCAGAATCTATGGGATCCTGTCAGGTATATATTATTGGAGGCAGCAGAATCTATGGGATCCTGTCAGGTATATATTATTGGAGGCAGCAGAATCTATGGGCTCCTGTCAGGTATATATTATTGGAGGCAGGAGAATGTATGGGCTCCTGTCAGGTATATATTATTGGAGGCAGGAGAATGTATGGGCTCCAGTCAGGTATATATTATTGGAGGCAGCAGAATGTATGGGCTCCTGTCAGGTATATATTATTGTAGGCAGCAGAATCTATGGGCTCCTGTCAGGTATATATTATTGGAGGCAGCAGAATGTATGGGCTCCTGTCAGGTATATATTATTGGAGGCAGCAGAATGTATGGGCTCCTGTCAGGTATATATTATTGGAGGCAGCAGAATCTATGGGCTCCTGTCAGGTATATATTATTGGAGGCCACAGAATGTATGGGCTCCTGTCAGATATATATTATTGAAGACAGCAGAATGTATGGACTCCTGTCAGGTATATATTATTGGAGGCAGCAGAATCTATGGGCTCCTGTCAGGTATATATTATTGGAGGCCACAGAATGTATGGGCTCCTGTCAGATATATATTATTGGAGGCAGGAGAATGTATGGGCTCCTGTCAGGTATATATTATTGGAGGCAGGAGAATGTATGGGCTCCTGTCAGGTATATATTATTGGAGCCAGCAGAATCTATGGGCTCCTGTCAGGTATATAATATTGGAGGCAGGGGAATGTATGGGCTCCTGTCAGGTATATAGTATTGGAGGCAGGAAAATGTATGGGCTCCTGTCAGGTATATATTATTGGAGGCAGGAGAGTGTATGGGCTCCTGTCAGGTATATGTTATTGGAGCCAGCAGAATCTATGGGCTCCTGTCAGGTATATATTATTGGAGGCAGGAGAATGTATGGGCTCCTGTCAGGTATATATTATTGGAGGCAGCAGAATCTATGGGCCCCTGTCAGGTATATATTATTTGATAATCATGCCCATTGCCCAGCTCCCGCCATATGTTGATCGCCAGCCAGATAAAACAAGGCAGCTGGGGGCTGGGATTCGCAGCATGGTAAGGCCCAAGCGTTCTTGGCCCCCCACGCTGAAAATCTCAGCCCGCAGCCACCCCTGAAAGTGGCGCATTCCTCATAGCACCATTTCCAGGTGCTTTACCCGGCTCTTCCAGCGGCCCTGGTGGTGAGTGGCACCCTGGGTAATAATAGGGTTAGTACCAGGCCAGCTTTGTATTATCAGCTGGTACTAAGCCCGAAATTCATGGTGTCACGCCAAATTAGACATAGCCACCATGAATTTCTAGTAAACCGAAAAAAAAGACAGAAATTTTTTTTTTTTATTAAAAATAAAACACATTTAGGGACTCCATCTTTAATAAAGAAAAATCCTCACTCCAACCTAATCCATAGGTCTTCTGTGTTCAGCTCTGCTACATCTTTGTCATCAGACAATATGTCTACTGACAGAGATGAGCCGGCTCAGAATGACACCGGAGCAATGTTACTGTGTAGTGCGGCACTAGATTTCTTTTTTTGTCATTTCATGCAGTGTAGAAATCTTGGGAAAAGTGTAGATTGTGCTCTGGAAGTGATCAGTTATAGCAAACTATGTTATTTTCTGCAGAGATAAGTCCTGCATAGAAGATGTGATATATCGGTCTGCGGCAGATAAAGAACTTCACCTAGAGACATCACTGGTGAGTATGTGTGTTACCTATACACACACACTGACACTATATACAGAGCTCCTGTGTGTAATGTCACTGGTGATCACTGTATTACCTATACACACACACTGACACTATATACAGAGCTCCTGTGTGTAATGTCACTGGTGATCACTGTATTACCTATACACACACACTGACACTATATACAGAGCTCCTGTGTGTAATGTCACTGGTGATCTCTGTACTACCTATACACACACACTGACACTATATACAGAGCTCCTGTGTGTAATGTCACTGGTGATCACTGTATTACCTATACACACACACTGACACTATATACAGAGCTCCTGTGTGTAATGTCACTGATGATCACTGTATTACCTATACACACACACACTGACACTATATACAGAGCTCCTGTGTGTAATGTCACTGGTGATCACTGTATTACCTGTACACTGACACTATATACAGAGCTCCTGTGTGTAATGTCACTGGTGATCTATGTACTACCTATACACACACACTGACACTATATACAGAGCTCCTGTGTGTAATGTCACTGGTAATCACTGTATTACCTATACACACACACTGACACTATATACAGAGCTCCAATGTGTAATGTCACTGGTAATCTCTGTACAACCTATACACACACACTGACACTATACACGGAGCTCCTGTGTGTAATGTCACTGGTGATCACTGTATTACCTGTACTCTGTCACTGTATACAGAGCTCCTGTGCATAATGTCACTGGTGATCACTGTGTTACCTATACACACACACTGACACTATATACTGAGCTCCTGTGTGTAATGTCGCTGGTGATCACTGTATTACCTATACACACACACTGACACTATATACAAAGTTCCTGTGTGTAATGTCACTGGTGATCTCTGTACATCCTATACAAACACACTGACACTATATACGGAGCTGCCTTGTGTAATGTCACTGGTGATCACTGTATTACCTGTACTCTGACACTGTATACAGAGCTCCTGTGCATAATGTCACTGGTGATCACTGTATTACCTATACACACACACTGACACTATATACAGAGCTCCTGTGTGTAATGTCACTGGTGATCTCTGTACATCCTATACAGACACACTGACACTATATACGGAGCTGCCTTGTGTAATGTCACTGGTGATCACTGTATTACCTGTACTCTGACACTGTATACAGATCTCCTGTGTGTAATGTCACTTGTGATCACTGTATTACCTGTACACACACACTGACACTATATACAGAGCTCCTGTGTGTAATGTCACTGGTGATTGCTGTATTACCTATACACACATACTGACGCTATATACAGAGCTCCTGTGTGTAATGTCACTGGTGATCACTGTATTACCTATACACACACACTGACACTATACACAGAGATCCTGTGTGTAATGTCACTGGTGATCACTATATTACCTATACACACACACACTGACACTATATACAGAGCTCCTGTGTGTAATGTCACTGGTGATCACTGTATTACCTATACACACACACTGACACTATATACAGAGCTCCTGTGTGTAATGTCACTGGTGATCACTGTATTACCTATACACACACACTGACACTGTATACAGAGATCCTGTGTGTAATGTCACTGGTGATCACTATATTACCTATACACACACACTGACACTATATACAGAGCTCTTGTGTGTAATGTCACTGGTTATCACTGTATTACCTATACACACACACTGACACTATATACAGAGCTCCTGTGTGTAATGTCACTGGTGATCTCTGTACTACCTATACACACACACTGACACTGTATACAGATCTCCTGTGTGTAATGTCACTGGTGATCACTGTATTACCTATACACACACACTGACACTATATACAGAGCTCCTGTGTGTAATGTCACTGGTGATCTCTGTACTACCTATACACACACACTGACACTGTATACAGAGCTCCTGTGTGTAATGTCACTGGTGATCACTGTATTACCTATACACACACACACACACTGACACTATATACAGAGCTCCTGTGTGTAATGTCACTGGTGATCACTGTATTACCTATACACACACACTGACACTATATACAGAGCTCCAATGTGTAATGTCACTGGTGATCACTATATTACCTATACACACACACTGACACTATATACAGAGCTCCTGTGTGTAATGTCACTGGTGATCACTGTATTACCTATACACACACACTGACACTGTATACAGAGCTCCTGTGTGTAATGTCACTGGTGATCACTGTATTACCTCTACACTGACCCTATACACAGGACTCCTGTGCATAATGTCACTGATAATCTCTACATTATCTGTACACTGACTCTATATACAGAGCTTTTTTACATCTTCATTATCAGTCACTATCTGGTGCCATTATGTGCCATGGTCATGGCGTGGCGGAATTTGTCCCTTGTATGTGGTATTATTCGGACAGTCACTATGTGGTGGTAATATGTGGTCTTCTCATGGTGTGGCAGTATATATACCTTGTACTTGGTAGTATTTCATCACTATGTGGTGGTATGTGTTCTGGTCATGGTGTGGCGGTATTTCTCTCTTCTATATGGTATTATTAGTCTAGGGATAGTTGTCAGTCATTTGTTTTTTCGGATATTAAGAATGGGAACATTCTTTATTTGCAATACATATTAAATACTTGGATGGTTAACCTCTCCCTGTGTTGTGACTACTACAGAGCAGCAGAGATGCACGTCAGCTCAAGACGCAAAAAATAAGCCGTCACAAAGCCCCAGACCCAAAAAAATGAGAACACTACGGTGCGCAGAACATGGCGTGAAAAGTGTGATTTTTCAAACTTATGAATTTGTTTTCACCACTTAGATACCAGTAAAGGTATACATGTTTGGTATCTACAAACTCGTACTGACCCGAGGCATCACCCTGTCACGTCGGTTTTTCCATATAGTGAACATGGTGACTAAAAAACCCAATAAACAAACGTGCAATTGCACTTTTTTTGCAATTTTACTGCACTTGGAATTTTTGTTGCCATTTCCCTGTACACTATATGGTAAAATAAATGATTGCATCTGAAAGTACAACTCGTCCCGCAAAAAAACTGTCTTTCCTGCTGCTACAGACTTTTATATGACTACAATTTACATTCTGCTGCTTATGGAAACATTTTTGCAGTTTACAAGACCCTTCTTACACTTGCTTGCACCCAGGTTTCATGTGAAAGAGTGTTCTCAAAGCTGAAAATTGTAAAAAATTGTCTGAGGGCTTCGATTGGACAGGAGCTTTTAGAGTCCCTCCTTCTGTTGAACATTGAGTATGACATTTCAAGGAACTTAGACTATGATGACATTATTAATACGTATGCAATGTCATCTTCTGTTCTGAAAAAAAACGTTTGTAATTTTGCTGCTGATTGACTGTTAGTGTGAGTTTATTTGTTGTTTTGGGCCTTTCACTAACAATTGAATGGTATTGTATTATAGAGGAGAGGAAATCGTGCAATACAAACTTCCAAAATGCTTACAGAATTCTTTTACTTTTCCCAGCGGCCAAGTTTGGTGCTGCTACAATGATGCCGGCTGCTGGGATGCCAGATGGATGCAGGTTCAATTTGTGGCACTTACACTTTAAGAGAATGTACCTTGAAAGTATTTCTTGTTATTGTTCTGTTATGGCACTTTATCACACACTGGTGTGAATAAGATAACAGTGTTCCTCTTTCGCCAGGAGTGTTTCTTTAGTTTGTTATTTATTCGTTATATTGGTTATTTATTGGTTAATAAAGTTGATTCATTTTGAATGAGTTTGTGGACTTATGTTATTCCTATATACGGTATCTGCATGGTGCTGGTGGGCCCCAAGATTGATTGTTTCCTGGTGGGCCCCAGGTACTCCAGTCCGGCGCTGGACCCCACTGATCCTGGGCACTGGTGCAGCACTGCGCCCCCTTCACTGTGTTTTTCACTGGCCACCCGGCTGTTCTGGGAACAGCAAAGTGACGCTTTCCCTGAGATTTTGATTTTTGTTAGATTTCTCTTGCAATACTCAAGCAGTGATGTCGCGAGCTGGATAATAACAAGCTAATATGGTCTTCTTGGGTTTATAGGAAATTGCACAAAAATTCCGTGTCGTTGGCCCTGAAACATTCACCGTCCTGTTTATGGGATGCATAAAGGATGAAGAGCTGGGCTTCCTACAAGCTCTGCAGGTATGGCTTGCTGCACACATCCTACATCCTATATCCGTACAGTGCACACTTACCTGGGAATTATGTCTCACACTTCCGACATGATGAGATGCGCAAAAACATTGAGGAATCATGGAGCAACTGTTCATTTTACTAATACAGATATTTCTTGCTGCAGTATTTCTGCTGAAGTGACGATGGGGCATGCCGGCTGAGGGTGGGACTCTTGGATTCTCTGATGACTCTGTTGGGCTCGGTGCACATTACGTTTGTGGCCATTGTTGGGCGCATACACATAGAAGGTGTGTGCCCCCTAGTGGCCACTGTCAGGATGGATGATGAGGCATCCGTCCACTATTGGGACCCATTGTAAAGAAATGTATACCGCATTGCAGAGGTCGCTCTACATTTTTTACAGAAGAGTAAAAATCCTCCTCATAGTATTTTTCAGGAGTATTTTTAGCCAGTCTTTGAATATTAGAGAAGAGGCTGCAACCTGTGCTTTGCTCTACCGCTTCACCATCTTTGACGTATATTTACGTCAAAGGTCGTGTCCCTGCCTTTGATGTGATCTCGCACACCGAGTCCACATATTTCCCTGCACATGATGACTGATTTAATCAACCATCATCTGCCTTTAATAGCTGCTGATGTACTGTTGCTCCGCCTGCTGCTATTAACCCGTTAAATCCAGCTGTCAATCGCTGACAGCGGGATTTAACGCACCTTGGCTGGAAGCGCGTCATACATCCTGCCACGTGATTGTGGGGCACCGATGGGTTGTCATGACAGCTGGGGGTCTGCTGATGACCTCCCATACATGTCATTATGACCCTCCTATGGGCCGGCGTTCATAGAAGATGGTGATTTCTGCTATAGATTGCAGTGTATGTACAGCACAAGCGATCAGACGATCGCCGCTCCAAGTCTCCTAATTAATCTGATCAGTAAACATTGTAATGGGGAAAAAATCAAAATGCCAGAATGACGTTTTTTTGGCTGCCACAGCATTGCAGTAAAGTGCAACATCAAAGTGGTTGCAGGGAGTATATAAGGATATGTAGCTCACAAACTCCTAAATATATGATGTTTTCATTTACAATGTATCTAATTTATACATGTATATAGAGAGTACTGAGCATGGATTTGTAAGGTTTCATAACTTCCATGCTAGACAAAATTCTATAAAATAAATAATTTGACAATTCTTTCATGGCCGGAGGTGATAATAAACTGATATAACCGTGTACACTAGTAATTAGAATTCCCTGGGCTCGGGTGTAAGAGGCAATATTCCTGATGATCAGGGTCCCGTGTAGGGACGGTCACTGCTGTATACCATCTAGTACAGAGGTACAGAAGCTGGCGCCGCTCCCATAACCTCCGGGCTGCTGGATTCTATCAAATATCTCCATGTTATTCTGTATACAGTTATATTCTTCTTTCCATCACAATGCGGTGGGATATCACTACAATATGCCAACATGCTGTGATTAGTGGAGGGCGGCTGTCAGTATCCCCCGACTTTAGAATTAGATTGAATAAACCTTCAAAGGGGGTGTACAAAGTTTAAAAGATATCTCCTATCCATAGGATAACTTCCCGATGGATGGGGTCTGACTGCTGGGAGCCTCACCAATCCTGAAAACTGGGGATTTGAAGAGTCCTTTGTGACTGATGTGATGGTCGATCATTGCTGCACCATACATTCTCTATGGGACGACTGAAGCTCTGTGCTCGGCTGGTCTTCAGCACTCCCATTAAGAATGAACGGAGCAGTGAGTATACTCAACCACCACTCCATTTGCGGCACCCTGCTACAACAGGTACCACAGGACCCAGGGTGCATGGATGGACTTCTCCACAAGAGGCCCTCACTACATACAAACACCTCCACCCTTCCTCCTCATACCACCAGAGGGAGCCCGTTAGGGATATATATATATGGAGGGTGGAGCCAGGCAGTTCAGTCAGAGTTAGTAGTCAGACAGAGAGAGTCTGAGAGCGTGCTGACGCTGAGAGCAGCGAAGACGCAGCGCATCTGCTGCTGGGTTCTGAGGGCCACGAGTGTGGCCGACGGTAAGGAGGAGAGATGAGAGGAGTTGAGGGGGCAGAGGAGCATCACAAGGCTCACACCGAAGATACAAACCGGACACCGGGTCCGCGCCTACAGGGTCCTTTATACCCAGTAGGGACAACCGGCATTCCAGGAGGACTACAAGTCCCTGGCAGACCTGAAGCTAGACCCATTACAGGACCAGGAACCACGATGGCCCCGACTACCAGGGATAGTGGTTGCCAGCAGAAGGTCCTACTACCGAGCGACAGGTGAAGGAACAGCACGACACATAAGCTAGGCCCAGTTGCAGGCTGGCCAGGAGCATACAGAGAGGCAGACACGGACCAGGAGGCCTTATACCCGCTCACTGGGGAGAAGTCCTGAAGTGCACCCATCCTACTGAGTACCCTGGACCGTACCTGACATCCGCACCAGTAAAGATATTGAAGCGAATCCCCTGTCTCTGTCAGTTACTCCTGCTGCACCATCCCGCCTGCACTACAAGTCCCAGCATCACCTCCCACCAAATTCCACACTGCCCCGGGGGCCCGCTCCACCTGTGGGAAGCAGAAACACCTCAGCTGCCATCCCATCACCCCCCTGGAGGTCTGAAGCAGCGCTGGTAATCATTACCAAGTACCACAGGTGGCGTCACAAACTGTTTATTTATTTTATCCAAGTTTCAATCCCCTTTTTCAAGAGTGACCCCAGTGTACGGGCCCAGGAGCCGACCACCGCGACATCCCCAAAACCAGGCAAAGGCCCGGGTACCGAGTCGTCCCCATCCCCTGGGCGCGTCGTACTCATCGTCTGTGGGACTGCCAGAACTAGTGGAGCGCTGCTCTTGGCTATTTTGGGCAGTCCTATAGACAGTGAATGGAGGGGAGGCTGAGCATGCTGCCTGTTCTTGGCTTTGCTAGGGGTTCCAGCAGTCAGACCCTCAGTGATCAGTAAGTTATCCCCTAACCTTTGGATAAGAGATGATTTTCTATTTTGGCAATAACCCTTTAATTGCATCCATGTGGTTATTTTCCCCCTATCCTGTCCACCTTTATTATGTCCGTTATTCCCTCTGGTGGTCAGTGCAGCCATGTAGTGTATGTCTGTACTACTCAGGCTCTGGGGGGCCGGAGCGTGCAGCTACAGAGCAACCTGCTCCACATCACTGCCAGGAGGGGAGATTTATTGCTGTGTAGTTAGTCCAGGTGGTGCCGACAAGTAGAGGGAACAAGTTCTGGCAATCCTGCCAAAGGAGCACAGTTATTCCTGCACCGGACCTGCATCTCCGGTGTGCGGCGGCCGGGAAGGTGCCCGCTCTCCTCAGGGAAGATGCTGACGGCCCGCAGGCACATACCCGTCCTTGTGCCAATGCCCAGGAGATAAAGCAGGACATTTATCTAAGTAGAGATGTGGCGTCTCCCACCCGCCTGTCATATTTGTAGATGACGCGTGGCGGAGGGCAGAAGCCGGGGTAGGACTCCTGTCCGGCTGCAGAAGTCTCATGTGTAGTGATACTCATGTGACTTTTCTAAAAGCATAAATCGGCCCGCAGAGGTGTCAGCGACGCTGGCTCAGACGTTACTGTGAGCGGAATAACAAGGCTTTGGTAACAGTTTCACCTCTTTATATTGTATTAGCTCCTTTACTTAGTCCTAGTTCAGACTGGTCTAAGAGATCGCCTGCTGATTCCTTTCTTGCGATTCTGATAGGAGATTTCTGTTAGAAGTTTGGCGCAAGGCTAGTGATTAGACTGGCTAGTGATTAGACTGGCTAGTGATTAGACTGGCTAGTGATTAGACTGGCCAGTGATTAGACTGGCCAGTGATTAGACTGGCCAGTGATTAGACTGGCCAGTGATTAGACTGGCTAGTGATTAGACTGGCTAGTGATTAGACTGGCTAGTGATTAGACTGGCTAGTGATTAGACTGGCTAGTGATTAGACTGGCTGGTGATTAGACTGGCTGGTGATTAGACTGGCTGGTGATTAGACTGGCTGGTGATTAGACTGGCTGGTGATTAGACTGGCTGGTGATTAGACTGGCTGGTGATTAGACTGGCCAGTGATTAGACTGGCCAGTGATTAGACTGGCCAGTGATTAGACTGGCCAGTGATTAGACTGGCCAGTGATTAGACTGGCCAGTGATTAGACTGGCCGGTGATTAGACTGGCTAGTAGATAAGGATTTTGTGCCAGATTTTTAGTAACAAAGGGAATACCGCGGTCGGCCACTTTAGGTAGACTGTTACAGTAGGCAGCATGCTGATAAGTTATTTTTTGACGTTTTGCATGATTTTCGCTGTCTTCGGTTGGCATATCCCCCCCCCCCCCAACGGCACTTCCATCTGCAACCTGTAATGGCCAGTCGGAATACCCGTGCTGGCATCAGGGTCTTATTGCATGGGTAGGCGCTGTGGCATTGGGGTCTTATTACAGGGGTAGGCATGCTGGCATCAGGGTCTTATTACATGGGTAGGCGCACTGGCATCGGGGTCTTATTACACTGGTAGGCGCACTGGCATCGGGGTCTTATTACACGGGTAGGCGCGCTGACATCGGGGTCTTATTACATGGGTAGGCGCGCTGGCATCGGGTCTTATTACACGGGTAGGCGCGCTGGCATCGGGGTCTTATTACACGGGTAGGGTTGCTGGCATCGGGGTCTTATTACACGGGTAGGCGCGCTGGCATCGGGTCTTATTACACGGGTAGGCTTGCTGGCATCGGGGTCTTATTACACGGGTAGGCTTGCTGGCATCGGGGTCTTATTACACGGGTAGGCGCGCTGGCATCGGGGTCTTATTACACAGGTAGGCGCTCTGCCATCGGGGTCTTATTACACGGGTAGGCATGCTGGCATCGGGGTCTTATTACACGGGTAGGCATGCTGGCATCGGGGTCTTATTACACGGGTAGGTGCGCTGGCATCGGGGCCTTATTACACGGGTAGGTGCGCTGGCATCGGGGTCTTATTACACGGGTAGGCGCACTGGCATCAGGTCTTATTACACGGGTAGGCGCGCTGGCATCAGGTCTTTATTACACGGGTAGGCGTGCTGGCATCGGGGTCTTATTACACTGGTAGGCGCGCTGGCATCGGGGTCTTATTACACGGGTAGGCGCGCTGGCATCGGGGTCTTTATTACACGGGTAGGCGTGCTGGCATCGGGGTCTTATTACACGAGTAGGCGCACTGGCATCGGGGTCTTATTAAACGGGTAGGCACGCTGGCATCGGGGTCTTATTACACGGGTAAGCGCGCTGTTCGGAGACAATGGGAAAACCAGTGGGCAAGGCTTCACAGATACAGAAAATAGCACAGAATTTACTAGTAGAAGTTGCCTATTTATTATGTAGACACACGTTTGGAAATGACATAAGTAGATGGCCCAAGCCCTCCACAAAGCTTTTCATCCTGGAGGGCACCGGCTTTACCAATGTGACCCTCTGACATATGGGAGCATCATTATAATAGGGTACTGCCTTTACATGCCAGCTAGTCCGTGTCCAGTTACTGCTTTCTCTGTGACGGGGTGTACATATTTGCGTGAATGTAATGTGGATAATGACTGTATACGCCATCTTGTGCTTCAGGTCTGGAGGCAGATGCGGCACATGGGGGTAAAGCCGCATGTAATCACCTATAACCTGCTTCTTTGTGCCCCCCGAGACTGTGGAATTGGAGACACCGCTGACGCTCTACATTTACTCACGCACTCTAAGGAACTGGCAGCCCTGACTTTAAGTGCAGGCAAAGAGAAGCAAGACAGGAAAAGCCAGCAAGTGAAGAAAGGAAAGGATAGTCCTGAAGAGGTGGGCAGCCCATGCTCCTGGGCCATTCCTCAATTCCAAGTGGCAACTATGGCACAGCTGAGGACTTGGCAGGCTCACAGGCACTGGCCGTGGTGAGTACGGCTGACCATTTTCCCAGCGTGCCCTCTTTTGATGCCAGTAATGTGCCAAACCTCCTGGACCTGTCTGTAAATACGGGAAAAATTGTGTCACTTGCAAATGTCAATACCCCATCTGACCGATTGGCAGTGATTGGCGACTTAGGGGGCGTTCTTCAGAAGATGAAAGAAGACAACGTCTGTCCTACAATAAAGACCTTCACCCTCCTAGCGGCAGTCATGAGAGCAGAAGTGGGGTCAGAATCTGCCGTCCGGGCCACTATGGACGCCTACGGAGTACAGCCAGATCTCACCTTTTTTAACACTTTGGTGTTGAAGAGGAGTAAAACTCTGAAGCTGCAGTCGGCTTTGGTAAGGGAATGGTTTTTATTTTATCATTTAAATGTTAAAAAGCCATCATAAAATAATTAACACGGCTTGTGAGAAGATCCACGCTATCTGACAGTAAAGAGGCTGAGGTACAGTAGGTGAATGATGTTACCGCATTGTGGGATTATATTTGCTGCATGAAATCATTTGTAAAGCGTGTGACAGATCTGCCTGACTTTTCATATATATTTTTTTCTTAAAAGTGAATACCTTTTTTTTTTTTTACTATTGCTTAATAACGATCCAAAGCAAATGGTTCTGTGTGACCCACTACTACTCAGGTAGCGTTAGCCCTCCCTGGGAAAGGTGTACTTGGACGACGGGCCGGTGGAAGAGGGGGATGCAGTCCCGGCCTTGACCCGGTCTGTGCCCAGGGCGCACACATTAAAAATATGGGCTAGCAGATGAGTGGTTATTTGTCGACTACGCCACCTGTGGTTCCCGGTGATTACCACCAGCGCTGCGGCAGTCCTCAGAGGCGGGTGTCGTGGCAGCTCAGCTGGTACTACTCCCCACAGGCGGAGCAGGGCCTCAGGGCAGAGAGAGAGGAAAGTCTGGAGGTTGGTGGTGTGTGTGCGGTGCCGCGCAGGACAGGATAACGGAGGCAAGGGGTGAAGTCTTCCAAGCTTTACTCACGTTGTTTCAGTAGTAAGCACAAAGCTTCTCCTTGCTCCTCACGGCGCGCTGCGACCACCAGGAAGGGGTTCAGCACACTCCGGGTAGTTTAGGTGCACTTAACGAGACCCCTGGACCAGAATGTTCCTCTCCTTGGTGAGTTCTCCCATTAAGTCTCCTCCTGACTGTGTGTGTGGTATGAACTTGGTGAAAGGCCGGTTCCCGCTGCATCAGCGCAGTTTAAGAGATACGGGTGGCCTACGCCGCTCCGTCCATATCCCCCTTAGGGATCCAGAAGGCCTCTGGGCTTTTCCGACTGAGACGTGAAGTAACAGAGTCAGATATCGGGGGCCGGTACCCCTCTTGCAGCAGGAATCCCTCTGACTAGGCCAGAGTAAGAAGTACAGGTGGCGTATGCTGCTCCGTCCGTATCCCCTGGGATCCTTTTGCCTGTGGAGCTTTACTCCTCCGCTCCCCTCCAGGCCTTCTTAGGTAGGGACCTTGACCAGGTAGATACAGCGGTTAACTCTAACCCACTCCTCACCTCAAGCCCAGAGTACGAGGACCGTGTATCTTCAACAAGCTGCAGGTTCCAGCAGAAAGCCACTATCAGCGATAAAGATCACAATCAAAGACTTTGAACCTAAGATGGCCGTGTATTAAATATGTATCAGTAAGTGTAACCTAAAAGTGTGTCCTCCACCCTCACCCACTACATGGTTTCCCCTATCTTTGGTCGTCCCCCCATCTCCTCTATCCCGGCTGGTTTTGCACCCTGGTGCATATAAGCCCCCCACAGGACAGGAGTGGTGTAGTGTTGAGTGCTGAGGCTGGGTCCCGTGTGGTGCTCCATCCTTACCTCGGAGAGGAGATACCGCACCTCGATCTGAGGTGCAGTACCCCTGTGGCGACTGAACCCTCAGGGACGCCACAGTTCCAACCGATTCATATAGAAACTACACTTTTAGATATCTGCCTAATTGTTTCTAAGCATGGCTTTGAAAGAAGGGGCATGGCTTTGAATTAAGGGGCATGGCTCTGAAGGAAGGGGCATTGCTTTGAAAGAAGGGGCATGGCTTTGAAAGAAGGGGCATGGCTTTGAAAGAAGGGGCATGGCTTTGAAGAAGGGGCATGGCTTTGAAAGAAGGGGCATGGCTGTGAAAGAAGGGGCATGGCTTTGAAAGATGGGGCATGGCTTTGACAGAAGGGACATTGCTTTGAAAGAAGGGGCATGGCTGTGAAAGAAGGGGCATGGCTGTGAAAGAAGGGGCATGGCTGTGAAAGAAGGGGCATGGCTTTGAAAGATGGGGCATGGCTTTGACAGAAGGGGCATGGCTCTGAAAGAAGGGGCATGGCTCTGAAGGAAGGGGCATTGCTTTGAAAGAATGGGCATTGCTTTGAAAGAAGGGGCATGGCTTTGAGGAAGGGGCATTTCTTTGAAAGAAGGGGCATAGTTTTGAAAGATAGGGCATGGCTTTGACAGAAGGGGCATGGCTTTGACAGAAGGGGCATGGCTTTAAATACAACAGCATGCACTAAATTGCTTGAAAATTGGGGGGCAAAAAAAGTGATGCAAGGCAAGCCAGCAAAAGAGTCTAAAGTATGACAAATTTTCTCATTTACATGTCCATATTTAACCACTTACATGGAAAAAATGGCCCTGGTGTCAGCAGTGTTTGTTCCGTGTGTCATCAGTGTTCGGTCTGTGTGTCCGTTTTTCCCATCAATGTTTGACGGATGGATAAATAAATCCTTGAATTACAGAGCTTCTCCTATTCTTTGCCATCCGGGTGCTGAATGTTTTTGCACAGACCCATAGACTTGTATCGGCTCTTTTCATCTGTGATATCGGAAAAAGACAGACAGACGGACATGTGAATAGCACCATAGATTATACTGGGTATGTGATGTATCCATGAAAAAAGGGATAAACCTCCACGTGCAACATGATGTGTGAATGAGGCCTTTTGCTTTTTCTGGCCGCACCATCAAGGAAGATTTCCTCCATTTGTGTTTTTGGTCTGTGTGATGTCCATGTCACCCAGTGTAATATTCCACATGAATGGATTGACCACCAGACTGTGGGGGAATAATGGCTACAGGCGCTTATCTCATCCATCCGTTTTTTAAATGAGATATAACCGTAGATTTCAAAGGCTGCACAACAATCAGACACAATCCGTGTGGCAGGTATGTTTTACCGGACGCACTGCATAGATTACATAGGAAAGTGTGTCTGGCCTTCTATTAGTTTTTTTTTTAGTTATGGATGACAAATGGACGCTGGACGGATCAAAAATGGCCTTTTTTTCCCCTGAACACAAAGCATTGTGCTTGTGTGAATTTGCTCTTCGGCAGGGAATTGTGCACTGAGCCTATATGAAGGCGTTTTGTGCGCTGCCGCCAAAATGCAACATTCAGTTGGACGCAGCAATATTTTATGTGTGAATACTGTTTAATACAGATTTTAGCATTTCTCTTTTTCTGAAAATGCGTCGGGCCTCATGCAGAAACAAACTTTTTGTCGAAACGGACAGTGATACCCATAACAACCAATCAGAGCTCTTCTTTTATTGCCCTGGTAAAATGAAACGTGGCATCTGGTTGGCTGTCATGGAGAACACTGACACATTCTGAAACTTAGTGCAGATTCTTCCACACTTCATGCCACACGTACAGTGTAAAAACTGATCGTCTGAATGGTCTCTTTACAGCAGCTGTTGCCTATGATGGCACAGAGAGGCATTGCACCAAACATCCATACCTTTTGCAATCTCGCTAGGGCATGCCTTAAAGAAAAAGATGGTTTACAGCTCCTGGAAGACATGGCGGTAATGACATTGCTACTTTGCATAGTTTATTTAGTGTCTTTTTTTTTTTTACTCTAAGGTTATGTGCACACGATGCAGAAATGAAGCAGAAAATTTCTGCATCATTTCTGCATCATTTCTGCATCTCCCTGGCAGAAAAAATGCATGCAGATTGTGCATGCGTTTTTCCTGCAGAATACATGCGGATCCACATGCAGATTCACATACGTTTCCGCATGCAGATTGACAAGCGCTTTCCAGGCGATTTTAGCATCACCTGGAAAGTGCTTGACAACTAGGTCACAGTATATAAATCCATGCAAACAGCATGGATTTATATAGTGTGACCCGAGAGAGTGTATATACTTACTTCCGATGGCCCGCGCTGTCCTGCTTTACACTCCGTTCTCCCGGCAACTTTGAATTGAAAGACCTGCCGACGTCAGCGTCACGTGACCCGTCACATGACTCTGACGTCACCGCAGGTCCTACAACTCACTGCAAGTGCCGGGAAGCAAGCAGGAGCGCTGCGCGGGCCGACAGATGGTAAGTATATATATATTTTTTATTTTATTCTTGTTTTACAGCTTTTTTAATGGTACCTGGGTGTGGAGGAGACTCTCCTCTCCTCCACACCCGGGTACCATCCGCACATTAGAACGCACCAATTACGCAAGTGACGCGCCCCTGGGCCTGTGTCGTGCGGCATCGCGCGCACGGGGGCTTACCCGGAGCCGGATCAGATGGGGGTAGTAGTCTCGTGGCGGTGACCCGGTCCGTGCCCAGGGAGTCAAACTGAGTGGCAGTATTTAGCAGTAGATGTTAGAATGTTCGACTACGCCACCCGTGGATTGCGGTTACGAAACCGCCGCTGCACGGCAGACCGCTGAGGCCGGTGTTGTTTGTGCAGCTGAGAATGAGATGACTCCCCACAGGAGGAGTATGGCCTCAGGGCAGATATGCTAGAGATGATGATGGGAGTGATAGTGCGGGCGTCCCAGTGCCGATGGTGCAGGTGTGACGACGGAACACGGAGGCGGGAAGTGCAGTTTCAAAAGCTTTACTCACAGTTCTTTATCAGGTCCTTGTGCACAGTAGGACCACCCGAGTCATGCTGCGTCCACCAGGTCAGGGACTCGGCCAACTCCCAGGCAATTCCAGAGCGTGGTCCAGAGCTCCCCTCTCTTCCTTCCTACTGGCCGTCCCCACCAGGGACCCACCTTTGTCCGGCTTCCTCGGGCCTTATGGGGGTAAAACCTCTCTCCGGTTTCCCTGACCCTATGTGGCGTGCCTTCCTGGTGGATGTGGTGAGGGGTCGTGCCAAAACTTGACCACGACCTCCGGTTCCTGGCTAAGGATAATTGGCCTCCACCAGTTTGGGATCCGGTACCCTTCTCTGCCAACCCTTCACCCGTTTTGGTTCTCTCGTGGGATCTCAGGGTTCCCTCTATGCTTGCGTCTCTGGGCCTTTCTCTGTGTTCCTCTTCTTCCTTCTCTCTCTCTCTCTCGGCTTCAGGCCTGGCTCTGGAGCTGGGCCCAGACGGAGTCACAGCTCCCTGTCAGCCCTCTCTGGCTGAGCTCCTCTCACAACTCCTCCAGGCTGAACTGAACCCTGTCTTAAGATGGTGCCCACCTTATATACTCCCTCTGACACCCGAGCCCAGGTGACTAGCACCCAATGGGCTCCTACCTATGCCCAGAGTCCCTCCCCTATCTGCTCCTACACCACTAGGATGTTCCTCCCCACTCCAGCCAGGGACAGACGCTGTCGTACCTGCACATCTACCTGGTGGGAGTACCGTTGTTCTGTCCCCCGGAAATGGGGTGAGTGTAGTGCATGCAGCTATCTGATCTCTGTTCCACACTCCATCCTTACCCGGGAGTGGAATACCACACCTCTGGTTTGAGGTGCAATACCCCTGTAGCAGCCGAGTCCTCGGGGTGCTACATTCCCCCCCAGTAAACCACAGCACGTCCTCGGGCTGGAAAAGAGCAAAACATAATAAAACATACAAAATTTTAAAATATACACTAACATATAAAACATTAACTAAACTCATCCCTTTATGGGAGTTACTTTTCTCTTAGAACGTTACAGGTATAAACATTACGAAAACATTATTATTTTAGCAGCGTAAACTTGCAATATAAAACTTTTTCCATATAAAACGTTCTTGATCCTCTGGCCACGGTGCAACTTGTGACCAGGTAAGGTGCAACAGTCACTAGAGAAAAACAGTTTCTTATAAAACCAGAAGGGGACGCTTAAGGAAGCGCAACTATTTACAGGGTATGGCCGCTCTCAGTCCTCGGCCAGTGGTAACAGGGGAATGGCTGCTCACAGTCCTCAGCCTGGTAAGGGATTAGGGGCACACAGGTAACAGTTCTTTAATAGTTCCATACTAGTCCCAACGGGGACCACACTCCGATTAGCAGCAACTTAGGTACCCCGACGGGTAACTATATACAGTTCTTTGTTCATGCTACTTCCCTTCAGTAGCTATGTCCTCTCTGTGCTCCCTCCTGAGGGTAGTCTTCAGACCCGTCCGGGTCCTCTTGGCTTTCCTCGTACTGCAGCTCCTCCTCGGTTAACCGGTGTACGTGAAGGGCGTACGGTCCCTTGGCACACTGGTGCCGGGTGAAGGTGACCACGTCACCCGGGTAGAGATCACGTCCACGGTGTCCCTCCGGTAGGTGGCTCTCGACATCCCTGCGGGTAACAAAGACGTCGCCGGGGGTTCGGTGATCCCGGATAAAGCCCCAGCCGTTCTCTAGTTGAAACTTTATCACAGTCCCGGTGGCGCGGGGACCGTGGGCCGTACGGGGGTTTCGTCGGGCCTGGCGTTTCTGCTCCGCGCTTTGGACCTGCAGTTGTTCCTCGCGGATCCGCCTCTCTCGCCGTTCTCTCCCAAAGACCTCCAGCTGTTGACGGCAACACTCCTCACGCTGGGCTGCGGCCGCCCGGGTCTCTTGGGTGAACCCCATGAGGTTTTCACCGGTGGGGTCCCATGCAAATTGGGCCTCTTCCAATGGGAGCGGGACAATGTTGGCGGGTGCCGGAGCCGGGATCAGAGGCTCACACAGGGGCCATTCCTTCCGGAGTCGGGGGTTTACGTACTCCGGTGGCCACACGAAGGGCTGTCCATCCGGGCAAGTATGCTGCGCAAACAGATCTTCACCCAGGGGCAGCACTGTGGAAATTGAGGACGCTGTGGGGGCAGCGGCGCCCGGAGGTACTCGTCCTTGCGTCCAGGACGTGGGCATCCTCTTTGGATCCAGGTATGGCACCTTTGGGAATGAGGGCGCTGGAGGGGCTGCGGCGCCCGGATTCCCTAGGCCTTGCGACCAGGCCGGTGGCACTGTGGAGGTAGAGGGCGCTGTGGAGACTGCGGCGCCCGGGGGTACTCGGCCCTGCGACCAGGCCGGGGGTACTTCCTCTTTTGCCGCGCTTTGGGTCAAGGGGCGTGGCGTAACAGAGGGCGCGACCGCGGCTCCTTCCGCTTGAGGCCTAGTCGGGAGCAGCGGCGGTGCAGCAACGGGCGCGGTGAGTGGAACTTCGGGCTCTGCGACGGGGAACTGGGGCAGGCTTGCGGCTACTGGGCACGGGGTGATGACGTCCCCATTACCTGCTTCCATCCCTGCGGCTCCCTCCGCGGCGTCGGCTCCGGCCTTCGTCCCTCCTGCACCGTCTTCAGGGGCAGACATGCTCCACGTTGCGGGTGGCGTCCTCTGCTGGCGGGTTCCAGCCTGCTGGACCATCTCTCTTCTCCACTCGGCCAGCGCTTCTTGCTGTACCCGGGCCATCTTCCGGGCCAAGGCCTCCAGCGCGGTCTGTGCACGCTCCCGATCTCTGGGGAGCTGTGCCAGGATCTCCACCAGGCCTTCTGGGGTGGCAGCCTGCAACAGGTTCCGGACCACAGGGTCGGTGCTGATCGACTCTTCCTCCATCTCCGGGTGCAATCTGTCCAGACTCCTCCAGGCCGCACCCATCTTCTCTCTTTTGTTCGGTATCCGCCCCCATTGAGGGTGGTCCCGGGGCAACTTGGTGACAGTCAGTTCCAGGGGCAGCCCCCTCACGCTGATGGACATTTCTATCATTGCAGTCTCTGCTGGCGGGGGCGGTTTCCGCTTTTGGCGCCATTCTTGGACCTGGCCCACGATGGGAGGTGGCTTCTTGCCACCCTCTGGCACGCCCATAATGGAGTCCGCTCTGCCAGGGCGGGAAATCGTCTCAGATGGCGGGAATCGTCTCCTTATGGCAGGAAACTCCGTGGATGGCGGGAAAAGGCTGCAGATGGCGGGCAAACGGCGGGAAATGATCCGAGATGGCGTCCGATGGCGGGAACCCTCCGGAATTGGCGGGAGACTCCTTTTTGAGGTAAATGTGAACTTTTCTTCAGGCACGCAGTACCCGGTGGTTGCGGGCACGTAATCCTGCCGACTACGCCAAAGTTGACGCGCCCCTGGGCCTGTGTCGTGCGGCATCGCGCGCACGGGGGCTTACCCGGAGCCGGATCAGATGGGGGTAGTAGTCTCGTGGCGGTGACCCGGTCCGTGCCCAGGGAGTCAAACTGAGTGGCAGTATTTAGCAGTAGATGTTAGAATGTTCGACTACGCCACCCGTGGATTGCGGTTACGAAACCGCCGCTGCACGGCAGACCGCTGAGGCCGGTGTTGTTTGTGCAGCTGAGAATGAGATGACTCCCCACGGGAGGAGTATGGCCTCAGGGCAGATATGCTAGAGATGATGATGGGAGTGATGGTGCGGGCGTCCCAGTGCCGATGGTGCAGGTGTGACGACGGAACACAGAGGCGGGAAGTGCAGTTTCAAAAGCTTTACTCACAGTTCTTTATCAGGTCCTTGTGCACAGTAGGACCACCCGAGTCATGCTGCGTCCACCAGGTCAGGGACTCGGCCAACTCCCAGGCAATTCCAGAGCGTGGTCCAGAGCTCCCCTCTCTTCCTTCCTACTGGCCGTCCCCACCAGGGACCCACCTTTGTCCGGCTTCCTCGGGCCTTATGGGGGTAAAACCTCTCTCCGGTTTCCCTGACCCTATGTGGCGTGCCTTCCTGGTGGATGTGGTGAGGGGTCGTGCCAAAACTTGACCACGACCTCCGGTTCCTGGCTAAGGATAATTGGCCTCCACCAGTTTGGGATCCGGTACCCTTCTCTGCCAACCCTTCACCCGTTTTGGTTCTCTCGTGGGATCTCAGGGTTCCCTCTATGCTTGCGTCTCTGGGCCTTTCTCTGTGTTCCTCTTCTTCCTTCTCTCTCTCTCTCTCGGCTTCAGGCCTGGCTCTGGAGCTGGGCCCAGACGGAGCCACAGCTCCCTGTCAGCCCTCTCTGGCTGAGCTCCTCTCACAACTCCTCCAGGCTGAACTGAACCCTGTCTTAAGATGGTGCCCACCTTATATACTCCCTCTGACACCCGTGCCCAGGTGACTAGCACCCAATGGGCTCCTACCTATGCCCAGAGTCCCTCCCCTATCTGCTCCTACACCACTAGGATGTTCCTCCCCACTCCAGCCAGGGACAGACGCTGTCGTACCTGCACATCTACCTGGTGGGAGTACCGTTGTTCTGTCCCCCGGAAATGGGGTGAGTGTAGTGCATGCAGCTATCTGAGCTCTGTTCCACACTCCATCCTTACCCGGGAGTGGAATACCACACCTCTGGTTTGAGGTGCAATACCCCTGTAGCAGCCGAGTCCTCGGGGTGCTACACAAGTACAGATGCAGTCTTGCGGTATTGGCGCGTTCTAATGCAAGTCAATGGCGGCGAAAACGCCGCGTTTACGCAAGATTAAATGACATGCTGCGGATTTTTGAGCGCAGCGTTTACGCTGCGGAAAAATCCGCATCATGGGCACAGCGCATGCGGATTTCCATTGGGGAACATTGCTTCCCTTCTACCATGCGTTTTTCATGCGTTTCCGTGGCGTTTACGCAACTGCAAAAACGCCGCGGAAACGCATGAAATACGCATCGTGTGAACTCAGCCTTACTTGATAAAGTCTAGAAAATAAGTAAATAAAGTAATTTTCAATAAACATTATATTTTATTTTCCATTCACATCTTTTCCTCTTTTCCATTCCCAGTCTATACTCGATATAATTATGGTGGTGTACACCAGTGAATGGTAGTCTAATGAGATATGATCCTCTTTTCTTTCTCTTTCTCATTCACGCTTAAACCTTCATTATGCTTACATACGCCCTTAGTTTCTTGGCACCACTAAACCTTACTCTCCTTTGCTGTCCTCAAACCCCAGCACCCTCTAACCAAATAATCATCTCTCCTTCCCTCTTACCTCCCCACCTGACCTCATCTGCAGACCTGCTCCTCAAACTCAGAGCTATCCTACCAAAACATAAAACAAGCCGGACACTCTCCTTCTCCCACCTGCTCTCCCTTTCTCTGCTTCTCCTCACTGCTGGCGACAGTCCTATCCAGTCCTATCCTGGACCCAAACAGCTCACACCTCCCACCAATACCCCCTCCTATTGCTTCCAACCAACTGCAAACTACAGCAACCTCTCCTACGTAAAACCCGTGCCGCTGATGACCACCCACCCTGCTCCCTCTCTTTGGAGCACTCTGGAACGCCTGCTATGTCTGCAACAAGCTCCATTTTGTCCACGACCTCTTTACCTCTCGTCATCTCTTTTTCCTGGGCATCACAGAGACATGGTTGACACCCTCCGACACTGCCTCCCCTGCTGCGCTGTGTTACGGTGGCCACCACTTCACACACACGCTCACTCCTCGCCCTGGTAACAGACATGGTGAAGGAGTGGGTCTTCTCCTTTCTACCAACTGCTCCTTTAGCCCTATCCCACCTCTACCCTCCCTTACTCTCCCTTCTTTTGAAGTCCACTCTGTCCTCATCTACTCTCCTTCCAAGTAGCTGTCATATACCGACCTCCAGGCCCAGTCACTGCCTTTATTGACCAATTCTCCACCTGGCTTCTTTACTTTCTCTCTGCTGACGTTGCACAATCATCATGGGCGATTTCAACATCCCCACTGACACTCGC
Organism: Phyllobates terribilis; assembly: GCF_046119375.1. Lineage (NCBI taxonomy): Eukaryota > Metazoa > Chordata > Amphibia > Anura > Dendrobatidae > Phyllobates > Phyllobates terribilis. Next base: position 384,266 of record NW_027363253.1, read on the forward strand.
CAGTCAACAGCATCCAAGTTCCTGTCACTTACTTCATCCTTTGGACTTACTCAGTGGTCCTCCTCAGCCACCCACACAGACCGACACATACTAGACCTCATCTTCTTCACCCAACTCTGCTCCCTATCTAACCTTACAACCTCCCCCCTACCCCTATCCTCCTCACCTGTCACACATGTCCAGCAACTAGCACACCCCCTCAGAAACCTTGCATATCTAGACACTCACACACTCTCTGACTCTGTTCTACCACTGACATCTTTACTCCACGACACTGACAGCACCACTGCTTTCTACAATACCACTCTCGCATCAGCTATTGACTCGGTCGCCCCTCTTGTGCATGGCAGAGCACGACGAGTCAATAGGCAACCCTGGCACAACACCCTCACTAAACCGCTTCAGCAAGCGTCCAGGGTTGCGGAACGGCGTTGGAGGAAAACACATTCGCAAGATGTCTTCACTGCATTCAAACAACAACATTCGCATTCAAATCAACCCTCGCCTCTGTTAAGCTGGCCTACTTCACAACCGTCATATCTTTCTTATCCTACAACCCCAAACCGTTATTCAACACTTTTAACTCTCTCCTCCACCCACCACTGCCCCCTCCAAACTCCGTCATCCCTGCTGAGGAGTTTGCCACACAATTCAAAAACAAGATTGACCAAACACGGCAAATCTTTACTGTCCGACCACCACAACCCCTTTGTTTCCCAGACCATTGCTCTTCCCCCATAACCTCCCTTTCCAACATCATGGAAGGAGAACTCACTCGTCTCCTTTCCAAATTACACCTCACCACTTGTGCACTCAACCCCATCCCCCCCAACCTCACCCCCACACTCATCCCATCCCTAACCCATCTTTTCAACCTATCACTAACTTCTGGTACCTTCCCCTCTGCCTTCAAACATGCCACAATCACTCCCATCCTCAAAAAGCCATCCCTCAACCCAACCGCCTTGTCCAGCTACCGACCCATATCGCTTCTCCCATTTGCCTCCAAACTCCTTGAGCAACACGTTCACGCTGAACTTTCCTCTCACTTTTCATCTATCTCTCTCTTCAATAACCAACAATCTGGTTTCCGCCCCCACCATTCCACCAAAACTGCCCTTACCAAAATTACTAATGACTTACTTACCAACAAAGTTAACAGACAATTCACTGTACTCCTTCTTCTTGACCTGTCCTCTGCCTTCGACACAGTTGACCACTGCCTCCTACTGCAGATCCTGTCTTCCTTTGGAGTCAAAGACCCTGCCCTATCCTGGATCTCCTCATACCTTTCCAACCGCACATTTAGCCCCCCCCTCCCACACTACCTCCTCATCCCGCCACCTCTCTGTTGGAGTCCCTCAAGGTTCTGTCCTACGACTAGGACCCCTACTCTTCTCAATCTATACCCTTGGCCTGGGACAGCTCATAAAATCCCATGGCTTCCAGTCATGAAGAGCATGGTCAGTCATCCTCTTGGTGAGGACACAGAAGTCTTGCCTGTCAGCAATCTGGCACGCATGGCTGAGTTTATGTTACGCAGCCTTTCCCGTGATCCTTGCATTGTCCAAACTTTGGATGACAGTCCTTACTGGTTGGTGACACTTCTAGACCCACGCTACAAGGAGAACTTTCTGTCTCTTATTCCCTTGCAGGACAGGCCTCTAAAATGGTGCCGTACGAGAAGGCTTTTGTTGCGGAATTATTTAAAAAATTCCCATCTGAAAATGCTGGCGACAGAGGTCACAGTTCGTTGAACAACCAAGGAGTACAGGCGAGAGAGACACAAATTCAATCCAGCAGAGGCAGGGGAACACTGTCAAAGTTCTGGGACAGTTTTCTCAGACCCTCCCATCGCACAGGTCCTGAGGCGCGGGGTACTCTCCCAAAGAGGGGAAAGTTTCGGAAGATGGTGAGGGAGTACCTTGCCAACTGTGCCAACGTAGTCCTTGATTCCTCTGTGCCTTATAATTATTGAGTATCCAAGCTGTACACGTGGCATGAACTGGCTCTCTACACCTTGGAGGTCCTGGCCTGCCCTGCCGCTGTCAACTGAAAATGCTGACAGGCTGACTCATACAAAAATGATCAAAGGCTGGTTTGGGCCAGACTTCTCAACACCACTGAATGATAGCAGCGTAACATAAACTCAAATACAGTGTCTTTTTTTTGGGAGGTCTAACTGTATTCCCATGCACCTCTGTCTTCACACCCAGACATGGGTATACGCTTCCTGATTTTGTCTATTTGCTCTTGTCCTCCTCCTTCTCCTCATCCTTCACATCCTCCTCCATATCACTACCATATCTACCATATCACCATATCTACTTCTCTTGCAAGGGGCATTGGAGTTTCTCCAAATTTTTGGCAGCCGTTGCATTCACTGCATAGGCAAAGAGTATGGGAGACCCACTTCCTAATAATGGGAACATTGTTTTCAGGAGGCCCTCCGACCTCTACGTCTCTTGCAAGGGGCATTGGAGTGCCCCCAAATTTTTGGCAGCCGTTGCATTCACTGCATAGGCAAACAGTATGGGAGACCCACTTCCTAAATATGGGAACATTGTTTTCAGGAGGCCCTCCAACCTCTACATCTCTTGCAAGGGGCATTGGAGTGCCTCGTAATTTTTGGCAGCTGTTGCATTCACTGCATACGCAAATAGTATTGGAGACCAACTCCTTTTTAATGGGAGCATGTCGTACTCATTACTGTAGCCCAGCTCCATGTGTCTTTAAATTGTTAATAGGGTTTTTTCTAAATTTTGGCAGCCGTTGGACCCACTGCATACCCTATAACTGGATAGGAGACCCTCTCCTTTCTAATGGGAACATGTTGTTACTGTGCCCAGCTCTATGTGTCTTTAAATTGTTAGTGGGGTTTTTCCTAAATTTTTACAGCTATTGGGCTCACTGCATACCCTATAACTGTATAGCAGATCCTTATCCTTTATAGTGGGAACATGTCATTACTGTGGCCCAGCTCTATGTGTCTTTAAATTGTTAGTGGGGTTTTTCCCAAATTTTGGCAGCCCTTGCAGTCACAGCATGGGCATTACCACTATAGGAGACCCACTCCTTTATAATGGGAATATTTTTTTTTACTGAGACCCTCCTCTATGTCTCTTCAAAGAGGTATTGGGTTGCGTCCAAATTTTTGGCAGCCCTTGCAGTCACTGCATATGCAATAACAGTATAGGAGACCCACTCTTTAATAATGGGAACAACAAAGCATAGCCGACTGCTGGCCCTTTAAGAATAGTAAGGCAGTAAAAATAGTGTTTGTGACTTTCACAATCCCTCCTTCATAAATGAAACAGGATGTGTCTGATGATGTTTCACACACCACATGGCCAGATAAGGTTGTAAAATGTTAAAATGCCATTTCCCGGTGAATACATTTGTCACGGTTGAAAGCAATGCAAAAATGCATCAAAAACGCTATGTGTGAACATAGCCCAAGGTGTGAAGGAGCATTTTTGTTTTTGGTTATTTATTTTGCCTTGTATACAATTCATTACCCTGGAAAGGATGTTCCTTAACATAATTCCCAGGAAAATCTATTTTAGTTTAGTTTTTGTATGTTATATTGTGAGTCCGTAAAAGTGGCGTAATACCTCTGACAACATTGTTGACATCATTGACCTGGGAGTCAGAAATGCTTCCAGGAGTCTTCCCCATGCTGTTCCCCTGTCATTTGAGTTCTGTTCCCATCGATTTGGGCAATTTTTAGGCCCTCTGCAGACCGCCGGGGGGGGGGGGAGGCGCTGAAAGAATGCTGGAGTTTCCCATAGATTTACATTGGGCTCGTTACTTGGACCGAGCAGCCGAGTATTCCAATTTGCTTGACTCGAGCAGCGAGCACCCGAGCATTTTAGCGCTCGCTCGTCACTAGTTTTCAGCTATACCATTTCTATTTCCATTCAACTTTTTGATCATGTTTTATTCCACTCTTTGTTTGGTGGTAAGATGAAAAAGAATAGTTTTTTTTTCAATGTTCACTGAAGGCGTTAAGTAGTGTGACCGTTTTATAGGCCGTGGAAGTGATGATAACAAATATGTGGACCTTTTTGGTTTATTTTAGTTTTTGTATGAATTTACCCATTTATTGATATAACATTATTTTCATTTTCTTTTCAGTTTATTTTTTGATTAGGTTTTTTTTTTTAAATATTTTTTCACATTCTTTTTTTTACTTTTTCATTTAGTCCCTCTATGGGACTAGCTTTTATTAGTATAATCGCTGTTATAAAGCATTGCAATGAATTCTACCTGTCAGTGTTACAGTGATAGAAGCCTCTGAGACCATGCTCCTAGCTCGGTCTAAGCAGGCCACCGTCGCTGGGATACCTGGAGGCTCGGGTTGTCATGACAACAGGATCACTGACTAAGGACGTAACCAGAAACGCGTCGAGATTGCATCTCCGCTATCATGGACTTTTATATATTTTAATATTTTGCACCAATAAAGTGAGAATTATTTTTTATTGGAGACTTTCCCCACTTTCTCCTTATGTACACTGGCCGAGAGTCACGGCATTGTGGGTCTGAGCCCAGAAGATATGAGCAGCAGGATGGATTAAATGCATGGTGAGGCATATATTGTTTTTTTGTAAAGAATTGTCAAATCAGTCAGTAAAGATTTAGGGCCCTTTTACATGGCGATATTTTGCATCAGTATTTGTTAACAGACGCCAGGAGTGGATCCAAAACACAGAAGAGGTGAGAGTGGTACAGTTATTATTTTTCTCTGTGTTTGTTCCCCTCTGGTTTTTAGCTTACAAATACTAATGTAAATTACTGCCCAAAATGCTCACTGTGTGAATGAGGCGAGGAAGCTGCTTGTAATCCTGTAATATAAGTCCTTATTCTGAGGATGAGCGCTCACTTGCAGGTGCTGTGCTGTAATGCTTATCTTCTCTGCTCCATCATACTCCCCAGAGCAGGGGCGACCCCTGGGGCAAAACTGCAGCCGGCAGATGTCAGACGTGTCACTCAGTGATATGTGATGGAGCCCGACTCCCAAACAAAATCAGACAGAAGCATACAAAATAAATACATGAAGCATTGCAATTAGGTGTCAAACGTTCTCAACTTTATTTAAATTTACATGACACTGAACCATCACCTATCAGGATAAAGAAGATTCTGTGTAGCCTCTGTTCCTATAGACCATCTTGCTTGCAGCCTTCTCCATTGAAGACTACGGAAATTACAGGAATAGATGAGTAATCTGCTTATACTGCTGTAATACAATTCTTTTATCCAATGATGAGAGCATGCGTCCAGGAGTTGTGCTGTAATGTTTGTCTCCTCTTCACCATCATCATCGGAGCAGGGGCGACCCCTGGGGCAAAATGTGCTTACTGGGTTCTGTGCAGCCGGCAGATGTCCAGCCGTATGTGATAGACCCCGACCCCCAAACAAAATTAATCAGACAGAAGCACACAAAATAAATACACGAAGCATTGCAATTAGGTGTCAAATGGTCAAAATTTTATTTAAATTTACATGACACCGAAAATAGCACAACCCCCGACTCACGAAGAGTCACCCTCCAGCACTCAGGAGAGGAAAACCCCCTGTGGAGGAAACCTCTATGGAACCATGGATGGAGGGCTGCCCTTCCATTGGGCTTAGAGAGTTAGTGCCAATATATAACAGATGTAACTGCAGAATTGTACAATTTGTACATTTTACCAGATTTACAGAGAATGACATAACAAATACAGACTATAAATGTGATAAAGCGGATGTGGGAGAGATCTGGCTGCGATATCTGTCACCACATTGATTGATGGAGCGAATTTGGTTGATCTGATTGGCCAGGTGGATGTATAATTTCTCCCTTACAGATCCAGGTCCGCCTCTCAAAAAATTGGACATTTGGTTACAGTTCGTTATGCCTAATCCCTAATAGGATAAATAATCCCTCCCAATTTATCACCCATTAGAGTCATAGATCAGTCCATGAACTCCCAAAGGAGAGCTGCTCTATATAGAGGGTAACAGAAGGGGATCCTGGTCTAGGGACCCCCCTTTGTTACCTTCCCATGCCCTAGGGGTGTCTAAAGCAGACAACCCCTTTCCCTGCTAGAACCTCCAAATTACACCAAGTTTGGCACATTACGTGGGTGGTCAAGCTCAAGGTCCTCAGGCGCATCAGTAATGGCGCTGATCGTGGCAGCGCGGAATTCTTTTATGGAATCTTCTTTATGACACTGGTTTATGACCTCATAACAGTTGTCATGGTGACTACAGGGTCTATTACTGATGCAGGGCACAAGTATTAACCCTTTCATCATTGGTAATTTGCTATTGTTATAGAGGCAGATAACTGCACTTGTTACCAAGCAGGGACCTTATCATTATTGCTTCCCTTAGGCACCATAAGAAATACAGATTACAAATTAAATGTGCAAGTTTGTCATGAGTGTTTTGCACTTTCTAGATCCAGAGATTGGGTTTATTACTAGCACTTTACAAAGAAAAAAAAAAAAGAGGAAATTACTTGTAAAATAATATTATTGGGAATTGCATTTCAAGCATTTTCCTAATGTGCATTCTACATAGTTACATAGATTGAAAAAAGTAGGGGTGGACATTAACAGCTTGGGGCCCAAGTGCAAGAAATGTGTCCGAGCCCCCATCTTTTTATGGCGACAAAGCTACAGATATATATACACATACACAGTGGGGGAAATAAATATTTGATCCCCTGCTGTTTTTCTAAGTTTGGCCACTGACAAAGACATGAACAGTCTATAATTTTAAGGGTAATTTTAACATTGAGAGATAGAATATCCCTGCCCAAAAGAATCAAGAAAATCACATTGTATAGATTAGATATTTTTTTTTGCATTTTGCAGTGAGAAATAAGTATTTCATCCCCTACAAACCATTATGAGTTCTGGCTGCTACAGACCAGTTAGACGCTCCTAATCAACTCGTTACCTGCAGTAAAGACAGCTTTCTTACATAGTCACCTGTATAAAAGACTCTTGTCCACAGACTCCATTAATCAGTCAGACTCTAACCTCTACCACATGGGCAAGACCAAAGAGCTTTCTAAGGATGTCGGGGACAAGATCATAGACCTGCACAAAGCTGGAATGGGCTACAAAACCATAAGTAAGACTCTGGGTGAGAAGGAGACAACTGTTGGTGCAATTGTAAGAAAATTAAAGAAATACAAAATGACTGTCAATCGACATTGAGCTGGGGCACCATGCAAAATCTCACCTCGTGGGGTATCCTTGATCATGAGGAAGGTGAGAGATCAGCCTAAAACTACAGGGGGGAACTTGCTAATGATCTCCAGGCAGCTGGGACCACAGTCACCAAGCAAACCATTGGTAACACATTACGCTTTAAAGGTTAAAATCCTGCAGTGCCCGCAAGGTCCCCCTGCTCAAGAAGGCACATGTGCAGGCCCATCTGAAGTTTGGCAATGAATACCTGGATGATTCTGTGAGTTATTGGGAGAAGGTGCTGTGGTCAGATGAGACAAAAATTGAGCTCTTTAGCATTAACTCAATTGGCCGTGTTTGGAGGAAGAAGAAGGAAGTACAACCCTAAGAACATTGTTCCAACCGTGAAGCATGGTGGGGGAAACATACTTTGGGGGTGCTTTTCTGCAAAGGGGACATGACGACTGCACCGTATTGAAGGGAAGATGGATGGCGTCATGTATCGCGAGATTTTGGCCAACAACCTCCTTCCCTCAGTAAGAGCATTGAAGATGGGTCGTGGCTAGGTCTTTGCAGCAAGGCAATGACCCAAAACATACAGCCAAAGCAACAAAGGAGTGGATCTAAAAGAACTACAGTAAGGTCATGGAGTGGCCTAGCCAGTCTCCAGACCTTAATCCCATAGAAAACTTATGGAGGGAGTTAAAGCTCCGATTTGCCAAGCAACAGCCTCAAAATCTTAATGATTTAGAGATGATCTGCAAAGAGGAGTGGACCAAAATTCCTCCCGACATGTGCACAACCCTCATCATCAGCTACAAACAACGTCTGACTGCTGTGCTGCCAACATGTGTTTTACCACCAAGTATTAAGTGTTGTTTTCCAGAGGGATCAAATACTTATTTCTCACTGCAAAATGCAAAAAAATTATCTAGTTTATACAATGTGATTTTCTTGATTTTTTTTTGGATATTCTATCTCTCAATGTTAAAATTAACCTACCCTTAAAATTATAGACTGTTCCTGTCTTTGTCAGTGGGCAAACTAAGAAAGACAGCAGGGGATCAAATAATTATTTCCCCCACTGTGTATATAATTATATATATATACAGTATGTAGATTGTATGCATCTACCTCCTTCTAGGTTGTGCCTGGATATGTACACCCACTATATACTGTGTATGTCTGCACCACTTCAGTGCAGTAAGGCGACATTACTGACCACGGAGCAGCCGTGCTCTTTAGAGCTGATGTATTTTTATTTTTGTGAATTGTTTCAGCTGCCTGAAGACCATTGCTCGCCATCTACCATGGGCATGCTGCAGATCCTCGCTAAGTTGCCATCTTACTCCCTGGCATCAGGATGGTTAATAACAGTACAACCCATGTGCAGACAGATTTGTCTGACTCCTTACCGGACTCCAGCAACCATCGGCTGTGATCCCAGCAGAGAGTACTGCGATTCAGGACTATCTCCGACCATGCCGGTGCTGGTCATAATTCACCGGTACCAGAGGAGGACAACTTTGGGACATTGTCCAAGACATACTCCTCAAGAACTGTGTTTAAGAAATAGTCTCCAGAGGTCCAGGACTTGAAATATGAAGAGGGTGAGGACATTACTGGGGCACACAACCCGCTCATAATAGGTACAGGGGAAGAAGAAACACTCCGTACTGGTACTTCCTCCAGTGTAAGGCCAAAATAAAGGAGGGCAAGGTAAGAATGTCTATATTGTTATTCTACTGGGGATCCGCAGGGGAGGGATCGCACATCACAATGCTAGTTTACAATGAAGCATACCAGACAATATATGTCCTTCTATAATATATCCTCATATAATTTCCTATTGTGGCAAATATTATGCAATTACATTGTCCTAAATGATTGTATTTGCTGATCGTAACCTTAACGGTATGATGGTAGCGTCACTGACGCGCCCCCTGGGCCTGTGTTGTGCAGGGGAACCCGGAACCGGGCCTGTTGTAGAATGCTGGGGGTTATAGTCTCCGTGTGGCGGTGACCCGGTCCGTGCCCAGGGTGGTCAAACCAGTGGCAGTTTTAATGTATAGCAAATGTCCGACTACGCCACCCGTGGATTGCGGTCAGTGGGGACCGCCGCTGCGCTGCCGACCGCTGAGGCTGATGTTGTTTGCGCAGCCGAGTATGGGATAACTCCCCACGGGAGAAGTATTGCCTCAGGGCAGCTAATGTGAGAGATGATGGGAGTGATGGTGTGAGGGTCCCAGTGCTAATGGTGCTGGTGCGGCAAGGAATCACAGAGGCGTGAGGTGCAGTTCAGGGTCTTTACTGATGGTACAAGGCAGACCCTCCCGGGAGTACTGGCTAGTATAAGGGGCCTGGTCAGTCTGCGAGCAAGCAGGAGTTCCCCTGGCCAGGTGGAGTTGTAGGCCTCCCCGTTTATCTGCACTCTTCCTGGCTACCTTGCTGTCAGCGGTTACAAGTAGCCCACGTCCCTGAGTATACCGTGTGGTGCTCACCCGTATGGCTGGTGACTTGGGGCCTTCTGTTAGCCTCCGCTCCTGGATGGCGGCGCTGGTCCCTTCTTTGTGACTGAGCCTCCGGGCTTCTATGGCCAGAGGACCTGGAATCCCCTGCCGGTTGGTTTCTGCTGCTGGGTATATATCAGTCCCCACAGCCTCGGACTCCTGTGTCCGGTTTTAGTAACTTCAGCCAGGGCGAGCTATATCTCTGCTCACAGCCCCTGGCCTTCAGCTGCTGCTCCTACAGAGCTCCTGTTCTCACTTTCCCTCTCCAGGCTCTGACTACTCTGCTTGTTCTGCAGGCTCTGTCTCTAGCTTCACTCACTAATCCCGCCCCAGACCCAGTTTATAAGGGCAGATTCCTCCCCTTCCAGGTCTGGGCGGACCGTGTTGCATGCTTAGGGCTCCTGGCCAGAGAAACCTCCCACTTGCTCTCAGACATAATATCTCTATTACTGTGGTAACCAGACCCCTGGGGTGCCACATTCCCCCCTAGTAAATTTTAGTACTCCGGGACTAAACACATTTTTAAAGAAACATAATAACAGGGTATAAACAATAATACGATAACATATTTACAAGAAGCTTTAGTTCTTTAAAGGTCACGGCGTGTCCGCAACCGGGTGTCCATATCACCCAAGGTGAAGCTTTAAGCGAAGTAGGGGACCTGTCCAAAGCAAACCCCTTGCGTTGTCCTTGGGTGTGGCTGCAAGGGTAGACTAACTACTTTGGGCCGCAAGGAGGCCACGCCAGACAGGTTTTCTCTTCCGCGGCCGTCTTCGCAAGAGGCACCAAGGTGCAACTATCTACAAAACTGTTCCGGTTATCCAGCGTCCATAACCTGTTAGTCCATAAAAATCTGCAGGGTAACTGAGAAACATAATTAATAACAGGCAACAAACATAAACCATAAACAGTTAACAGATAAATTCACAGTGCATTAGTTTAGATTCTCCAGCGAGCGGGCATCTGACCTCTAGTGACTCTAGTGGACCTACGGAGCTCACTAACTGGTTCTGCACTACAGGGTGTAGGAGGTGTTATGGGTAAGCTGGGCAGTTGTCTGCGCACTCTTTGGCTCACTAGGGGCACGGCAGGCTCACTACTAGCAGAGGGTTGATCCTCCTGTACTGCTGGTGTGGACTCTTCTGCCTCTTGGGCCGGCTGCTCTTCCAGCTCTACTGGTTCCTCTGTAGGCACTTGCGGGGCTGGCTGGAGAAAGGTGAGGACGGGTACCACGACAGCGCCGTTTACTTGTGTCCAAGACCGGGGGAAGTCTCCGAGTACGGTACTGATCATTTCTTCCCTTTCCTCTGCGGGTTGAGGGTTTCCTTGATCTTCTTCAGGGCTTTGCAGCTGCTCGGGACACTTCTTCAGGTGGTCTCTGGAGACAATGGCTGTGGTTTCTCCTCCATCCTTACTGATTACGCAGATTTTTGGGTTCTCATGGCTTGATGGCAGTACGGTGTACGGGTCCTTCTCCCACTGGTCGTCCAACTTGTGGAGCCGCCTCTTCCTCTTCAAGACCTGATCTCAAGGTACCAGGGGAACAGCGGGAGCATACTGGTTATAAGCCTTCTCTTGCCTTTCTCTAGCTTGAGACAGACTTCGCTCGACGCTCTCCTGTACTTTCCGATACTGCTGCTGCCGTTCTGTATCCCAGTCTGCCTCTGGCGAGGTGTCCTCAGGCGTCAGGACTCCCATATCCAGGTCAATAGGCAGCTTACCAGGTCTTGCTCTCATTAGGTAAGCCGGGGTACAGTTGGTGGAACCTACAGGGATGTGGTTATACAGGTCCACCAGATCGGGCAGTTTCTCAGGCCACAGACTGCGTTCTTCCAGGGGCAATGTTTTTAGCAGATCTATCACCACCTGGTTCATCTTCTCGCAGAGTCCATTGGTTTGAGGGTGATAGGGCGTTGTTCTTATCTTCTTGCAGCCATACAGGTTGCAGAACTCCTGGAAGACCTCCGCTTCGAAGGCTGGTCCTTGGTCTGTCAACACTTGGTCCGGGTACCCGTGTGGACGGCAGAAGTGCTGCTGGAAGGCTCTAGCTGCTGTTTGAGCCGTTAAGTCCTTGACCGGGACCACCACCAGGAACCGGGAGTAATGATCTACGATTGTGAGGGCGTAGACATACCCAGATCTGCTTGGAGCCAGTTTCACATGGTCCAGGGCTACCAGTTCCAGTGGCTGTCTGGTGATGATGGGCTGCAGGGGAGTCTTCTGGCTGGCTCGGTCTTTTCTTCTCAGGTGGCACGGGCCACAGTCTCTGCACCACCTCTCGATGGCTCCTCTCATGCCTACCCAGTAGAACCGTTCACGCAACAAGAACTCCAGCTTCTTCCATCCGAAATGCCCTGCTCCGTTGTGGTATGCCTCCAGAACCATAGCCGCGTCTCGTCTTGGGACCACTACCTGCCAGGTCAACTCATGTGTTCGAGAGTTAACCATTCTCCGGCACAGCTTCTCCCTGTAGAGGAACAGCTTACTTTTCTCCTTCCACAGTTGCTTGGTCTCCTCCGGAGCATCTGGGTCAAGACGAGCATCGGCCTGGGTCAGCATTTCCTTCACCAAATGGACTGCGGGATCACTGTCTTGCGTCTCTGCCCAGTTGTAGTGGGGCAAGGGATTGAACGTCACGGAGCGCCTGTCCTTCACACGGTGGGAATACAGGGTAATCCCATGACGGTGGAACGCAGGGAGCTCAACTTCTTCTGGATCTTCCCCTACGTCCGGTAAGTTCGGCATTCTAGACAGGGCATCCGCGTTGGCATTTGAGCGTCCTGCCCGGTATTTGATGGTGAATTCAAAGTTGGACAGGCGGGCCATCCATCTCTGTTCCAGGGCACCGAGCCTTGCAGTGTCCAGGTGTGTCAACGGGTTGTTATCCGTGTACACGGTGAATTTGGAGGAGGCAAGGTAATGCTTGAAACGTTCGGTCACTGCCCACACTACTGCCAGGAACTCCAGCTTGAATGAGCTATAATTCTCAGGGTTCCTCTCCGTGGGCCGTAGCTTTCGGCTGGCTTAAGCGATTACCCGTTCTTTCCCTTGCTGGATCTGGGACAGTACGGCTCCTAGCCCGATGTTGCTTGCGTCCGTGTGGAGGATAAAGGGCTGGCTGTAGTCTGGATATGCCAGGATTTCATCCCCCGTGAGGGCCATCTTCAGCTGGCAGAAGGACTCCTCTTCCAGCTTTTCCCACCTAAAGGGCGGCTTCTGGTTTTTGGCTTTCCGCGATTGACCTATCAGGAGGTCCTGCTATGGCTGCCATTTTGGTGAAACCGGGAATGAATCTTCGGTAGTAGCCTACCAACCCGAGGAACTGCCGCACTTCCTTTATGCTGGAGGGTCTTGGCCAGTCCTTAATCACGGTGATCTTATCAGGGTCAGGAGCCACTCTGTCAGCACTCACCACGTGTCCCAGGTATTGCACCTTTTGGTTTCAGGAGGTGACACTTGGAGGGTTTCACTTTTAGGCCGTAGTTTGCCAGAGCTTCAAACACTTCTGCCAGGTGTTTCAGGTGGTCCTCGTAGGTCTTGGAATAGACGATGACATCGTCCAGGTACAACAGGACCGTCTCGAAGTTCCGGTGTCCCAGACAGCATTCCATCAACCGTTGGAAGGTTCCTGGTGTGTTGCAGAGCCCGAACGGCATACAGTTAAATTCGCTGAGACCCATCGGGGTGGTGAATGCGGTCTTCTCCCGGTCTGCCTCTGCTACAGAAACCTGCCAGTACCCGCTAGTGAGATCCAAAGTAGAGAAGAAGTTAGCAGATTTTAATGCAGCTAAGGACTCTTCTATCCTTGGTAACGGGTACGCATCTTTGTGTGTGATACGGTTGACCTTCCTGTAGTCTACACACATTCTCATAGTGTTGTCTTTCTTTTTCACTAAGACTAGTGGAGCTGCCCAGGGGCTACAGCTGTCCCTAATTACCCTAGCCTCCTTCATGTCTTTTAGCATCCCCTTGGCGTGTTGGTAGTGTGCAGGGGGTACGGGTCGGTATCTCTCCTTTATGGGAGGATGGTCTCCCGTGGGGATGTGATGTTCTACCCCCGTTACTCGCCCGAAGTCCAGCGGGTGTTTACTAAACACTCTCTCGTACTCTTGAACCACCCGATAGACTCCCTGTTTCTGGTGTGAGGGAGTGGAGTCAGTACCCAAATGCAGTTGCTGACTCCAGTCCTCCATTGGTTTCTTAGAGCCGTTACCTTCCTCTGGTTGAGATGGAGGCAAGGGTTCCACGGCCTGTACAGAATTCTGCTTTATGGTGAACAATTTGGCTAGCGTGGCATACCGGGGCAGGTGTACTTCTCTCTCCCCGATATTTATGATGCGAACGGGCTCCCTCCCATGGCGTACATCGACCACCCCTCGTGCCGTCAAAATGGTGGGCCTACTGTCTGAGTAGACTTGTTCTACCATTGCTTGGTAGTCTCTACCTCTTAGACCAATAGCTGCCCGGCACCAAATCATCATCTCACTTTTTGGGGGCATGGCAATAGGGAACGGGTCACACATTCTCACGCTACCTATCTCACCACCAGATAGTTCCACCTGTTGCCGCTTCATCAGTGCCCGGATCTCTTTTTGGAGCACACGCTGCTGGCCGGAACTGGCGTTCTTGGCAACCTGCTGTAAAATGAGAATCACCTCTGCAAGACAATTTTCAATCACATTAGTTCCCAAGGTTATTCTAGGGTGACTCTCATGACGGTCTATGTCCACTATAATCAGTCCTTGTACCGCCAGTTCGACTTTACCGATCTTAATGGTCACCTCTTTGAATCCCAATTGCGGCACGGGCTGACCATTGCTGGCGATGATACTCAGGTCGTCATCTGGGTAGCGGGTTATGTCCGAGTCATTCCAGTACTGTTTAAAGAGCACGTACGGGATTGTGATCACCTGTGACCCAGTGTCTAGTAGGGCACTCATAGGAATGCCATCCAGTACCACAGGCAAGATTGGACGTCCCCCTATGTATTTATCACGCCAGTTTGATGGGCCTGATGGTCTTATGCCTGGGGGTTGGCCCTCTACCCCAGGTTGTGCCCGTTTAAATGACAGTACCTTGCCACATGTCCGGGTTGATTGCAGCGGCGGCAGATGGGTCGTCCGTCCTCGTTGTATCTGTCGCTGGGTCTTCCTCTGGCCGGTGGGGTCCTCCTCAGTCGGCGCCACGGGACGTCCTCCAGTCCGGATGCCAGCTGGATCTTTCCTGGAGAAGAGACCTGTAAAGACTGCACAGTTCTGGTTAGCGCGGCAACGCTCTTAGTCAGCTCTTGGACCTGATGGTGCAGGTCTGTAGCCGGGTCACTGTTTAAAGCCTGCGCATCAGCTCCCACAGGCCCTGCAGACAAGGGCGCCGTCTCCTGGTGGTAAGTGATAGCAGGGGGCCTGTGGGTCACAGCGCCACCTGGTGCCGGTTCTCGGAGCACCCGGATGGCTCTGTCCTTGAACTGTGCAAAGTCCAGGTCAGGGTCCTGTAAGGCCATTGCCCGCAACTGGGTTCGGTGGGCATTGCACAGTAGACCCTCAATAAATTGTTCAGTCAACAGCTTATCTTCATTTCCCACGCTGTCAGGGTCTGCCTGCTTAATGGCTCTCAGGGCCTCTTGTAGGTTTAGAGCATAGTCTCTTATACTCTCATGTGCCCGTTGTTTACACCCGTAAAATCTGAGCTTTATTTCGGCTGAGGTGCGGGTATCAGCCGGGCTAGTATTTCCCTGACAGTCCTCTTCCTCCCAGGTGACCAGGACTTTACCTCCCTTTGGGCTGCCCCGATTAATTGGGCCACCAGGATGCTCACTTTTTGCTCTTCTGTGAGGGGGTACACCTGGAAGAGGCTATCCAGTCTTTCTCTAAAGTCATTTAGAGTATGTGACTCCCCTGAGTACTGGGGTAGCCAGGTTGCCCCCGGGATATAAGGCATGGTGAATGGCATGACTGCTGCAGCGGTTGCGCTGGCGGTGGCTGTGGCAGTGGAGCTCCCCTCGGTATCCGGCATCCTCCTCCCCCCTAGTGGACCGTGGCCTACCTTGCGATGCTCTTCTTCCGTAGGCCGCGGCTCCGCAGTCGATCGTCGGGGTTGAGGACCTGGCGTCGCGCTCCGATGACGTCAGCGTCGCTCTTCCTCCCTTCCAGGACCTTGCGCAGCGTCAGAGCGTGGGGCGGAGCTTCGGATCTCGCGCGCTTTCGGCGTCCACGCCCCTCTTCTTCCCGTGCGGCTTCCCGAAGATGGCGTCCGAAGGCGGGAAGCAGCTGCGGATGGCGGGAAGAAGGCAGAAGACAGCGGGAAACGATCCAAGATGGCGTCTGATGGCGGGAATCGGCTCCGGATGGCGGGAAACGACTCCGGACGGCGGGAAACTTCACCACAGGTAAGTATAAAAGTCTCTTTTTCAGGCACGCAGTACCCGGTGGTTGCGGGCACGAAATCCTGCCGACTACGCCAAAGTTGACGCGCCCCCTGGGCCTGTGTTGTGCAGGGGAACCCGGAACCGGGCCTATTGTAGAATGCTGGGGGTTGTAGTCTCCGTGTGGCGGTGACCCGGTCCGTGCCCAGGGTGGTCAAACCAGTGGCAGTCTTAATGTATAGCAAATGTCCGACTACGCCACCCGTGGATTGCGGTCAGTGGGGACCGCCGCTGCGCTGCCGACCGCTGAGGCTGATGTTGTTTGCGCAGCCGAGTATGGGATAACTCCCCACGGGAGAAGTATTGCCTCAGGGCAGCTAATGTGAGAGATGATGGGAGTGATGATGTGAGGGTCCCAGTGCTAATGGTGCTGGTGCGGCAAGGAATCACAGAGACGTGAGGTGCAGTTCAGGGTCTTTACTGATGGTACAAGGCAGACCCTCCCGGGAGTACTGGCTAGTATAAGGGGCCTGGTCAGTCTGCGAGCAAGCAGGAGTTCCCCTGGCCAGGTGGAGTTGTAGGCCTCCCCGTTTATCTGCACTCTTCCTGGCTACCTTGATGTCAGCGGTTACAAGTAGCCCACGTCCCTGAGTATACCGTGTGGTGCTCACCCGTATGGCTGGTGACTTGGGGCCTTCTGTTAGCCTCCGCTCCTGGATGGCGGCGCTGGTCCCTTCTTTGTGACTGAGCCTCCGGGCTTCTATGGCCAGAGGACCTGGAATCCCCTGCCGGTTGGTTTCTGCTGCTGGGTATATATCAGTCCCCACAGCCTCGGACTCCTGTGTCCGGTTTTAGTAACTTCAGCCAGGGCGAGCTATATCTCTGCTCACAGCCCCTGGCCTTCAGCTGCTGCTCCTACAGAGCTCCTGTTCTCACTTTCCCTCTCCAGGCTCTGACTGCTCTGCTTGTTCTGCAGGCTCTATCTCTAGCTTCACTCACTAATCCCGCACCAGACCCAGTTTATAAGGGCAGATTCCTCCCCTCTCAGGTCTGGGCGGACCGTGTTGCATGCTTAGGGCTCCTGGCCAGAGAAACCTCCCACTTGCTCTCAGACATAATATCTCTATTACTGTGGTAACCAGACCCCTGGGGTGCCACATCACCACTAGCACCTAAGAAACACAGTGAAGCCTGGTAAGTGTCCGGACGGAGGAGATAGCCATTGATGAGAAGCATTATTTTTTAGGATCATAGCCATGACTGTTATAGCATTTGCATAAGTCGCCCTTGTGCCATGTTGTTCTCCTTTTTTCAAGCAATGTCTGTAATCACAGCAAAACTATTGCAGTCTTCACAACACAGCCCGGCTCTGCTACGATTATGGAAATCATGTCCAAGAGCAATAAAGAAAAATATTCACAAGTGTTTTTAAGAAATTGCGACTGGTTTTTTTTTGCTTGGATTATTTATTTATTTTTTTATGTTTGCATTATTTTGCATTATTTTGTCTTTTTGCTTCTTTTGTTGCATCTGTGCATTTTTAAGTTTTTTTCTTTTGTTGCTAATCACAGCATGTTCTAAGTTTCGTGATTTACTTATTTTTTTTTCTTTCTTTACTTTTTCTATAAATTTTACCATTAGAAAATGCACCTAAAAAGTCATACACATGTCTGTATGTGTCAGAGTTGTCTTGGGGTCTCATCTATTTATTTAGTAGGGTAAAGAGGGAGGAGGTGAGTAAGGACATAAGTGTGAAGTGCTGGGTCCTGGTTGCTTGTATATCCTGCTCTGCTTCTAGCACTTCTATTGCT
Source organism: Phyllobates terribilis (assembly GCF_046119375.1). NCBI lineage: Eukaryota > Metazoa > Chordata > Amphibia > Anura > Dendrobatidae > Phyllobates > Phyllobates terribilis. The sequence continues at coordinate 402,135 of NW_027363253.1, forward strand.
CTCCTCTGAAGACATGTCCCTCTTGTGTGCAGCTGGCCGAAGCCCTGGACCTCTTCCAGGAACAGATGCTGAAAGAGGAGCGGCTGCAGCCGGAGGAAAGTAACTACACTGTTCTCATCGGAGGCTGCGGAAGAGTTGGATATATCGTATATATAACGTATTGACGGCTCTGTCTGACAGTCTAATATGTATGGGGTCCCGGACAATTTTTTGGGGGAGTTAATGATACAGCATAACTGATCATTTAATTTGGCTGATCATTATGTTCTGGAGATAAGGTGCCAGTAGACATGTCTGGTGGTGACTCTCATAGAGAACACAGGAGTGTATGGGAGAGATGGCTGCCAGACAACTGTTAAGCGCGGGCCGTCTTTCATCCAAGAGCCATCTAATGTGTGTGGCGGGCTTTATAAGGTTGATCTGTGACCCCTTGATAATGAGCCATGATAAAGCAGCATTGGGTAAGCTCCAAGGAGTGGCCAGTAAAGTCCTTCTGCCTGTGTTCACATGGATGGGATTAGCCGGGGTCCATGCCGTGGTGGCTGTGCTCATCAGGCCCTGGACACATTAGTCAGATCTGTACAGCATGTTGCAGCTTATTCTGAAATATTTATAACAAAGCCCAGATAATGGTCACATTAACTGTGGCATGTTTGTAGCTTTTTAATGATTTAATACTAAAATGATCTTATTTACTCTGTGAAACAACCTTTAAAGGGACTTTCTTGTTTCACAAAACCGCTGTTCCTGGCTGCAGTTTGTTTAAAGAAATTACAAAAACCGTCTGGTCTCTATTCATCCTCCCCAGGTCCAGCGCAAAGTTTCTCCTGCTGCTCCCAATGTCTGTTATTGTCTGCAGCGCTGACAACACATCTACAGCTCTGCAGCCTGTAGCTACGCTCAGCGGCTCGTGCCGTTAACTCGGGCCGACCTTCAGAGCTCACTGACTGACTGCAGTGCTTTCACCGTCACGTCCGCGCTGCAGACAATGACTGACACCAAAGCATTATTATTATTACTATTTATTATTATAGCGCCATTTATTCCATGGAGCTTAACATGTGAAAAAGGGGATATACATAACAAACAACAAGTACAATAATCCTGAACAAAAACGCAACGGCAAACTGTTACAGAAGGAGAGAGGGCCTCCCCGCGAGGGCTCACAGTCTACCAGGGATAGGTGAGGGTACAGCAGGTGAGGGTAGAGCTAGTCATGCAGCGGTGTGGTGGAGCGGTGGTTACTGCAGGTTGTAGGCTTGTCGGAAGATGTGGGTCTTCAGGTTCCTTTTGATGGTTTCCACGGTAGGCGAGAGTCTGACATGTTGGGGTAGAGAGTTCCAGAGTAGGGGGAAAGCACAGGAGAAATCTTGTATGCAATTGTGGGCAGAGGAGATAAGAGGGGAGTAGAGAAGGAGATCTTGTGAGGATCGGAGGCTGCGTGCAGGTAAGTACTGGGAGACTAGGTCAGAGATGTATGAAGGTTTATAAAAAAAAAATTCAATAAAAAACATTGAAACACAGATATATGGGGGAGACAGGTTGTGAATGGCTTTGTATGCCATGGTTAGGGTTTTGAACTGGAGTCTCTGGGTACATGGGAGCCAGTGCAGGGATTGACAGAGAGGAGAGGCCGGGGAACAGCGGGGGGACAGGGGGATTAGTCAGGTAGCCGAGTTTAGGATAGATTGGAGGGGTGCAAGAGTGTTGGAAGGGAGGCCACAGAGCAGGAGGTTGCAGTAGTCGAGGCGGGAGATGATGAGGGCGTGCACTAGTGTTTTTGCAGATTCGTGGTTGAGAAATGTGCGGATCCGGGAGATGTTTTTGAGTTGACGTTGGCAGGAAGTGGAAAGGGCTTGGATATGTGGCTTGAAGCACGGTTTGTTTCTTAAAAAAAAAAAAATGCTGTGTTGGAATAGGGGTTGTCTGAAATAGGATAACCCCCTTAAAGTGAATCTGTCACCAGGTTTTTGTTATCTAATCTGACAGCAACATAATGTATGGGCAGAGACCCTGGTTCCAGCGATGTGTCATTTACTGGGCTGCTTGCTGTAGTTTTTATAAAATCACAGTTTTATCAGCAGGAGATTATCACTAGAGGACTAGTAAGCCTGCTGCTAGGTAGTCCTCGGTATTCATGTGCTCTGTATAACCCCATCCCCACCACTGACTGGAGTAAAGCTGCCGATCAGTGGTGTGAGTGGGGTTATACAAAGCTCAGCATTCAGAGAACTACTAGAGCTGCAGCAGATAAAATACTGATTTTATCAAAATAGCAGTAAGCAGCAAAAAGCGTGAGATATCACTGTAATCAGGGTCTCACCCCTTATATCATGCTGCTCTCAGATGGGGCATCTAAAACCGGGTGGCAGATTCCCTTACGATTTAACAGCACTTTCAGATGACTTTTTAGAATAAGGAGAACTATATAAGGAATAATTGCCACTCATTATACGCTCCTGAGTGTACATGAATGTATGGGGAGTGTACATTATATGATGGGTCTCCTGCAGTTTTTCTCTACATTATAAGCCTCAGCATTTACCTTTTCTGTGCTCTGCTTTTCCTCCCTCCAGCTCCCCCTTCCATAGGTTTATAGGGGCATCGCAGACATTTTTGTTGAAATGAACCTGTCACGTTCCTCCCGGTAGCGTTCGACTTCCAGTCACCGGGGTGGCACTGCTCTGTGTATAGAAAGTGGCGCCTGTAACTGCGACCCCTGTAGTGACTGACGGCAGCTCAGCATTAGGGCCGGCTGTCAATCAGGGCTGAGGGCACGGTGACAGCCGTCACTCTCTATACACAGAGAGGTGACTGAACCAGTGCCGCCCCCATGACTGATACCCAAACACTACCAGGTACAATAAAGTTAATTTCCTCCTGGCAGAGGGAGTCTAAATGCCGGCACCGGGCAGTTTCAGAATGCTATTAACCTGCAGAGTAACCCCATATCTACAGGTTGATAGCGTTTTTTCACGTGACAGGTTCCCTTCCCTTCTCCCACAGATTTAGCAGATATTGAGAGTGAATGATTAGTGCAGGAGACCAAAAAATGTCTTTAAGGCTATGTGCCCACGTTGCATTTATGAAGCAGAAAATTTCTGCTGCATAAATGCAAGTCCTCTCCCGGAAAAACGCATGCGGAATTCCGCACGCGTTTATCGCGCGTTTTTCGCGCGTTTATCACGCGTTTTCCACATACGGAATTGCCTTGCGTTTTTTATGCATTGAACAAAGGCAATTCTGCTTGCGGAAACGCAAAATTAAATGACATGCTGCGGATTTTTGAACGCAGCATAAACGCTGCGGAAAAATCCGCAGCATGTGCATAGAACTTGCGGAATCCCATTGGGGACCATGGGGTGCGTGTTACCAAGCGTTTTTCAAGCGTTTACGCTGCGGAAATTCCGCATCAAAAACGCTTGAAAAATGCTACGTGGGCACACAGCCTTAAGTGACAAAAGAAGAAGGTTTATCTGATAATGTATATTACAAAGTGTCTTATCTTTACTTGCACTATTGATCAATGAAATCAGGTTAGGCTGGAGCAGGAGCACAGTGATAGGACAATCAGAGGGAGACACGGGCAGATCGTGCTGCAGCTTATTCTAGTAAGGAGTTTATCTCACTTCAGTGCTGAGCACTTCTACACAACCATATCACTGCCACTGCTTCTGAACATGTGCTGAATGGAAAGCGGGAATCCCTCCCGCCTGTGTGCGATGTGTACGTGAGCAGTCAGTGCAGCATTCTCTACCCACTAGCTGAGAGATAACTGAAGCTTAGCGCTAGAGCCTGCAGAGGGGAGAACTGGTGACAATTGCAGGACACACAGGGGCCAGAATAGAATATACACATAGCAGTAGCCATCTGACATGACTGTTATGCCCTCAATATAACATTCATTGTGTACGCTGTCCATCAGTGTACAAGCTGTGGGGATCTGGCCGAGGCCGGCAGTACGAGGCGCACACACTTATATGGATCTTGCTGTGAAGGGGCGTCAGCGCCCCAGTGAGCACCATGGACCATTTGTTCTGTTAATTGGGAGGACTAATAACGTAATACAGTAAATTACCTTTACATTATCTGATAATGCCCTGTATATTATGTACTTACATTATTATTGCTATTATTACATACAGTTTTTACAGTACAGACTCATTTCTTGTTACATCATTTAGATGAAAAAGCGAGGTCTGGTTCCCACAGATGCCACATATACTGCCCTGTTCAACGCCTGCGCGGAGTCGCCATGGAAAGACTCGGGTCTGCAGCACGCACTGAAGCTGCGGAAAAAATTGATGGACAAGAACATTGCGCTTAATCCCATCACTTACCGGAGCTCGCTGAAGGTCTGCACACTGAGCTCAGGACTGCAAGGGAGCTGTGAGCTATTTAAGGTAAGTCAAGGTCACAGTCCTGGTCACCCACAATGGAGTCCTTATAAGATGCCCGTATCGTAGATTAACCGGGAGGGAACAGCATCATTGTAATCATTCCACGGGGAATCACCAGTGCACCATGTCTGGCCGGGGACTTAGCAGCCATCAGATGGCACCACCAGAGTTCAGTTCTTCTGTGGGGACCAGGGGGTCACTTACTAAATTCGAGAAAGGTGGACAGCTTTGAACTATCTGCTACTGCGACGCCCTCCCTGAGCGGTGGGGTTACTCAGTACCAGACAATATATGGTGGGGGTATGGGAGTGTCGTCGTGGCCGCGACTCGGTCCGTGCCCAGGGCTGTCACATAAAAAGAATGGGCTATTGGATGAGTGGATGTTCGACTACGCCACCTGTGGTTTCTGGTGATGGCCACCAGCGCTGCAGCAGTCCTCTGAGGCTGATGTTCTGACAGCTTGGTTGGTACTACTCCCCACAGGTGGAGTAGGCCTCAGGGCAGTTTGGAGGATCTGGGGAGTTGTGGTGGGTGCAGTGCCGCGCAGGAATGAGCAAACGGAGGCAGTATGTGAAGTCATCCAAGATTTACTCACTTTGATGAAGTAGCAGCTGCAAAGCTTCTCTCTGCTTCTCGTGGCGCGCTGCGGCCACCAGGAAGGGGTTCAGCACTTCCTAGGTAGATCAGGAGCACCTGTCAAGACCTCCCTGGGGTTTTCCTCTCTTTCCTAGATTCTCCCACTGAGTCCTCTCCTGACGGTATGTGATGTGAACGTGGAGTAAGGCCGGGTCCCACTAGATATACACAGGTTGAGAGATACAGGTGGCGACTCCGCTCCGTCCGTATCCCCCTGGGATCCACTAAGCCTCCAGGCTTTTCTAACGATGACGTGAAGTACACTGTCAGATATCAGGGGCCGGTCCCCTCTTGCGGCAGGAGTCCCTCTTGCTAGGCCAGAGTGAAGAATACAGGTGGCGACTCCGCTCCGTCCGTACCCTCCTGGGATCCTTTCGCCTGTGGAGCCTATCTCCTCTGCTCCCCTCCTGGGCCTTCTTGATTGGACTCTGACCGGGGACAGAGCTAGCTATAACTCAACTCTGCCCCAACCCCCCGTCTCGAGGCCTGAGACCCGGAACCGTGACCCCTGAGCCGGCCACAGCTTTGTGCTGACTGACCTTCCCAAGGAACCACGACAAAAGACCAGGTTATAAAGATGGCCACTGTATATATATGATGCTTAAGGTGCTAAAGTAAAGTGCTTCCTCCACCCTCACCCACTACATGGTTCCCCCTATCTTTGGTTCCCCCCATCTCCTCTATCCCGGGCCGGGGAAGCACCCTGGTGCATTTAGGCCCCCTACAGGACAGAAGTGGTGTAGTGTTGAGTGTGAAGTAGGGTCTTGTGTGATGCTCCATCCTTACCTGAGAGAGGAGATACCACACCTCTTTCTGAGGTGCAGTACCCCTGTGGCGACTGAACCCTCAGGGGCGCCACATTCTCCCCTGGTGAAACACAGCATGTCCGCGGGCTGCAATAGAGCAAAAGATTGGTACAGACATTCAAACTTTTTAAATGCTTTTTAAACAAATAACTATCTTCCCTTTATGGGAGGCTCAAAAACTTTTAACGTTGCAGGTTATATAGATATAGTATAAACATATAAAACATTAGGAAGACATTATAGATATAGAATACTTGTACAAAAGTGTCAGTTCAGCAGCATGAGGGACCTGCCCAAAACCCTCAACGTAGGCCCTGGGGTGGCTGCAGGGCATGGAGATCCTGAGTTGGACCTCCAGGAGAGCCACTCCAGACAGGTTTTACTTCTGAGGTCAGAGGTAGAAATGGCTTTGTATAAAACCAATAGTGATCACCTAAACAGGTGCAAACCATCCACAATCCAGTCTGTAGACTGCTCATCATCCGCAGGCACAATGTCATCCTAAATAAACCGGGTGCAAACAAAGCATAAAGAGAAAGGATTACCAGCTTCATGAATAGTTCAAAAATTAGGTTACTTTATTGTGAAAAAAGCTCTTTAAAAACAGATTCCATAGTCACATAGTGTAGCCAGGGCAACGCGTTTCGAACGCTAAAGATGCGTTCTTTGTCAAGACTGGCTTGCAAATGGCATACCCATGGTATATAAACCATTGTTCACCAATCACATACAAAATGGAAGTCACATGATGCATATATTAGCATACAGAAATATAAAACCGATTTCCAAAGTATATGCATAGTAAAAACAATCACATGACAAAGAAGAAATCACATATGCATAGAAAAGTTACTCGCTGTAATGGAACAGCAGTTCCCTCCGTAAATTTAGTCCATTTGGTTGGCAAGTGTTCAGATGATACATCCAAAATGCTTCTCGATCAAGTAGGCGTCTCCTATTATCCCTGCCTCGAGGATCAAAGGTAAGTTTTTCAATGCCAAAGACCTGAAATGAGGATGTCTCTCTATTATGCTGCTCAATAAAATGTCTGGAGGCGCAAGAAATGTTCTGATTAGTGACATTAAAAATATCAGAAAGATGTTCTGCCACTCGCTGTTTTAGTTTTCTTATGGTGCATCCCACATATAACAGATCACAACTGGCACATCTTATGATGTAAACCACAGAATTACTGTTGCAATTCAGACAGCTTTTTATATTGTGTGTTTCACTAGAATCAGCATTAGGAAGTTTTTAGTGATTTTTACATAGCGACAAATGCCGCATCTGGTGTAACCACACTTGTAAAACCCTTTACAATTAAGCAGGTATGCCGTTTTTGTAGATTATTTGGGCGACTAGATGCCAATAGCCCCCCTATTGTTTGCGCTTTTTTTGCCACCACCAAAACTCCAGAATCAAGAATTTTAGATAATACAGTATCCTCATATAAAATAGGAAGATGTTTCAGTATTATATTTTTGATCAGTTGAAATTGTGAACTATATCTAAAGGAAATAACATTTCGATTTTTATGTGCTGTAATATCATTGCGATTAATCCTTGTCCTAGACAGATCAATCAGATCCAGTCTATTTTTACTGTCCACAATTTTTTCTGCTCTCTTTAGAGACCAATCCGGATAACCCCTAGATTTCAATGTATTTTTACACCTGATGAATTCTTCATCCAATTTGTTGGCATTGTTACAATTACGTTTGATTCTTGTCAGTTCCCCCACAGGTATAGCTTTTATAGTATGGCGCGGATGTCCGCTTTTGGCATGTAGAATGGTATTCCCAGATATGGGTTGGAAAATGTGGAAGTAGTGATGGAACCGTCAAGAATCTCCAATTTTAGATCAAGAAATGATATACACTTAGAATCAGAGGTGTAAGTGAAAGAAAGATTAAATTCATTGTTATTTAAATACTTGATGAATTCCGGTATGGCAGACACATCCCCACGCCAGATAAAGATCAAATCATCTATGTATCTGCCATACCAGAAAACATCACGGGCCCATGGATTAGCGAAAGTGTACAGTGCAACATATTCCGAATGGGACATTACCATATTTGCTAGCGATGGAGAATAGCTAGATCCCATGGATACTCCTCTACATTGGAGATAAAATTCCTGATTGTACATAAAAAAATTATTAGTGGCCCTGCTCCAGCCGCGGCTCAACGTCCCGCCGGTTGACAAAGACGTCCCGGTGGAACTGTGGGCTGCGAATGAAGCCCCATCCGGCCTCCTGGTGGAAGCGCACAATAAGGCCTTCTTCCCGGGGGCTTGAACGGGCGGCCTCTGCCTGGCGGGCCTGCGACTTTGCGGCCTTGGCGCGCACCTCCAGGTGCTCGCAGCGGATCTCCCTCTGTCGATGCTCCTTCTCGAGCTGGAGAAGCTCCCTGCGGCAGAACTCCTCCCGCCTCCGCGTTTCAGACCGGGTCTCCCGAGGGAAGCCCATCAGGTCACCCTCCTGGTTGTCCCAGGCAAACTCTTCTGCCGCCGGGCAGGCGACCGGAGGCGCGGGCAGCGGCGACAGGAGGGGTTGCTGCGGGCCCTCTGCTGGTGCGGACCAGTCCGGGTTGGGGCAGGTGGACACCCCAGAAAGTGCAGGGATCTCTGGACCGGGAGTCGTGTGGCATATCAGGCCTCCAGTGATGGCGGTGGCTTGGGTCTCAGCCGTCAGAGCCAAGAGTTGCTCCCAAATGATGGCACCCGGGGAAAGGGGTGCCGGCAGGAGATCGAGGAGGGCTTTGGTGCGCCCCGCGCCCGGGATAGGGGTTTCCGCCTTACCCGTTCTTGGGCTGCACAAGGCCTCCGGGGCTTCCTCCCCCTGGGCCAAGGCCTTTGTAGACAGGCATGACAAGCTCTGGCGGCAGGCCTGGATCTTTTGCAGCACCTCCTCTCTCCACTCCGCAGCGGCCAGTCGCTTGGCCTCTTCGACCCTCCGGGTCAGGTCCTGGATTTCACCGCGGAGGAACTCGGCCTCCTCCTGGGTCAGGTACATTCCCTCCATACCGAGGGAGGTGGCAGCTGGTGGGCCAGCGTCGGAGGACATCTCCTTGGCTGCGTCCATCTCTGCTGCAAGGTGCGGCCTTTTTTGCCTCCTCCTTTTTGGGAGGCTCCCGGGCGGCTGGCTGACGGGCACTCCTTGGGAAGTCCCATCCGTTTTGACGGACACAACTATGCGGACAGTCTCTAATGCAAGGAGCGGTCTTAGCTCTTCGCACCATTGGGAAACCTGGCCCACGATAGGAGGTCTTAAGTTGCTGTTGTTTTGGCACCTAATGGTGTCCATTCTTCTTGGGCGGGCACCACATTGAGTGTGTAACGACAGTCTTTTGTGAAAGGCGCACAGTACCCGGCGGCAATGGGATTATCTTCTTCCGTTGCTGCGGGCACGCGATCCTGCCGACTACGCCACGTTGCGACACCCTCCTTGAGCGGTGGGGTTACTCGGTGCTGGGTCAATATATGGTGGGGGTATGTGGGTGTCGTCGTGGCCGCGACCCAGTCCGTGCCCAGGGCTGTCACATAAAAAGAATGGGCTATTGGATGAGTGGATGTTCGACTACGCCACCTGTGGTTTCTGGTGATGGCCACCAGCGCTGCAGCAGTCCTCTGAGGCTGATGTTCTGGCAGCTTGTTTGGTACTACTCCCCACAGGCGGAGTAAGCCTCAGGGCAGTATGGAGGATCTGGGGAGTTGTGGTGGGTGCAGTGCCGCGCAGGAATGAGCAAACGGAGGCAGTATGTGAAGTCATCCAAGATTTACTCACTTTGATGAAGTAGCAGCTGCGAAGCTTCTCTCTGCTTCTCGCGGCGCGCTGCGTCCACCAGGAAGGGGGTTCAGCTCTTCCTAGGTAGATCAGGAGCACCTGTCAAGACCCCGCTGGGGTGTTCCTCTCTTTCCTAGATTCTCCCACTCAGTCCTCTCCTGACGGTATGTGATGTGAACGTGGAGTAAGGCCGGGTCCCACTGGATATACACAGGTTGAGAGATACAGGTGGCGACTCCGCTGCGTCCGTGTCCCCCTGGGATCCACTAAGCCTCCGGGCTTTTCTAACGATGACGTGAAGTACACTGTCAGATATCGGGGGCCGGTCCCCTCTTGCGGCAGGAGTCCCTCAGGCTAGGCCAGAGTGAAGAATACAGGTGGCGACTCCGCTCCGTCCGTACCCTCCTGGGATCCTTTCGTCTGTGGAGCCTATCTCCTCTGCTCCCCTCCTGGGCCTTCTTGATTGGACTCTGACCGGGGACAGAGCTAGCTATAACTCAACTCTGCCCCAACCCCCCGTCTCGAGGCCTGAGACCGGGAACCGTGACCCCTGAGCCGGCCGCAGCTTTGTGCTGACTGACTTTCCCAAGGAACCACGGCAAAAGACTAGGTTATAAAGATGGCCACTGTATATATATGATGCTAAAGTAAAGTGCTTCCTCCACCCTCACCCACCACATGGTTCCCACTATCTTTGGTTCCCCCCCATCTCCTCTATCGCGGGCCGGGGCAGCACCCTGGTGCATTTAGGCCCCCTACAGGACAGGAGTGGTGTAGTGTTGAGTGTGAAGTAGGGTCTTGTGTGATACTCCATCCTTACCTGAGAGAGGAGATACCACACCTCTTTCTGAGGTGCAGTACCCCTGTGGCGACTGAACCCTCAGGGGCGCCACACTACCAACACATCCACTGTCAGCTTAAGAGATAGAAAGATGGTGCTGGGGTGTAAATTTTCAGCTAGTTAGTATGTCACCTGTTAGGGGGGCACAGGGACCCCACCAGGGGCGTTCTGGCCCAACGGAGGATCAGGAAATCCACCGGTGGGCCCTGGGTCCCATTGGCCACGCCCCCAAGCCCCGCCCCCTACCCCCCCCTGGGCCCTGTACAGAGAACAGAGGGCCCCCCTGGTTCGCTAATCATATTGGCAGCACTGTATGGGCCCTTTCAGGTATATATTATTGAAGGCAGCAGAATGTATAGGCTCCTGTCAGGTATATATTATTGAAGGCAGCAGAATGTATGGGCTCCTGTCAGGTATATATTATTGAAGGCAGCAGAATGTATGGGCTCCTGACAGGTATATATTATTTTAGCCAGCAGAATCTATGGGCTCCTGTCAGGTATATATTATTGGAGGCAGCAGAATGTATGGGCTCCTGTCAGGTATATATTATTGGAGGCAGCAGAATCTATGGGCTCCTGTCAGGTATATAGTATTGGAGGCAGGAGAATGTATGGGCTCCTGTCAGGTATATATTATTGGAGGCAGCAGAATCTATGGGCTCCTGTCAGGTATATAGTATTGGAGGCAGGAGAATGTATGGGCTCCTGTCAGGTATATATTATTGGAGGCAGGAGAATGTATGGGCTCCTGTCAGGTATATATTATTGGAGGCAGGAGAATGTATGGGCTCCTGTCAGGTATATATTATTGGAGGCAGGAGAATGTATGGGCTCCTGTCAGGTATATATTATTGGAGGCAGCAGAATGTATGGGCTCCTGTCAGGTATATATTATTGGAGGCAGCAGAATGTATGGGCTCCTGTCAGGTATATATTATTGGAGGCAGGAGAATGTATGGGCTCCTGTCAGGTATATATTATTGGAGGCAGCAGAATGTATGGGCTCCTGTCAGGTATATATTATTGGAGGCAGCAGAATGTATGGGCTCCTGTCAGGTATATATTATTGGAGGCAGCAGAATGTATGGGCTCCTGTCAGGTATATATTATTGGAGGCAGGAGAATGTATGGGCTCCTGTCAGGTATATATTATTGGAGGCAGGAGAATGTATGGGCTCCTGTCAGGTATATATTATTGGAGGCAGCAGAATGTATGGGCTCCTGTCAGGTATATATTATTGGAGGCAGCAGAATCTATGGGCTCCTGTCAGGTATATATTATTGGAGGCAGCAGAATCTATGGTCTCCTGTCAGGTATATATTATTGGAGGCAGGAGAATGTATGGGCTCCTGTCAGGTATATATTATTGGAGGCAGGAGAATGTATGGGCTCCTGTCAGGTATATATTATTGGAGGCAGCAGAATGTATGGGCTCCTGTCAGGTTTATATTATTGGAGGCTGCAGAATCTATGGGCTCCTGTCAGGTATATATTATTGGAGGCAGGAGAATGTATGGGCTCCTGTCAGGTATATATTATTGGAGGCTGCAGAATCTCTGGGCTCCTGTCAGGTATATATTATTGGAGGCATGATAATGTATCGGCTCCTGTCAGGTATATATTATTGTAGACAGGAGAATGTATGGGCTCCTGTCAGGTATATATTATTGGAGGCAGGAGAATGTATGGGCTCCTGTCAGGTATATATTATTGGAGCCAGCAGAATGTATGGGCTCCTGTCAGGTATATATTATTGGAGGCAGGAGAATGTATGGGCTCCTGTCAGGTATATATTATTGGAGGCAGGAGAATGTATGGGCTCCTGACAGGTATATATTATTGGAGGCAGCAGAATCTATGGTCTCCTGTCAGGTATATATTATTGGAGCCAGCAGAATGTATGGGCTCCTGTCAGGTATATATTATTGGAGGCAGGAGAATGTATGGGCTCCTGTCAGGTATATATTATTGGAGGCAGGAGAATGTATGGGCTCCTGTCAGGTATATATAATTGGAGGCAGGAGAATGTATGGGCTCCTGTCAGGTATATATTATTGGAGCCAGCAGAATGTATGGGCTCCTGTCAGGTATATATTATTGGAGCCAGCAGAATGTATGGGCTCCTGTCAGGTATATATTATTGGAGGCAGCAGAATGTATGGGCTCCTGTCAGGTATATATTATTGGAGGCAGCAGAATCTATGGGCTCCTGTCAGGTATATATTATTGGAGGCAGGAGAATGTATGGGCTCCTGTCAGGTATATATTATTGGAGGCAGCAGAATGTATGGGCTCCTGTCAGGTATATATTATTGGAGGCAGGAGAATGTATGGGCTCCTGTCAGGTATATATTATTGGAGGCCACAGAATCTATGGGCTCCTGTCAGATATATATTATTGAAGACAGCAGAATGTATGGGCTCCTGTCAGGTATATATTATTGGAGGCAGCAGAATGTATGGGCTCCTGTCAGGTATATATTATTGGAGGCAGCAGAATCTATGGGCTCCTGCCAGGTATATATTATTGGAGGCAGCAGAATCTATGGGCTCCTGTCAGGTATATATTATTGGAGGCAGCAGAATGTATGGGCTCCTGTCAGGTATATATTATTGGAGGCAGCAGAATGTATGGACTGCTGTCAGGTATATATTATTGGAGGCAGGAGAATGTATGGGCTCCTGTCAGGTATATATTATTGGAGGCAGCAGAATCTATGGGCTCCTGTCAGGTATATATTATTGGAGGCAGCAGAATGTATGGACTGCTGTCAGGTATATATTATTGGAGGCAGGAGAATGTATGGGCTCCTGTCAGGTATATATTATTGGAGTCAGCAGAATCTATGGTCTCCTGTCAGGTATATATTATTGGAGGCAGCAGAATGTATGAGCTCCTGTCGGGTATATATTATTGGAGGCAGCAGAATCTATGGGCTCCTGTCAGGTATATATTATTGGAGGCAGCAGAATCTATGGGCTCCTGTCGGGTATATATTATTGGAGGCAGCAGAATGTATGGGCTCCTGTCAGGTATATATTATTGGAGGCAGGAGAATGTATTGGCTCCTGTCAGGTATATATTATTGGAGGCAGGAGAATGTATGGGCTCCTGTCAGGTATATATTATTGGAGGCTACAGAATCTATGGGCTCCTGTCAGGTATATATTATTGGAGGCAGGAGAATGTATGGGCTCCTGTCAGGTATATATTATTGGAGGCAGCAGAATGTATGGGCTCCTGTCAGGTATATATTATTGGAGGCATGATAATGTATGAGCTCCTGTCAGGTATATATTATTGGAGGCTGCAGAATGTATGGACTCTTGTCAGGTATATATTATTGGAGGCAGGAGAATGTATGGGCTCCTGTCAGGTATATATTATTGGAGGCAGGAGAATGTATGGGCTCCTGTCAGGTATATATTATTGGAGGCTGCAGAATGTATGGGCTCCTGTCAGGTGTATATTATTGGAGGCTGCAGAATGTATGGGCTCTTGTCAGGTATATATTATTGGAGGCAGGAGAATGTATGGGCTCCTGTCAGGTATATATTATTGGAGGCAGGAGAATGTATGGGCTCCTGTCAGGTATATATTATTGGAGGCAGGAGAATGTATGGGCTCCTGTCAGGTATATATTATTGGAGGCAGGAGAATCTATGGGCTCCTGTCAGGTATATATTATTGGAGGCTGGAGAATGTATGGGCTCCTGTCAGGTATATATTATTGGAGGCAGGAGAATGTATGGGCTCCTGTCAGGTATATATTATTGGAGGCAGCAGAATGTATGGGCTCCTGACAGGTATATATTATTGGAGGCAGGAGAATGTATGGGCTCCTGACAGGTATATATTATTGGAGGCAGGAGAATGTATGGGCTCCTGACAGGTATATATTATTGGAGGCAGCAGAATGTATGGGCTCCTGTCAGGTATATATTATTGGAGGCAGCAGAATGTATGGGCTCCTGACAGGTATATATTATTGGAGGCAGGAGAATGTATGGGCTCCTGTCAGGTATATATTATTGGAGGCAGGAGAATGTATGGGCTCCTGTCAGGTATATATTTTTGGAGGCAGGAGAATCTATGGGCTCCTGTCAGGTATATATTATTGGAGGCAGGAGAATGTATGGGCTCCTGTCAGGTATATATTATTGGAGGCAGGAGAATGTATGGGCTCCTGTCAGGTATATATTATTGGAGGCAGCAGAATGTATGGGCTCCTGACAGGTATATATTATTGGAGGCAGGAGAATGTATGGGCTCCTGACAGGTATATATTATTGGAGGCAGGAGAATGTATGGGCTCCTGACAGGTATATATTATTGGAGGCAGCAGAATGTATTGGCTCCTGTCAGGTATATATTATTGGAGCCAGCAGAATCTATGGGCTCCTGTCAGGTATATATTATTGGAGGCAGGAGAATGTATGGGCTCCTGTCAGGTATATATTATTGGAGGCAGCAGAATGTATGGGCTCCTGTCAGGTATATATTATTGGAGCCAGCAGAATCTATGGGCTCCTGTCAGGTATATATTATTGGAGGCAGGAGAATGTATTGGCTCCTGTCAGGTATATATTATTGGAGCCAGCAGAATGTATGGGCCCCTGTCAGGTATATATTATTGGAGGCAGGAGAATGTATGGGCCCCTGTCAGGTATATATTATTGGAGGCAGCAGAATGTATGGGCTCCTGACAGGTATATATTATTGGAGGCAGGAGAATGTATGGGCTCCTGACAGGTATATATTATTGGAGGCAGGAGAATGTATGGGCTCCTGACAGGTATATATTATTGGAGGCAGCAGAATGTATGGGCTCCTGTCAGGTATATATTATTGGAGGCAGCAGAATGTATGGGCTCCTGTCAGGTATATATTATTGGAGGCAGGAGAATGTATGGGCTCCTGTCAGGTATATATTATTGGAGGCAGGAGAATGTATGGGCTCCTGTCAGGTATATATTATTGGAGGCAGCAGAATGTATGGGCTCCTGTCAGGTATATACTATTGGAGGCAGGAGAATGTATGGGCCCTTTCAGGTATATATTATTGGAGGCAGGAGAATGTATGGGCTCCTGACAGGTATATATTATTGGAGGCAGCAGAATGTATGGGCTCCTGTCAGGTATATATTATTGGAGGCAGCAGAATGTATGGGCTCCTGTCAGGTATATATTATTGGAGGCAGGAGAATGTATGGGCTCCTGTCAGGTATATATTATTGGAGGCAGGAGAATGTATGGGCTCCTGACAGGTATATATTATTGGAGGCAGCAGAATGTATGGGCTCCTGTCATTTATATATTATTGGAGGCAGCAGAATGTATGGGCTCCTGACAGGTATATATTATTGGAGGCAGCAGAATGTATGGGCTCCTGTCAGGTATATATTATTGGAGGCAGCAGAATGTATGGGCTCCTGACAGGTATATATTATTGGAGGCAGGAGAATGTATGGGCTCCTGTCAGGTATATATTATTGGAGGCAGCAGAATGTATGGGCTCCTGACAGGTATATATTATTGGAGGCAGGAGAATGTATGGGCTCCTGTCAGGTATATATTATTGGAGGCAGGAGAATGTATGGGCTCCAGTCAGGTATATATTATTGGAGGCAGCAGAATGTATGGGCTCCTGTCAGGTATATATTATTGGAGGCAGCAGAATCTATGGGCTCCTGTCAGGTATATATTATTTGAGGCAGCAGAATCTATGGACTCCTGTCAGGTATATATTATTGGAGGCAGGAGAATGTATGGGCTCCTGTCAGGTATATATTATTGGAGGCAGCAGAATCTATGGGCTCCTGTCAGGTATATGTTATTGGAGGCAGCAGAATGTATGGGCTCCTGCCAGGTATATGTTATTGGAGGCAGCAGAATGTATGGGCTCCTGCCAGGTATATATTATTGGAGGCAGCAGAATGTATGGGCATCTGTCAGGTATATATTATTGGAGGCAGCAGATTCTATGGGCTCCTGTCAGGTATATATTATTGGAGGCAGGAGAATGTATGGGCTCCTGTCAGGTATATATTATTGGAGGCAGCAGAATGTATGGGCTCCTGTCAGGTATATATTATTGGAGCCAGCAGAATCTATGGGCTCTTGTCAGGTATATATTATTGGAGGCAGCAGAATGTATGGGCTCCTGTCAGGTATATATTATTGGAGGCAGGAGAATGTATGGGCTCCTGTCAGGTATATATTATTGGAGGCAGCAGAATGTATGGGCTCCTGTCAGGTATATATTATTGGAGGCAGCAGAATGTATGGGCTCCTGTCAGGTATATATTATTGGAGGCAGGAGAATGTATGGGCTCCTGTCAGGTATATATTATTGGAGGCAGCAGAATGTATGGGCTCCTGTCAGGTATATATTATTGGAGCCAGCAGAATCTATGGGCTCCTGTCAGGTATATGTTATTGGAGGCAGGAGAATGTATGGGCTCCTGTCAGGTATATATTATTGGAGGCAGGAGAATGTATGGGCTCCTGTCAGGTATATATTATTGGAGGCAGGAGAATCTATGGGCTCCTGTCAGGTATATATTATTGGAGGCAGCAGAATCTATGGGCTCCTGTCAGGTATATATTATTGGAGCCAGCAGAATGTATGGGCCCCTGTCAGGTATATATTATTGGAGCCAGCAGAATGTATGGGCCCCTGTCAGGTATATATTATTGGAGCCAGCAGAATGTATGGGCTCCTGTCAGGTATATATTATTGGAGGCAGGAGAATGTATGGGCTCCTGTCAGGTATATATTATTGGAGCCAGCAGAATGTATGGGCTCCTGTCAGGTATATATTATTGGAGGCAGCAGAATGTATGGGCTCCTGTCAGGTATATATTATTGGAGGCAGCAGAATCTATGGGCTCCTGTCAGGTATATATTATTGGAGCCAGCAGAATCTATGGGCTCCTGTCAGGTATATATTATTGGAGGCAGCAGAATGTATGGGCTCCTGTCAGGTATATATTATTGGAGGCAGGAGAATCTATGGGCTCCTGTCAGGTATATATTATTGGAGGCTACAGAATCTATGGGCTCCTGTCAGGTATATATTATTGGAGGCAGGAGAATGTATGGACTCCTGTCAGGTATATATTATTGGAGGCAGCAGAATGTATGGGCTCCTGTCAGGTATATATTATTGGAGGCATGATAATGTATGAGCTCCTGTCAGGTATATATTATTGGAGGCTGCAGAATGTATGGACTCTTGTCAGGTATATATTATTGGAGGCAGGAGAATGTATGGGCTCCTGTCAGGTATATATTATTGGAGGCAGGAGAATGTATGGGCTCCTGTCAGGTATATATTATTGGAGGCTGCAGAATGTATGGGCTCCTGTCAGGTGTATATTATTGGAGGCTGCAGAATGTATGGGCTCTTGTCAGGTATATATTATTGGAGGCAGGAGAATGTATGGGCTCCTGTCAGGTATATATTATTGGAGGCAGGAGAATGTATGGGCTCCTGTCAGGTATATATTATTGGAGGCTACAGAATCTATGGGCTCCTGTCAGGTATATATTATTGGAGGCAGGAGAATGTATGGGCTCCTGTCAGGTATATATTATTGGAGGCAGCAGAATGTATGGGCTCCTGTCAGGTATATATTATTGGAGGCATGATAATGTATGAGCTCCTGTCAGGTATATATTATTGGAGGCTGCAGAATGTATGGACTCTTGTCAGGTATATATTATTGGAGGCAGGAGAATGTATGGGCTCCTGTCAGGTATATATTATTGGAGGCAGGAGAATGTATGGGCTCCTGTCAGGTATATATTATTGGAGGCTGCAGAATGTATGGGCTCCTGTCAGGTGTATATTATTGGAGGCTGCAGAATGTATGGGCTCTTGTCAGGTATATATTATTGGAGGCAGGAGAATGTATGGGCTCCTGTCAGGTATATATTATTGGAGGCAGGAGAATGTATGGGCTCCTGTCAGGTATATATTATTGGAGGCAGGAGAATGTATGGGCTCCTGTCAGGTATATATTATTGGAGGCAGGAGAATCTATGGGCTCCTGTCAGGTATATATTATTGGAGGCTGGAGAATGTATGGGCTCCTGTCAGGTATATATTATTGGAGGCAGGAGAATGTATGGGCTCCTGTCAGGTATATATTATTGGAGGCAGCAGAATGTATGGGCTCCTGACAGGTATATATTATTGGAGGCAGGAGAATGTATGGGCTCCTGACAGGTATATATTATTGGAGGCAGGAGAATGTATGGGCTCCTGACAGGTATATATTATTGGAGGCAGCAGAATGTATGGGCTCCTGTCAGGTATATATTATTGGAGGCAGCAGAATGTATGGGCTCCTGACAGGTATATATTATTGGAGGCAGGAGAATGTATGGGCTCCTGTCAGGTATATATTATTGGAGGCAGGAGAATGTATGGGCTCCTGTCAGGTATATATTATTGGAGGCAGGAGAATGTATGGGCTCCTGTCAGGTATATATTTTTGGAGGCAGGAGAATCTATGGGCTCCTGTCAGGTATATATTATTGGAGGCAGGAGAATGTATGGGCTCCTGTCAGGTATATATTATTGGAGGCAGGAGAATGTATGGGCTCCTGTCAGGTATATATTATTGGAGGCAGCAGAATGTATGGGCTCCTGACAGGTATATATTATTGGAGGCAGGAGAATGTATGGGCTCCTGACAGGTATATATTATTGGAGGCAGGAGAATGTATGGGCTCCTGACAGGTATATATTATTGGAGGCAGCAGAATGTATTGGCTCCTGTCAGGTATATATTATTGGAGCCAGCAGAATCTATGGGCTCCTGTCAGGTATATATTATTGGAGGCAGGAGAATGTATGGGCTCCTGTCAGGTATATATTATTGGAGGCAGCAGAATGTATGGGCTCCTGTCAGGTATATATTATTGGAGCCAGCAGAATCTATGGGCTCCTGTCAGGTATATATTATTGGAGGCAGGAGAATGTATTGGCTCCTGTCAGGTATATATTATTGGAGCCAGCAGAATGTATGGGCCCCTGTCAGGTATATATTATTGGAGGCAGGAGAATGTATGGGCCCCTGTCAGGTATATATTATTGGAGGCAGCAGAATGTATGGGCTCCTGACAGGTATATATTATTGGAGGCAGGAGAATGTATGGGCTCCTGACAGGTATATATTATTGGAGGCAGGAGAATGTATGGGCTCCTGACAGGTATATATTATTGGAGGCAGCAGAATGTATGGGCTCCTGTCAGGTATATATTATTGGAGGCAGCAGAATGTATGGGCTCCTGTCAGGTATATATTATTGGAGGCAGGAGAATGTATGGGCTCCTGTCAGGTATATATTATTGGAGGCAGGAGAATGTATGGGCTCCTGTCAGGTATATATTATTGGAGGCAGCAGAATGTATGGGCTCCTGTCAGGTATATACTATTGGAGGCAGGAGAATGTATGGGCCCTTTCAGGTATATATTATTGGAGGCAGGAGAATGTATGGGCTCCTGACAGGTATATATTATTGGAGGCAGCAGAATGTATGGGCTCCTGTCAGGTATATATTATTGGAGGCAGCAGAATGTATGGGCTCCTGTCAGGTATATATTATTGGAGGCAGGAGAATGTATGGGCTCCTGTCAGGTATATATTATTGGAGGCAGGAGAATGTATGGGCTCCTGACAGGTATATATTATTGGAGGCAGCAGAATGTATGGGCTCCTGTCAGGTATATATTATTGGAGGCAGCAGAATGTATGGGCTCCTGACAGGTATATATTATTGGAGGCAGCAGAATGTATGGGCTCCTGTCAGGTATATATTATTGGAGGCAGCAGAATGTATGGGCTCCTGACAGGTATATATTATTGGAGGCAGGAGAATGTATGGGCTCCTGTCAGGTATATATTATTGGAGGCAGCAGAATGTATGGGCTCCTGACAGGTATATATTATTGGAGGCAGGAGAATGTATGGGCTCCTGTCAGGTATATATTATTGGAGGCAGGAGAATGTATGGGCTCCAGTCAGGTATATATTATTGGAGGCAGCAGAATGTATGGGCTCCTGTCAGGTATATATTATTGGAGGCAGCAGAATCTATGGGCTCCTGTCAGGTATATATTATTTGAGGCAGCAGAATCTATGGGCTCCTGCCAGGTATATGTTATTGGAGGCAGCAGAATGTATGGGCATCTGTCAGGTATATATTATTGGAGGCAGCAGATTCTATGGGCTCCTGTCAGGTATATATTATTGGAGGCAGGAGAATGTATGGGCTCCTGTCAGGTATATATTATTGGAGGCAGCAGAATGTATGGGCTCCTGTCAGGTATATATTATTGGAGCCAGCAGAATCTATGGGCTCTTGTCAGGTATATATTATTGGAGGCAGCAGAATGTATGGGCTCCTGTCAGGTATATATTATTGGAGGCAGGAGAATGTATGGGCTCCTGTCAGGTATATATTATTGGAGGCAGCAGAATGTATGGGCTCCTGTCAGGTATATATTATTGGAGGCAGCAGAATGTATGGGCTCCTGTCAGGTATATATTATTGGAGGCAGGAGAATGTATGGGCTCCTGTCAGGTATATATTATTGGAGGCAGCAGAATGTATGGGCTCCTGTCAGGTATATATTATTGGAGCCAGCAGAATGTATGGGCCCCTGTCAGATATATATTATTGGAGCCAGCAGAATGTATGGGCTCCTGTCAGGTATATATTATTGGAGCCAGCAGAATGTATGGGCTCCTGTCAGGTATATATTATTGGAGGCAGCAGAATGTATGGGCTCCTGTCAGGTATATATTATTGGAGGCAGCAGAATCTATGGGCTCCTGTCAGGTATATATTATTGGAGCCAGCAGAATCTATGGGCTCCTGTCAGGTATATATTATTGGAGGCAGCAGAATGTATGGGCTCCTGTCAGGTATATATTATTGGAGGCAGGAGAATCTATGGGCTCCTGTCAGGTATATATTATTGGAGGCAGGAGAATGTATGGGCTCCTGTCAGGTATATATTATTGGAGGCAGGAGAATGTATGAGCTCCTGTCAGGTATATATTATTGGAGGCAGGAGAATGTATGAGCTCCTGTCAGGTATATATTATTGGAGCCAGCAGAATCTATGGGCTCCTGTCAGGTATATATTATTGGAGGCAGGAGAATGTATGGGCCCCTGTCTGGTATATATTATTTGATAATCATGCCCATTGCCCAGCTCCCGCCATATGTTGATCGCCAGCCAGATAAAACAAGGCAGCTGGGGGCTGGGATTCGCAGCATGGTAAGGCCCAAGCGTTCTTGGCCCCCCACGCTGAAAATCGCAGCCCGCAGCCACCCCTGAAAGTGGCGCATTCCTCATAGCACCATTTCCAGGTGCTTTACCCGCCTCTTCCAGCGGCCCTGGTGGTGAGTGGCACCCTGGGTAATAATCGGGTTAGTACCAGGCCAGCTTTGTATTATCAGCTGGTACTAAGCCCGAAATTCATGGTGTCACGCCAAATTAGACATAGCCACCATGAATTTCTAGTAAACAGAAAAAAAAGACAGAATTTTTTTTTTTCTATTAAAAATAAAACACATTTAGGGACTCCATTTTTAATAAAGAAAAATCCTCAATCCAACGTAATCCATAGGTCTTCTGTCTTCAGCTCTGCTGCATCTTTGCCATCTGACAATATGTCTGCTGACAGAGATGAGCCGGCACAGAATGACACTGGAGCAATGTTACTGTGTAGTGCGGCACTAGATTTCTTTTTTTGTCATTTCATGCAGTGTAGAAATCTTGAGAAAAGTGTAGATTGTGCTCTGGAAGTGATCAGTTATAGCAAACTATGTTATTTTCTGCAGAGATAAGTCCTGCATAGAAGATGAGATATATCGGTCTGCGGCAGATAAAGAACTTCACCTAGAGACATCACTGGTGAGTATGTGTGTTACCTATACACACACACTGACACTATATACAGAGCTCCTGTGTGTAATGTCACTGGTCATCACTGTATTACCTATACATACACACTGACACTATATACAGAGCTCCTGTGTGTAATGTCACTGGTGATCACTGTATTACCTATACACACACACTGACACTATATACAGAGCTCCTGTGTGTAATGTCACTGGTGATCTCTGTACAACCTATACACACACACTGACACTATACACGGAGCTCCTGTGAGTAATGTCACTGGTGATCACTGTATTACCTGTACACACACACACTGACACTATATACAGAGTTCCTGTGTGTAATGTCACTGGTGATCACTGTATTACCTATACACACACACTGACACTATATACAGAGCTCCAATGTGTAATGTCACTGGTGATCTCTGTACATTCTATACACATACACTGACACTATACACGGAGCTCCCGTGTGTAATGTCACTGGTGATCACTGTATTACCTATACACACACACTGACACTATATACAGATCTCCTGTGTGTAATGTCACTGGTGATCATTGTATTACCTGTACACACACACTGACACTATATACAGAGCTCCTGTGTGTAATGTCACTGGTGATTGCTGTATTACCTATACACACATACTGACACTATATACAGAGCTCCTGTGTGTAATGTCACTGGTGATCACTGTATTACCTCTACACTGACCCTATACACAGGAGTCCTGTGCATAATGTCACTGATAATCTCTACATTATCTGTACACTGACTCTATATACAGAGCTTTTTTACATTTTCATTATCAGTCACTATCTGGTGCCATTATGTGCCATGGTCATGGCGTGGCGGAATTTGTCCCTTGTATGTGGTATTATTCGGACAGTCACTATGTGGTGGTAATATGTGGTCTTCTCATGGTGTGGCAGTATATATACCTTGTACTTGGTAGTATTTCATCACTATGTGGTGGTATGTGTTCTGGTCATGGTGTGGCGGTATTTCTCTCTTCTATATGGTATTATTAGTCTAGGGATAGTTGTCAGTCATTTGTTTTTTCGGATATTAAGAATGGGAACATTCTTTATTTGCAATACATATTAAATACTTGGATGGTTAACCTCTCCCTGTGTTGTGACTACTACAGAGGAGCAGAGATGCACGTCAGCTCAAGACGCAAAAAATAAGCCGTCACAAAGCCCCAGACCCAAAAAAATGAGAACACTACGGTGCGCAGAACATGGCGTGAAAAGTGTGATTTTTCAAACTTATGAATTTGTTTTCACCACTTAGATACCAGTAAAGGTATACATGTTTGGTATCTACAAACTCGTACTGACCCGAGGCATCACCCTGTCACATCGGTTTTTCCATATAGTGAACATGGTGACTAAAAAACCCAATAAACAAACGTGCAATTGCACTTTTTTTGCAATTTTACTGCACTTGGAATTTTTGTTGCCATTTCCCTGTACACTATATGGTAAAATAAATGATTGCATCTGAAAGTACAACTCGTCCCGCAAAAAAACTGTCTTTCCTGCTGCTACAGACTTTTATATGACTACAATTTACATTCTGCTGCTTATGGAAACATTTTTGCAGTTTACAAGACCCTTCTTACACTTGCTTGCACCCAGGTTTCATGTGAAAGAGTGTTCTCAAAGCTGAAAATTGTAAAAAATCGTCTGAGGGCTTCGATTGGACAGGAGCTTTTAGAGTCCCTCCTTCTGTTGAACATTGAGTGTGACATTTCAAGGAACTTAGACTATGATGACATTATTAATACGTATGCAATGTCATCTTCTGTTCTGAAAAAAAACGTTTGTAATTTTGCTGCTGATTGACTGTTAGTGTGAGTTTATTTGTTGTTTTGGGCCTTTCACTAACAATTGAATGGTATTGTATTATAGAGGAGAGGAAATCGTGCAATACAAACTTCCAAAATGCTTACAGAATTCTTTTACTTTTCCCAGCGGCCAAGTTTGGTGCTGCTACAATGATGCCGGCTGCTGGGATGCCAGATGGATGCAGGTTCAATTTGTGGCACTTATACTTTAAGAGAATGTACCTTGAAAGTATTTCTTGTTATTGTTCTGTTATGGCACTTTATCACACACTGGTGTGAATAAGATAACAGTGTTCCTTTTTCGCCAGGAGTGTTTCTTTAGTTTGTTATTTATTCGTTATATTGGTTATTTATTGGTTAATAAAGTTGATTCATTTTGAAAGAGTTTGTGGACTTATGTTATTCCTATATACGGTAACTGCATGGTGCTGGTGGGCCCCAAGATTGATTTTTTCCTGGTGGGCCCCAGGTACTCCAGTCCGGCGCTGGACCCCACTGATCCTGGGCACTGGTGCAGCACTGCGCCCCCTTCACTGTGTTTTTCACTGGCCACCCGGCTGTTCTGGGAACGGCAAAGTGACGCTTTCCCTGAGATTTTGATTTTTGTTAGATTTTTCTTGCAATACTCAAGCAGTGATGTCGCGAGCTGGATAATAACAAGCTAATATGGTCTTCTTGAGTTTATAGGAAATTGCACAAAAATTCCGTGTCGTTGACCCTGAAACATTCACCGTCCTGTTTATGGGATGCATAAAGGATGAAGAGCTGGGCTTCCTACAAGCTCTGCAGGTATGGCTTGCTGCACACATCCTACATCCTATATCCGTACAGTGCACACTTACCTGGGAATTATGTCTCACACTTCCGACATGATGAGATGCGCAAAAACATTGAGGAATCATGGAGCAACTGTTCATTTTACTAATACAGATATTTCTTGCTGCAGTATTTCTGCTGAAGTGACGATGGGGCATGCCGGCTGAGGGTGGGACTCTTGGATTCTCTGATGACTCTGTTGGGCTCGGTGCACATTACGTTTGTGGCCATTGTTGGGCGCATACACATAGAAGGTGTGTGGCCCCCTAGTGGCCACTGTCAGGATGGATGATGAGGCATCCGTCCACTATTGGGACCCATTGTAAAGAAATGTATACCGCATTGCAGAGGTCGCTCTACATTTTTTACAGAAGAGTAAAAATCCTCCTCATAGTATTTTTCAGGAGTATTTTTAGCCAGTCTTTGAATATTAGAGAAGAGGCTGCAACCTGTGCTTTGCTCTACCGCTTCACCATCTTTGACGTATATTTACGTCAAAGGTCGTGTCCCTGCCTTTGATGTGATCTCGCACACCGAGCCCACATATTTCCCTGCACATGATGACTGATTTAATCAACCATCATGTGCCTTTAATAGCTGCTGATGTACTGTTGCTCCGCCTGCTGCTATTAACCAATCACTGACAGCGGGATTTAACGCACGTCGGCTGGAAGCGCGTCATACATCCTGCCACGTGATTGTGGGGCACCGATGGGTTGTCATGACAGCTGGGGGTCTGCTGATGACCTCCCATACATGTCATTATGACCCTCCTATGGGCCGGCGTTCATAGAAGATGGTGATTTCTGCTATAGATTGCAGTGTATGTACAGCACAAGCGATCAGACGATCGCCGCTCCAAGTCTCCTAATTAATCTGATCAGTAAACATTGTAATGGGGAAAAAATCAAAATGCCAGAATGACGTTTTTTTGGCTGCCACAGCATTGCAGTAAAGTGCAACATCAAAGTGGTTGCAGGGAGTATCTATATATATAATCGTCTTATCCCATCTGTCTGTCTGTCTGTCTGTCCAGGAAATCCCGCATTGCTCATTGGTCCGCCAGCGGCCAATCAGCGCCGCGGGATTTCTGAAAAAAGATGGCGGCCGTTAGCAGCTCATCTGCGGGACGGAGCTCAGCGGCGATGCAGCCGGGAGATGACCGGCGCGAGGTGCTCATCTCCCGGCCGGTACCAGCAGAAGGACCCCGACCGCCGGACCCATCTGCGGGACGGAGATGCAGCCGGGAAATGAGCGGCGCGAGGCGCTCATCTCCCGGCCGGTATCAGCGGAAGGACCGCCGGCGCCTCTGACCTCCATGCGGAACGGAGGACAGGGGAGCGGCGCTGCGGGTCGGGATACTTCTCCTGCGAGCGCCCGCTATGTCCCGGGTTCTCGCAGCGGAAGTAGCCGCAGAGGCAGCGCCGGTCCTCACCAAGACGATTCGATGATTGGTCGCGGTCTTCGGACCCGACCAATCACTGATCTTAGCGCAAAAGTTAAACATCGCTGTGCTGATTGGTCGCCGACGCTGCCCGCGACCAATCACCGATTTTTAACACAAATGTCTGGACCTCTGTAACACCATGCGGATACTGTGGGGACATCAGCGGCTAGGGTGTGAAGAGAGGACCGGGGAGCGGCGCTGCGGGTCGGGATACTTCTGCTCCGAGCGCCCGCTCATGTCCACCGGTCCTCACTAATACGATTACGCTCCCTGCTCCTCACCAATACGATTTGCGGATTGGTCGCGTGCGGAGAGCGCGACCAATCAGTGATCTTGGCGCTAAAGTTAAACACCGCTCTGCTGATTGGTCGCGGCCGCTGCCCGCGGCCAATCACCAATTTGGGCGCTACATTTAAATAGCCGCCACGACCAATCACCGATCTTACCGCCACTTTTAAACACTGCTGTGCTCTTTGGTCGCGGACACCAGCCGCGACCAATCAGCGAGCTTGGCGCAAAATTTAAACAACGCTCTGCTGATTGGTCGCGGGCACCATCCGCGACCAATTAGTGAGATTGGCGCCAAATTTAAACAGCGCTCTGCTGATTGATTGCGGTCGCTGGCCGAGATCAATCAGCAGTATTGGCGCAAAATGTAAACAACGCTCTGCTGATTGGTCGCGGACGCCGGACGCGTCCAATCAGCGAGATTGGCCCCAAATTTAAACAACGCTCTGCTGATTGGTCGCGGACTCCAGCTGCGACCAATCAGCGATTTTGCCGCCAAATTTAAACACCGCTCTGCTGATCGGTCGCTGGCCGAGATCAATCAGCAGTATTGGCGCCAAATTTAAACCTCACTCTGCTGATTGGTCGCAACCACTGGCCGCGACCAATCTGCGTTTTTTGTGCCAAATTTAAACAACGCTCTGCTGATTGGTCGCGGTAGCTGGCCGCGACCCATCAGCATTATTGGCGCCAAATTTAAACCCCGCTCTGCTGATTGGTCGCGGCCGCCAGCCTCGAACAATCAGCGAAATTGGCGGCAAATTTAAACAACGCTCTGCTGAATGGTTGAGGCCGCCGACCGCGACCAATCATCGATTTTGGCGCCCAATTTAAACAACGCTCTGCTGATTGGTCGCGGCCGTCAGCCGCGATTAATCAGCGATTTTGGCGCCAAATTTAAACCCCGCTCTGCATCTTTCTGCTGTTTGGTCGCGGAAGCCGGCCGCGACCAATCAGCAGTATTCTCGCCAAATTTAAACACCTCTATGCTGATTGGTCGCGGTCGCGACTAATCAACGATTTTGGTGTCAAATTTAAACACGCTCTCCAGTCCTCACTAACATGGCTTGCTGATTGGTCACGGCCGCCGCCCGCGACCGATCAGCGATTTTGGCGCAAAATTCAAACACCGCTCTGCTGATTGGTCGCGGCGGCCAGCCGCGACCAATCAGTGAGATTGGCGCCAAATTTAAACAGCGCTCTGCTGATTGATCTCGACCGGCGGCCTCGACCAATCAACGATTTTGGCGCCATATTTAAGCAACGCTCTGCTGATTGGTCGAGGACGCCGGCCGAGATCAATCAGCAGAGCGTTGCTTAAATTTGGCGCCAAAATCGTTGATTGGTCGAGGCCGCCGGTCGAGATCAATCAGCAGTATTGGCGCAAAATTTAAACACCGCTTTGCTGATTGGTCGAGGCCGGCAACCGTGACCAATCAGCGATTTTGGTGCAAAATTTAAACACAGCTCTGCTGACTGCGCCCGGTCGGCCGCATACCTATTCTAGAATACCCGATGCATTAGAATCAGGCCACCATCTATTATATGGATATGTAGCTCACAAACTCCTAAATATATGATGTTTTCATTTACAATGTATCTAATTTATACATGTATATAGAGAGTACTGAGCATGGATTTGTAAGGTTTCATAACTTCCATGCTAGACAAAATTCTATAAAATAAATAATTTGACAATTCTTTCATGGCCGGAGGTGATAATAAACTGATATAACAGTGTACACTAGTAATTAGAATTCCCTGGGCTCGGGTGTAAGAGGCAATATTCCTGATGATCAGGGTCCCGTGTAGGGACGGTCACTGCTGTATACCATCTAGTACAGAGGTACAGAAGCTGGCGGCGCTCCCATAACCTCCGGGCTGCTGGATTCTATCAAACATCTCCATGTTATTCTGTATACAGTTATATTCTTCTTTCCATCACAATGCGGTGGGATATCACTACAATATGCCAACATGGTGTGATTAGTGGAGGGCGGCTGTCAGTATCCCCCGACTTTAGAATTAGATTGAATAATCCTTCAAAGGGGGTGTACAAAGTTTAAAAGATATCTCCTATCCATAGGATAACTTCCCGATGGATGGGGTCTGACTGCTGGGAGCCTCACCAATCCTGAAAACTGGGGATTTGAAGAGTCCTTTGTGACTGATGTGATGGTCGATCAGTGCTGCACCATACATTCTCTATGGGACGACTGAAGCTCTGTGCTTGGCTGGTCTTCAGCACTCCCATTAAGAATGAACGGAGCAGTGCGTATACTCAACCACCACTCCATTTGCGGCACCCTGCTACAACAGGTACCACAGGACCCAGGGTGCATGGATGGACTTCTCCACAAGAGGCCCTCACTACATACAAACACCTCCACCCTTCCACCTCATACCACCAGAGGGAGCCCGTTAGGGATATATATATATGGAGGGTGGAGCCAGGCAGTTCAGTCAGAGTTAGTAGTCAGACTGAGAGAGTCTGAGAGCGTGCTGACGCTGAGAGCAGCGAAGACGCGGCGCGTCTGCTGCTGGGTTCTGAGGGCCACGAGTGTGGCCGACGGTAAAGAGGAGAGATGAGAGGAGTTGAGGGGGCAGAGGAGCATCACAAGGCTCACCCCAAAGATACAAACCGGACACCGGGTCCGCGCCTACAGGGTCCTTTATACCCAGTAGGGACCACCGGCATTCCAGGAGGACTACAAGTCCCTGGCAGACCTGAAGCTAGACCCATTACAGGACCAGGAACCATGATGGCCCCGACGACCAGGGATAGTGGTTGCCAGCAGAAGGTCCTACTACTGAGCGACAGGTGAAGGAACAGCACGACACATAAGCTAGGCCCAGTTGCAGGCTGGCCAGGAGCATACAGAGAGGCAGACACGGACCAGGAGGCCTTATACCCGCTCACTGGGGAGAAGTCCTGAAGTGCACCCATCCTACTGAGTACCCTGGAGCGTACCTGACATCCGCACCAGTAAAGGTATTGAAGCGAATCCACTGTCTCTGTCAGTTACTCCTGCTGCGCCATCCCGCCTGCACTACAAGTCCCAGCATCACCACCCACCAAACTCCACACTGCCCCGGGGGCCCACTGCACCTGTGGGGAGCAGAAACACCTCAGCTGCCATCCCATCACCCCCCCGGAGGTCTGAAGCAGCGCTGGTAATCATTACCAAGTACCACAGGTGGCGTCACAAACTGTTTATTTATTTTATCCAAGTTTCAATCCCCTTTTTCAAGAGTGACCCCAGGGTACGGGCCCAGGAGCCGACCACCGCGACATCCCCAAAACCAGGCAAAGGCCCGGGTACCGAGTCGTCCCCATCCCCTGGGCGCGTCGTACTCATCGTCTGTGGGACTGCCAGAACTAGTGGAGCGCTGCTCTTGGCTATTTTTGGGCAGTCCTATAGACAGTGAATGGAGGGGAGGCTGAGCATGCTGCCTGTTCTTGGGTTTGCTAGGGGTTCCAGCAGTCAGACCCTCAGTGATCAGTAAGTTATCCCCTAACCTTTGGATAAGAGATGATTTTCTATTTTGGCAATAACCCTTTAATTGCATCCATGTGGTTATTTTCCCCTATCCTGTCCACCTTTATTATGTCCTTTATTCCCTCTGGTGGTCTGTGCAGCCATGTAGTGTATGTCTGTACTACTCAGGCTCTGGGGGGCCGGAGCGTGCAGCTACAGAGCAACCTGCTCCACATCACTGCCAGGAGGGGAGATTTATTGCTGTGTAGTTAGTCCAGGTGGTGCCGACAAGTAGAGGGAACAAGTTCTGGCAATCCTGCCAAAGGAACACAGTTATTCCTGCACCGGACCTGCATCTCCGGTGTGCGGCGGCCGGGAAGGTGCCCGCTCTCCTCAGGGAAGATGCTGACGGCCCGCAGGCACATACCCGTCCTTGTGCCAATGCACAGGAGATAAAGCAGGACATTTATCTAAGTAGAGATGTGGCGTCTCCCACCCGCCTGTCATATTTGTAGATGACGCGTGGCGGAGGGCAGAAGCCGGGGTAGGACTCCTGTCCGGCTGCAGAAGTCTCATGTGTAGTGATACTCATGTGACTTTTCTAAAAGCATAAATCGGCCCGCAGAGGTGTCAGCGACGCTGGCTCAGACGTTACTGTGAGCGGAATAACAAGGCTTTGGTAACAGTTTCACCTCTTTATATTGTATTAGCTCCTTTACTTAGTCCTAGTTCAGACTGGTCTAAGAGATCACCTGCTGATTCCTTTCTTGCGATTCTGATAGGAGATTTCTGTTAGAAGTTTGGCGCAAGGCTAGTGATTAGACTGGCTAGTGATTAGACTGGCTAGTGATTAGACTGGCTAGTGATTAGACTGGCCAGTGATTAGACTGGCCAGTGATTAGACTGGCCAGTGATTAGACTGGCCAGTGATTAGACTGGCTAGCAATTAGACTGGCTAGCAATTAGACTGGCTAGTGATTAGTCTGGCTAGTGATTAGTCTGGCTAGTGATTAGACTGGCTAGTGATTAGACTGGCTAGTGATTAGACTGGCTAGTGATTAGACTGGCTAGTGATTAGACTGGCTAGTGATTAGACTGGCCAGTGATTAGACTGGCCAGTGATTAGACTGGCTAGTGATTAGACTGGCCAGCGATTAGACTGGCTAGCAATTAGACTGGCTAGTGATTAGTCTGGCTAGTGATTAGTCTGGCTAGTGATTAGACTGGCTAGTGATTAGACTGGCTGGTGATTAGACTGGCTGGTAGATAAGGATTTTGTGCCAGATTTTTAGTAACAAAGGGAATACAGCGGTCGGCCACTTTAGGTGGACTGTTACAGTAGGCAGCATGCTGATAAGTTATTTTTTGACGTTTTGCATGATTTTCGCTGTCTTCGGTTGGCATATCCCCCCCCTTCCCAACGGCACTTCCATCTGCAACCTGTAACGGCCAGTCGGAATACCCGTGCTGGCATCGGGGTCTTATTGCATGGGTAGGCGCTGTGGCATTGGGGTCTTATTACACGGGTAGGCGCGCTGGCATCTGGGTCTTATTACAGGGGTAGGCGTGCTGGCATCAGGGTCTTATTACATGGGTAGGCGCACTGGCATCGGGGTCTTATTATACTGGTAGGCGCACTGGCATCGGGGTCTTATTACACTGGTAGGCGCGCTGGCATCGGGGTCTTATTACACGGGTAGGCGCGCTGGTATCGGGGTCTTATTACACGGGTAGGCGCGCTGGTATCGGGGTCTTATTACACCGGTAGGCGCGCTGGCATCGGGGTCTTATTACACGGGTAGGCGTGCTGGCATCGGGGTCTTATTACACGGGTAAGCGCGCTGTTCGGAGACAATGGGAAAACCAGTGGGCAAGGCTTCACAGATACAGAAAATAGCACAGAATTTACTAGTAGGAGTTGCCTATTTATTATGTAGACACACGTTTGGAAATGACATAAGTAGATGGCCCAAGCCCTCCACAAAGCTTTTCATCCTGGAGGGCACCGGCTTTACCAATGTGACCCTCTGACATATGGGAGCATCATTATAATAGGGTACTTCCATTACATGCCAGCTAGTCCGTGTCCAGTTACTGCTTTCTCTGTGACGGGGTGTACATATTTGCGTGAATGTAATGTGGATAATGACTGTATACGCCATCTTGTGCTTCAGGTCTGGAGGCAGATGCGGCACATGGGGGTAAAGCCGGATGTAATCACCTATAACCTGCTTCTTTGTGCCCCCCGAGACTGTGGGATTGGAGACACCGCTGACGCTCTACATTTACTCACGCACTCTAAGGAACTGGCAGCCCTGACTTTAAGTGCAGGCAAAGAGAAGCAAGACAGGAAAAGCCAGCAAGTGAAGAAAGGAAAGGATAGTCCTGGAGAGGTGGGCAGCCCATGCTCCTGGGCCATTCCTCAATTCCAAGTGGCAACTATGGCACAGCTGAGGACTTGGCAGGCTCACAGGCACTGGCCGTGGTGAGTACGGCTGACCATTTTCCCAGCGTGCCCTCTTTTGATGCCAGTAATGTGCCAAACCTCCTGGACCTGTCTGTAAATACGGGAAAAATTGTGTCACTTGTAAATGTCAATACCCCATCTGACCGATTGGCAGTGATTGGCGACTTAGGGGGCGTTCTTCAGAAGATGAAAGAAGACAACGTCTGTCCTACAATAAAGACCTTCACCCTCCTAGCGGCAGTCATGAGAGCAGAAGTGGGGTCAGAATCTGCCGTCCGGGCCACTATGGACGCCTACGGAGTACAGCCAGATCTCACCTTTTTTAACACTTTGGTGTTGAAGAGGAGTAAAACTCTGAAGCTGCAGTCGGCTTTGGTAAGGGAATGGTTTTTATTTTATCATTTAAATGTTAAAAAGCCATCATAAAATAATTAACACGGCTTGTGAGAAGATCCACGCTATCTGACAGTAAAGAGGCTGAGGTACAGTAGGTGAATGATGTTACCGCATTGTGGGATTATATTTGCTGCATGAAATCATTTGTAAAGCGTGTGACAGATATGCCTGACTTTTTATATATATTTTTTTCTTAAAAGTGAATACCTTTTTTTTTTTTTACTATGGCTTAATAACGATCCAAAGCAAATGGTTCTGTGTGACCCACTACTACTCAGGTAGCGTTAGCCCTCCCTGGGAAAGGTGTACTTGGACGATGGGCCGGTGGAAGAGGGGGATGCAGTCCCGGCCTTGACCCGGTCTGTGCCCAGGGCGCACACATTAAAAATATGGGCTAGCAGATGAGTGGTTATTTGTCGACTACGCCACCTGTGGTTCCCGGTGATTACCACCAGCGCTTGGGCACTGAATGCCCGCCTGCTTCATCCCAGCATAGGATTTTGTGCTCAGGGAGGTGATTGATCGTAGCGCTATTATGTGCAGGAGGGATACTTACAGCATGAAAGGGTTTTGTATTTATTTATACCCTGAATAGTACTTTTTGTGGTATGTGAGTATATAGTATTTGTTAGCTCAGATATTCTATATGGGCTTCATTTATGTTTGGGACTCTTTGTATTTTTCAATATATACTCTGCTGTAGTAGGCACATATTTCCCTCTTCATCTTTCTGGACTATAGTACACCTCCTTGTATACTAATGTCAGGCAGTCATAACTAATTTGCATGTGTACCATATTGATCACCAGGGATAATACTGGCACTTGTATTATGGTACTGCTTGTTCTGTTGTAACTAGGGATGTTTTTTTTGGAGCAGGTGGGCTTCAAATTAGTGGGTAACCCCACTATATTGATTTTACTTGTGTTTTAGCAATTTGGGTTTTTTTACGTTGTTTGTATGTATTTATATTTGTAATGAATAAAATTTATTGTCACTTATTATAACGTTTGATAATTTATTGAAGTATTGCTGGGTGATCACTGCTTCATAGCACACCTCTTTTCCCTTTTTTCACGTACCACCAGCGCTGCGTCAGTCCCCTGAGGCGGGTGTCGTGGCAGCTCAGCTGGTACTACTCCCCACAGGCGGAGCAGGGCCTCAGGGCAGAGAGAGAGGAAAGTCTGGAGGTTGGTGGTGTGTGTGCGGTGCCGCGCAGGACAGGATAACGGAGGCAAGGGGTGAAGTCTTCCAAGCTTTACTCACGTTGTTTCAGTAGTAAGCACAAAGCTTCTCCTTGCTCCTCACGGCGCGCTGCGACCACCAGGAAGGGGTTCAGCACACTCCGGGTAGTTTAGGTGCACTTAACAAGACCCCTGGACCAGAATGTTCCTCTCCTTGGTGAGTTCTCCCATTAAGTCTCCTCCTGACTGTGTGTGTGTGGTATGAACTTGGTGAAACGCCGGTTCCCGCTGCATCAGCGCAGTTTAAGGGATACGGGTGGCGTACTCCGCTCCGTCCATATCCCCCTTAGGGATCCAGAAGGCCTCTGGGCTTTTCCGACTGAGACGTGAAGTAACAGAGTCAGATATCGGGGGCCGGTACCCCTCTTGCAGCAGGAATCCCTCTGACTAGGCCAGAGTAAGAAATACAGGTGGTGTATGCTGCTCCGTCCGTATCCCCTGGGATCCTTTTGCCTGTGGAGCTTTACTCCTCCGCTCCCCTCCAGGCC
The DNA here is from genome assembly GCF_046119375.1 of Phyllobates terribilis. Taxonomy (NCBI): domain Eukaryota; kingdom Metazoa; phylum Chordata; class Amphibia; order Anura; family Dendrobatidae; genus Phyllobates; species Phyllobates terribilis. Next base: position 437,023 of record NW_027363253.1, read on the forward strand.
TTCTTAGGTAGGGACCTTGACCAGGTAGAGACAGCGGTTAACTCTAATCCACTCCTCACCTCAAGCCCAGAGTACGAGGACCGTGTATCTTCAACAAGCTGCAGGTTCCAGCAGAAAGCCACTATCAGCGATGAAGATCACAATCAAAGACCTTGAACCTAAGATGGCCATGTATTAAATATGTATCAGTAAGTGTAACCTAAAAGTGTGTCCTCCACCCTCACCCACTACATGGTTCCCCCTATCTTTGGTCTCCCCCCCCATCTCCTCTATCCTGGCTGGGGCAGCACCCTGGTGCATATAAGCCCCCCACAGGACAGGAGTGGTGTAGTGTTGAGTGCTGAGGCTGGGTCCCGTGTGGTGCTCCCTCCTTACCTCGGAGAGGAGATACCACACCTCGATCTGAGGTGCAGTACCCCTGTGGCGACTGAACCCTTAGGGACGCCACAGTTCCAACCGATTCATATAGAAACTACACTTTTTTATATCGGCCTAATTGTTTCTAAGCATGGCTTTGAAAGAAGGGGCATTGCTTTGAAAGAAGGGGCATGGCTTTGAAAGAAGGGGCATGGTTTTGAAAGAAGGGACATTGCTTTGAAAGATGGGCATGGCTTTGACAGAAGGGGCATGGCTTTGACAGAAGGGGCATGGCTTTAAATACAACAGCATGCACTAAATTGTTTGAAAATTGGGGGGCAAAAAAAGTGATGCAAGGCAAGCCAGCAAAAGAGTCTAAAGTATGACACATTTTCTCATTTACATGTCCATATTTAACCACGTACATGGAAAAAATGTCCCTGGTGTCAGCAGTGTTTGTTCCGTGTGTCATCAGTGTTCGGACTGTGGGTCCGTTTTTCCCATCAATGTTTGACGGATGGATAAATAAATCCTTGAATTACAGAGCTTCTCCTATTCTTTGCCATCCGGGTGCTGAATGTTTTTGCACAGACCCATAGACTTGTATCGGCTCTTTTCATCTGTGATATCGGAAAAAGACAGACAGACGGACATGTGAATAGCACCATAGATTATACTGGGTATATGATGTATCCATGAAAAAAGGGATAAACCTCCACGTGCAACATGATGTGTGAATGAGGCCTTTTGCTTTTTCTGGCCGCACCATCAAGGAAGATTTCCTCCATTTGTGTTTTTGGTCTGTGTGATGTCCATGTCACCCAGTGTAATATTCCACATGAATGGATTGACCACCAGACTGTGGGGGAATAATGGCTACAGGCGCTTATCTCATCCATCCGTTTTTTAAATGAGATATAACCGTAGATTTCAAAGGCTGCACAACAATCAGACACAATCCGTGTGGCAGGTATGTTTTACCGGACGCACTGCATAGATTACATAGGAAAGTGTGTCTGGCCTTCTATTAGGTTTTTTTTTAGTTATGGATGACAAATGGACGCTGGACGGATCAAAAATGGCCTTTTTTTCCCCTGAACACAAAGCATTGTGCTTGTGTGAATTTGCGCTTCGGCAGGGAATTGTGCACTGAGCCTATATGAAGGCGTTTTGTGCGCTGCCGCCAAAATGCAACATTCAGTTGGACGCAGCAATATTTTATGTGTGAATACTGTTTAATACAGATTTTAGCATTTCCCTTTTTCTGAAAATGCGTCGGGCCTCATGCAGAAACATACTTTTTGTCGAAACGGACAGTGATACCCATAACAACCATTCAGAGCTCTTCTTTTATTGCCCTGGTAAAATGAAACGTGGCATCTGGTTGGCTGTCATGGAGAACACTGACACATTCTGAAACTTAGTGCCGATTCTTCCACACTTCATGCCACACGTACAGTGTAAAAACTGATCGTCTGAATGGTCTCTTTACAGCAGCTGTTGCCTATGATGGCACAGAGAGGCATTGCACCAAACATCCATACCTTTTGCAATCTCGCTAGGGCATGCCTTAAAGAAAAAGATGGTTTACAGCTCCTGGAAGACATGGCGGTAATGACATTGCTGGTTTACATAGTTTATTTAGTGTCTTTTTTTTTTTTTACTCCTACTTGATAAAGTCTAGAAAATAATGTCATTTTTAAACTGATTTGCCTTTTTATAGAAAACAAGTGACAAGGATCTTTTTGCATATCTGATCGGTAACTTGTTTTACAGATTTGTGGATTCCATCCAAATATCAATGTATACAGCACATTGATTAATGCGGCCATAAAGAGGTTAGATGACGTCTACTTGACCAATATTCTGCGGGACATGAGGAACAGAAACGTGGCTCCTAATGAAGTGGTGGTCCGTCAGCTGGAGTTTGCAGCACAGTACCCACTAAACTTTGATAAAGTGAGTATACGATCTGATAAAACCAATAATGGAGGCTGGTGAAGAGGAGGGAATTCGCCTCCATGTGGGTAAAAATGTGTTGTTTTTTATCAAAATGGAAAATTGTATTCGGTAAAAATACTCCACACCACACACCATCAACCAAGAAGTCCAATAACTAGTAATAGATTAGAAACAAGCGTTTGAAGACTTTTCCTGTTGTGAACATGATCCTTTAAGTTAAAGGGAACCTGTCACATTGGATAACGCTATTAACCTGCTGATGTAGGGTTAATCTGCAGGGTAATACCATTAGGAAGTGCTTGGCCACTATACTGAATGTGTAGCACATGGGAGTAAATTAACTTTATTCCTCCCGTGAGCCACTGACAGGTGGCTCTGCACTGATGTACTGTAGAGCTAGCTGTCAGTCAAAGGACTGGGGCGTGCTTACAACCATTGCTTACTGTGTACAGATTGGTGACACTGTCTGAACACTAACTCTCAACTCTAGCTAGATTCTAACTACTGACTGAGCTGCCTGGCTCCACCTTCCCTTTATATATCCCTATCTGGGCTCCCTCTGCTGGTAAGAGGTGGAAGGTGGAGGTGTTTGGATGTAGTGAGAGCCTCTTGTGGAGAAATCCAATCATGCACCCTTCTAGGTTCTGTGGCACCAAGCGCAGCAGGGCGCCACATATACAGTTATAGGTTAAGCAGTGAGTCTAATGGCTGGCCATATTTAGGAAAAACCCCACTAAGAAATTAAAGACACATACAGCAGGGCCACAGTAATGACAAATTCCCATTAGAAAGGAGAGAGTCTCCCATAGTGTTGGCCTATGTAGTGAATGCAAGGGCTGCCAAAAATTTGGAGGCACTTCTATGCCCCTTGGAAGAGACGTGGAGGAGGACCTCATAAAAAATGTTCCCATGAGAAAGGAGCGGGCCTCCTATACTTGTAATGCCCATGCACTAAGTGTATGGGCTGACAAACATTCTCCCCTGGGGGGTATACATGTACATACTGTATAAAACATTTTTTTTACGGGCATCATAAACACTCCTTCAAAAAAATTCTGTGGGTGTTGCATCACGGACCACGGTCACCCTGGTGATATGGTGGTGGAAGATGAGGAGAAGGAGGAGGACAAGAGCAAATAGTCAAAATCAGGAAGTGTATACCCATGTGTGGGTGTGAAAAGGTGCATGGGAATACACCTCCCAAGAAAAGACACTGGATTTGAGTTTGTTACGCTGCTATTATTCGGTGGTGTTGAGAAGTCTGGCCCAATCTAGCACTTGTTCATTTTTATAAGAGTCAGCCTGTCAGCATTTTCAGTTGACAGGCGGATGCGCTTATCAGTTATAATTCCACCAGCGGCACTAAAAACCGGCTCTGATAAAACGCTGGCGGCAGGGCAGACCAGGACCTCCAAGGCATAGAGACCCAATTCATTCCACATATCCAGCTTGGATACCCAATAATTATAAGGCACAGCGGAATCACAGAGGACTTTGGTACGTTCGGCAAGGTACTCCCTCAGCATCTTCCCAAACTTTGAACTCCTTGTGAGAGTACCCCGCGCCTCAGGCCCTCTGCGATGGGAGGGTCTGAGAAAACTCTCCCAGAACTTTGACAGTGTTCCCCTGCCTCTGCTGGATTGAAGTTGCGTCTCTCTCGCTTGTACTCCTTGGTTGTCCAATGAAGTGTGCCCTCTGCTGCCAGCGTTTTCAGATGGGAATTTTTTTAATAGTGCCGCAACACAGGCCTTCTGGTACAGCCCCATTTTTGCAGGCCTGTCCACCTCAGGAATAAGAGATATAAAGTTCTCCTTGTTGTGTGGGTCTAGAAGTGTCACCAACCATTAATGACTGTCACCCAAAATTTTGAGAATGCAAGGGTCATGGGAAAGGCAGCGTAACATAAACTCAGCCATGCGTGCCAGACTACTAACAGGCAAGACTTCCGTGTCCTCACAAAGAGGATGACTGACCATGCTCTCCTCCTCATCCTCCTCTCTGTCCTCTGGCCATCCACGCTGAACAGACGGTATGACAGCTGTGCAGGTAGAACAGTCTATAGTGCATGAAACTAGCTCCTGTCCTTCCTCCTCCTCCTCCTCTTCCTCATTTTCACCCAATCCACGTTGGGATGAGATGAGGCTTGGCTGTGTGTAATCAACCTGTATGGTTCCTTGCTCCATCTCATTGTGCTCCACCTGCAATGCATCCTCTTTGATTGTGAGCAGAGAGCATTTCAGAAGACAGAGAAGCGGGATGGTGACACTAATTATGGCGTCATCTCCGCTCACCATCGTGGTGGAGTCCTCAAAGTTTTGGAGGATGGTACATATGTCTGACATCCAGGTCCACTCCAGAGGTCTTATGTGTGGAGTCTGAACTGAATACTGACGGCCTTATTGATGCTGGTACTCAACAACTGCCCTCTTCTGCTCAAATATCCTTCCCAACAACTGCAGTGTAGAGTTCCAACGCGTGGGGACATCACACACCAGTCTGTGAGCCGGAAGCTGCAAACGCTGCAGAAACACGGCAAGGGCGGCGGAAGCTGTAGCTGACTTTCTAAAATGGGCACAAAGGCGGCGTACTTTAACAAGCAGATCCAGCTGCTCCGGGTAGGATTTGAGAAACCGCTGAACCATGAGGTTAAGCACATGGGCCAGGCATGGTACGTGTGTGAGCTCATCTCGTCTCAGAGCCGCCACCAGGTTCCGGCCATTGTCACACACGACCATGCCTGGCTGTAGGTTCAGCGGTGTGAGCCACAGATCTGCCTGGTCTTTCAGAGCTGTCCACAACTCTTCAGCATTGTGCGGTTTGTCATCTAAGCATATTAGCTTCAGCATTGCCTATTGCCGCTTGGTCGAGGCAGTGCTGCAGTGTTTCCAGCTTGCAACTGATGTGGTCATTTCGGAGATGGAGGCTGAAGAGGAGGAGGCTAAGAAGGATGAGGTGCAGGAGCTGTAGACCGTGGGGGCAACCCTGATTGACCTACGGCCCGCAATCCTTGGCGTCGGGAGGATGTGTTCCATCCAAAGTAGTGTTGAGCCACCCCTGTATGTTCGTCGAACACCTTCGAACACTGTTAAAACCAATGGCAGGCAAACAAAAACACATAGAAACACATAGAAAACACATAGAAAACACTTCAAAGGTGTCCAAAAGCTGACAAACTGCTCAGAAGACACAACTAACACAAGGAAAAGTGACAAGTACATATAGTCATGCGAAAAGAAAAGAGGTGGAGGAGTAAAAGGAGGGGGAGACACAGATATAGGCATGTCATGACATTCTAAAATCAAGAAAGGCTGGAGAAAAAATCTAAAATCAGCCTACCAACACCCAGACGTCGTGACAAGAAAATTTAAAAAAGAAATATCTTTAGGTAGAATGGCGGTTCCATTCAGAACACTTTCCTTACAAGACGTAGTGGTATCCCCGTTGTGAGTTGTGCCAAAAACAGAACCCAATACATTCGGACTAATCCACCATTTGTCATATCCAAGGGGCAGGTCCGTAAACGACAACATCGACGCGGAACCAAGTACAGTAGTATATACTGTACATCCTTTGACAAGGCAATCAGGCGGATCAAGAAGTTGGGAAGGGTCACCCTAATGGCCAAAACAGACATAGATGCGGAGTTCCGATTACTTACTACCTGTGCCTCCGAATAGTGTCCACCTATTGGGCTGCTTCTGGGAAGGAGCATACTATATAGATCGCTGTTTGCCCATGGGGTGCTCCAGATCCTGGTCACTATTGGAGGCGTTTAGTTGCTTCCTTGAATGGGTTGTAATGGACGTTTCTAAGGGGGCACATATTATCCATTACCTCGACAACTTCTTATGTCTGGGCCCAAAAGATTTGCCACAGTGTGAATACACGTGGTAGTCCACCTGTGAGAAGGAGAGAGCTGGAGGGAGAGCGGACACCACAGAGCCGAGGGGTTAGATGGAGAATGAAAGAAGGAAAGAGGGCGAGGGAGGTAAGGGAGTACAGTGGAAGGCCGACCTGAGCTCACCCACGTTCCTGCTGGACGGGGAACAGCCCTGGGAAGAAAAGCCGCTTGCGCATCCCTTTGAGGTTACGGGAGCGAGCGGGCAGAGGGACTACGCTGGAGTGCGAAGCCGACACGGCCAGTCCGTTCCTGCCCATGCGACCTCCGTGTCCCCAGGTTTGTGCCAGAGCCGCGGTGGACCCTGACAGCCAGCCCCCTCTCCCAATACTGGTGTCTGTCCGCTGGTGGGTCGAGCCCAACCACGGTGGGGGGGGGTAACATCTGCAGAAGAAAGACCATCTTCCAGCCAAACTAAGATGTCTACTTCTTTTCGTGGACAATGTGGTACGATCCCTTTCTTACGGACACGCCCATCGCTACAAATTCCAGATGAGGCACAAAAACAGCAGGTGCTTCAACGGATGTCAAGTGCTCCTTCAAGTGGGCTCTCCTCCACCTCAACTTCAACATCACAAATACTCCAGTCCTCAGAGGTGTCACCCCAATCGCACTGGCTTCCTCACAGCTCCCAAGTCTCCAGCTGCCCATCTGAGTATGGGGTAACACAGATGGTTGAGTCTGCACAGCTGTTTACTCATACTATAGCCTGGGAAACGGAGGTCTGCTCCAGAGCTTCTATTAATCCAGACGAGGAAATGATCTGCACTGATGCCCAGAATCTTTGAGTCGGATCCAGGACCAGATGAAGAAGGTTCTGAGCATAATGTAGACCCTCGTTCCCAAACTGTAACTCCTGTTGGTGGAGACAGCGATGAAGACGATGATGAGACTCAAATACCTGATTGGAGCGACAACTTGACTTTTCGGTCAGGGCAGGAAGAGGTTGGCTCTGAGGACGATGGGTGTGACAACACACAGGGTGATGATGACGAGGTTGGAGATCCCACTTACTGTCAACCCACAGTCAGCCAGTCGATGAGGTCAGCAGAGGAGGTGGAGGAGAATGTGACTAGCCCAAGGGATGGGGATGACTCGGTACCCGGGCCTTTGCCTGGCCTTGGGGATGTCGCGGTGGTCGGCTCCCGGGCCTGTACCCTGGGGTCACTCTTTAAAAGGGTGGATAATTGTTACTTTTATAAGAGTTCGTGACGCCACCTGTGGTATCTGGTGAGAAGCCCCAGCGCTGCAGCAGTCCACTGAGGCCGGTGATAAGGCAGCTCGATGGTATAGCTCCCCACAGGTTAAGCTAGGCCTCAGGGCAGCTTATGCAGGGGGAATGCCGGACAGGCGAGACCCAGCTGGGTCAGAGCAAGAATGGGAACGGACACGGTAGTCACTTCAGTACCTTTTACTGGTGGAAATTCAGGCACATCCGGGAGCACTGTAGGGTGAAGGGTGCATATCAGGATCCTACCCAATGAGCGGGTGTAGGGCCTCCTGTTTCTTGCCTCTGCGTAGTAAGTTTCTGACCTGCCTGGAGCTAGGCCTAACTTTGTCTCTGTCCTGCGATGGCTGACCTTGTGGTAGGGCCTTGTCTTGGAGTTCACGCTCTCAGTATGCGGGGCCTAAGCGTCTCCTGGCTCTGTTACGTATCAGCACCTTAGCAATCCTGGGACTTGTAGTTCTCCAGGGATTCCGGTTATGCCTTACTGGGTCATAGAGATCCCGGTAAACTCGGATCCGGTGTCCGGTAAAGCTTTGGGGTGAGCTGGTTAAGCTCCTCTGCCCCCTATGTACTAACTCTCCACTCGCCTTCGGCCTACTCGGGCCCTCACTAAGCTATACACACTAACGGCAGCTTGCCGCGCTTCACCGATCTTATGGCACCGGCACACCTTAAGCTCTAACTGGGCTCCCTGAATCTAGCTAGCAGGAGCCTCGTGCTCCACTGCTGAACTATTAACTGAGTTCTCTAGACTGGACTGAGCTCCACTGCACACTGACCTCTCTTAGGCTTCTCTACTGCAGGAACTCTTCAGACGAACTGAACTGCCTAGCTCCACCTTCCCTATTTATATCCCTAACGGGCTTCCTCTGCTCGGCTGATGTGGAAGGTGGAGATGTGTGAATGTTTATGGGGGCCTCTTGTGGAGGATTCCATCAATGCACTCTTTTAGGATCTGTGATACCAAGCGCAGCTGGGCGTCACAGATGCTATTGACGACGAGGTTAGGTTGCGCCTTACTGGACAGAGACGGAGTACTGGAAGCACGTCAACTACTGCATCCTCAACCACAACTCTGCCTCTGACCAGAAGTCGTGGTGGCTGTTCAGGTCGCATGGGCTCTAAGCCTTGCATAGCCTGGGCATTTTTTCAGATCGATAAGGATGACCCAACTCGTGTTATCTGTAATATTTGTCACCAAAAGCTAAGTAGAGGCCAAAAAATCCATAGTTTGAGTACTTCATGCATGAAAAGTCAAATGGATATGAAGCATAAGTTGCAGTGGGAAGCTCACTGTGCTACAATGCAGCCTAGCGGGCTGGGCCAACCACCGTCTGCCCCATCTTGTGCATCCGCGGCGTCTTCATCATCTGTGACTGGGGGGTCAGCAGTCACATGTTTTTGGACGCAGACCTGCCAACTCTTTACCCGCAACAGCCAGTGTGATTGGCAGGTCATCATTTCATTTGGAAGTGGAAACACCAGCTGGTGTTGAGCGCTCTCAGACATCAAGAGCACCACCTTTGGATCAAGGCAACCTAACTTTTCTGCCTGCATCTTCCTCACAGACCGGCAGTTTGCTGGGGACACCCTTCTCAACCTAGTCTATGCACAACAGCCAGCCCTCGGTCCCTCAGATGTGGACAAGTAAAAGACCATTTCCTCCTAGCCATGACAAAGCTAAGAGGTTGAATTTCACCATCTGCAAGCTGTTGGCTACAAAAATGCTGCCTTTCCGCCTGGTGGACACAGAGGATTTTCGAGACCTTATGTCCGTCGCAGTGCCCCAGTACCAGATGCCCAGTCGGCACTACTTCTCAAAGAAAGGTGTGCCTGCGCTACACCAGCATGTCGCACACAACATCACTGCTTCTTTGAAAAACTCTGTGTGTGATAGGGTGCATTTCACCACAGACACTTGGACGAGTAGGCATGGACAGGGGCGTTACATGTCGCTGACTGGGCACTGGGTAACTATGGTGACAGCAGGACAAGGGGCTGCTGTCCAAGTCTTGCCGTCCCCACGAGTTGTGCGTCAATCCTCTTTATCTAGAAGTTCCTCCACTGCTTCTGCCTCCTCAGCCTCCTCTCGGTCCTCCACCTGCACCCAAAGCCTGTCTGGTAATGCCACCCGCTTTCTAACTGCGCAGAAGGAATCTTGCACACCTCCTTACGATGCTGGCAGCAGGACTCAACGGTATCAGGCGGTGTTTACTTTGAAATGTCTGGGAAATGTGAGTCACACAGCTGAGGAGTTGTGGTCAGCTCTGTAGACCCAGTTTCATGAATGGTTGTCTCCACTGGACCTGCTACCAGGTAAGGCTGTGTGCGACAATGCTGCAAACCTGGGTGCGGCCCTTCGCCGGGGCAATGTCACACACGTGCCTTGTATGGCTCATGTGTTGAACCTGGTTGTCCAGCAATTTTTAGCCCACTATCCCGGACTAGATGGCTTTCTGCAGAGGGCACGGTCGCTGTGTGCTCACTTCCGCCGTTCGCAGCTCAACAAATTACATCTCTAAAGAAGTCGTTGGGCCTGCCAGTTCACCGGCTGAAATGCACATGTTTCAGCGACTGTGGCAGCACCGACAAGCCCTGGTGCAATACGTTCTGACGTATAGCCTGGGCAAACGAGATCCAGAGGTGGGGCAAATCACGCTGCAGGAGTGGTCTCAGATCAGGGACCTATGCACCCTTCTGCACAGTTTTGAAATGCGACGAAGATGTTTAGTGCTGACGATGCCATTATCAGCATGACTATTCCGGTGATTTACATGCTGGAGGACACGTTAAACAGAATTCGGAGTCAGGTGGTGGGACAAGAGGAGGTGGAGGAAGTAGAGGAGGAGTCGTATGCGGAAGGGATAACATCTCCAAGGTCCAGACGGTCGGCAGCACCAAGGCGGCAGGCATGGGAGGGTGGGAGAGAGGGATTAACCAGGGCGCAAGGTAGCAGCCAAACTGTTGAGGAAGGTGCAGGAGCCGAGGAAGAAGTGGAGGACGAACTGGCGATGGGCATGGAAGACTCATCAGATGAGGGAGACCTTGATCACATCTCTGTTGTGCGAGGTTGGGGGGAGAGGGCAGAGGAAGGAAGCATGATTCTTACCTCGCTATCAACACAACAAGGACTTGTTCCTCCTGGATGCGCAAGACACATGAGTGCCTTCTTGCTGCACTACCTGCAACATGACACTCGGATTGTCAGAATTCGAAGTAATCCCGACTACTGGGTTGCCACACTCTTAGATCCCCGGTACAAAAGTAAATTTGCCGAAATAATTCCTGCCATAGAAAGGGATTCACGCATGCAGGAGTATCAGCAGAGGCTGTTGCAGTATCTTACATGTGCTTTTCCACAAAACATCAGTGGTGCACGTAGTGAATCTCACAGTTCTAACTTGCAAACCGTGGGACTGTCAAGTCTTCATCACTCAAACCGTAACAGTATCACAGTATCTGCTGGTAACAGCAATTTTGTGGAATCGTTTCACCACTTTTTTAGACCATCCTTTGCAAGGCCACAGGAGACAAGAAGTCTGACACATAGTCAACGCCTAGAGAGGATGGTACAGGAGTATCTCCAAGTGAACATCAAAGCCATGACTGTGTCACTGGACCCTTGCTCATTTTGGGCTTCTAATCTGGAAACATGTCCGGAGCTCGCCACTCACGCTTTGGAGATCTAGTCATTCACTGCAGCCAGCGTTCTCTCTGAACGTGTGTTCAGCGCTGCTGGTGGTGTGCTGACAGATAAGCGCATCGGGCTGTCCCCTGAGAATGTAGACAGACTCACGTTCATAAAGATGAACAAATCATGGATCCGCAAGGACTTTTCTACCCCTGTGTCATCCTGGGGAGACTAAAAGCTTGAGGATTTGGTAAAATCACCTCACCAACCGTTTTAAGCAACTCTGGGGCAATTGATGCCACTTAAGTGGTGTCTGTGCCACAATTTTTGGAAAAAATGGAGACTCTTTTTGGAGTCCCCTTGCTGTGTTTTACGTGACGTTGGCATCGTCAATTCCAGGTGGGTTGGGTCGCCCCCCTCTTTTAACCGTAAGAAACTACATACACTATGGCTTGGGGTAACATAGATGGTTGAGTCTGAAGAACTGTTTACTCAGATGTCTGCTCCAAAGCTTCAGTGTCTGCTAGTCAGCGTAGTAGCCCAGCTCTGAAGCAAGCTACACCGCCTGTGTATCTAATAAGAATTTTTAACTGCATCTAGCCTAGGCAGACTGTGGGGACCCCCGACCAAATACAGATGCTCAGCCCCCCTACCGCCCCCCTTTCCTTGACAATACAATAATGTAACTCTTACAACTGGATGGGTGAGGATCGGTCACAGCTTTATTAACTCTTTTTACTCATTCCATTAGAAAGGCATTTTATTTCTAAAATAATTCAGCTTGTTGCAGCATGCCCTGTGTCTCCACATGGGCAAGTTGGTCAACAAGTGTAACTCTCCAACATGTCCTTTCTATTTCCAGGCCACGAAGGATCCTGCGTACTCGTATGCAGGACTCTGACCCCCATCCATCACTCTTAACGCTTGTTCCACTCCGTCCTGGAGTCCTGACAGGAATATGTCCAGTACAATATCCATTAAGTGAACACCATCGGGCCTTATGAGGCCTGCTTTATCTCCTTCCAGTTGTCGGTGTCGTATCACTACACCGCCTCTGTCTCTTCTAAATTTTGCCATCCAAATATTTATTACCCGCCTTGTCCATTCGATGGCCGTGATGTTTTGCGCACCTTGCCATACCGCTATCGGCACAATCTCTGACCATACTATAGTTAGTTTTGTGAAAAATTCTCTGAAGCGCTCAGTGTCTAGTTTCATTATTGCCATTAATTATGCGCTCTTGTGATGACCTAGGTCGTTTCCCCCGGCCTGTATGACTAAGATGACCGGACCTCTTGCCTCTCTCCCTACCTTGATTACCTCCATTAGTACCTGTGGCCATTGCAGGCCTCTAATACCTCTCCAGTTGAAATATGTGTTATGAAATTCTAATTTCCTCCCACCTGGGCGGACTTTCGCCCTTTTTTCTGCCCAATATAAATACGAGTGGCCTATCACCCACACTGTTGGCTTAGCGTCACCTGTAAAAGAAACAAACCACGTTAGGATAACAAGTCCGGTCTTATGTACCTCGCCAAACATGTGTATCGCCATGTCCCTGTCCTCTGAACTTCCGTTTCTGACAGTCCTGCTCTTGCTGCTTCCGTGGCCGCGCCTATGCTCAATGAGTGTGTCCCATAATCTTTCGGGTGGTTCCCTGCCGATGTTAGGCATTTATTAAATATAGCTTGGAACTGGTATCTTGATAATGGCGTTCCATCAATGTGTGATAGGAAGAAATTACTTGTGATCTGATGGTTATATATGTTTTTACTATTGTTACCCGACTCAGTGTACCGTTTGTGGGTTGTAGAAGTACCCAAGTGCCCCTGTCCGCTGGAACCGTTTTCGATTTGCGTATGCGTAGACGTATCGCATTATTGGCTATGACTACGTCCTGCTGTAATAAGCTTCCACTGGTGGTAATTTTGGATTGAGGGACTAATTCGCTTATGCATAGAGCCCCAAAGAAGGCGATCACAAATGCAGTAGACAGTAGTGTTGCTTCAAATTGTGAGTGTCATGTTAATGGTGTTAGGGATATGATGTGAGAAATCCGTTTTAGTGACACGAGACGGGACGTCTACACTCCTGACTTGGCTGACCCCTTTTCCACCCTTTTATGGATTGTCTGATGATGAATCTCTTTGTCACATCTCCCCAATTCAGTAGTTGGAAGTGAAATGCTACTCCGGTCAGACACCGCTGTGCTCACGCCCCTTATAAGCCCATCATCATTAGCTGGTGGAGAAATTCTATGGTGACTTGTAATCTGGCTTGTTCACATTGGTCAACCCGTCTGCCTGCTAGTAGTCGTGTCCACTCTTCCCATGCCTTACCGTATGCTTGCCACGTCAACGGGGCAACTGACGCTCTGATTAATGGCATCAACTATTCGCCACTAGATCCCATAGGGAGGGTGGGTAACTATTGCCCTATGGGTGGGCGTTGGGGGGGAGCTCTGTGAAAATCTGCCAATTGAACTGTGATAAAGCGTTAGCAGCAGGGTTAGACCCCTCAGCATCGTGGCTAGCGCGGACCCATACATTGTGTTTTAGGCACAGGAATGCTAGCCGGCGTAGTAGGCCTAGCACGGGGAGAGACGATGATGCCATCTTATTAATGCAGTGCGCTAGGCTGGTGTTTTTTGTTATGAAGCGTATATTTTTGTTAGCCAGGCGCGCGCCCCATATTTCTATTGCTACCACTATTGGGAACAAAAATTATTTTCCGGGCTAGATGCAGCTAAAAATTATTATTAATTTCGAAGCTGGTGGAGCTTGGTATAGATGGCCTAATACAATGAGTACCACACACTGCTACTATGCCCAAAATTATTTTCCGAGCTGGATGCAGCTAAAAATTATTATTAATTTCAAAGCTGGTGGAGCTTGGTATAGATGGTCTAATACAATGAGTACCGCACACTGCTACTATGCCCAAAATTATTTTCCGAGCTGGATGCAGCTAAAAATTATTATTAATTTCAAAGCTGGTGGAGCTTGGTATAGATGGCCTAATACAATGAGTACCACACACACTGCTACTATGCCCAAAATTATTTTCCGGGCTAGATGCAGGTAAAAATTATTATTAATTTCAAAGCTGGTGGAGCTTGGTATAGATGGTCTAATACAATGAGTACCACACACTGCTACTATGCCCAAAATTATTTTCCGAGCTGGATGCAGCTAAAAATTATTATTAATTTCAAAGCTGGTGGAGCTTGGTATAGATGGCCTAATACAATGAGTACCACACACACTGCTACTATGCCCAAAATTATTTTCCGGGCTAGATGCAGCTAAAAATTATTATTAATTTCAAAGCTGGTGGAGCTTGGTATAGATGGCCTAATACAATGAGTACCACATACTGCTAATATGCCCAAAGTTATTTTACAGGCAAGATGCAGCTAAAAATTATTAGTAATATGAAAGTTGGTGGAGCTTAGTATAGATGGCCTAATACAGTGATTTTCAACCTTTTTTGACCCGCGGCACACTTTTTATACTTAGAAAATCCTGGGGCACACCACCAAACAAAATAGCACAAAATGACACTAAAACAGTCATATTATACATATAGTTAATAATATAGATTCTAAATTTATTTTACTCACTCAGTGTGAAACCTGGGCCTGTTTCGATAAACACAAAAGGGATATCCTGGCAGGAATGGTGGAAAGACACACACGAAGCTCTTCCTCAACAGTTCTCAGTTTCTCCCTGTTTTTAGCTTTTATCGCAGTCAAGCTTGAAAAGCCCAGCTCACATAGATATGTGGTTGAAAATGGGAGCAATGTCAAAATAGCTTTGTTGGCCAGAATGGGGAACTCCTTGGCAACAGATAACCAAAAACTGTCCAAAAGAAGATCAGCAAACTTTAGCTTTAAACCGCGATCTTGCTTCAGTTCAACAAGTTCCTCTTGCTCCTTTAAAGTCATGTCCTTTCCAGCAATGGATAATGAGCTGTATGGGTCCCTAACCCAGTCAAGGCATTCTGTGAAGGCTGAAGAGAAATAGAACGATAACTTCTCCTCAAGAGTTTTCAAATGTCTGCCAATCGCTTCGCACATTGCAGCAGTATTGTCATCATGCAGTTTCTCGGTGAGTGGGAACATCTGAAGGTTGCCATCCTGCACATGTTGTTGCCAGAGCTGCACCTTTAAACGGAATCCGTTCATTTTATCAGTGCTTGTAAGCAGGTTTTCATTTCGACCTTGCATCCGTGTGTTTAGTTCATTCAGATATTGAAATATATCAGCCAGGTATGCCAGCTTTGCACACCACTCATCACTTGCAAGCAGCTTTGAATAATCGGACCTCTCGTTTGTAAGAAATATTTTAAGTTCCTCTCGCAACTCATACACACGGGCCAGCACTTTGCCACGTGACAGCCACCTGACCTCCGTGTGGAGCAATAAGATTTTATGTTCCGCTCCCATTTCTGTACACAAAGACGCAAATAAGCGACATCTCAAAGGTCGCGTCTTCACAAAGTTCACTATGCGCACAACATCATCCAACACAGGAGCTAGATCTGCTGGTAAGGTCTTTGCAACGAGGGCCTCACGGTGCAAGAAACAGTGGGTAGCAAGAACATCTGGGTTTCTTTCTTTAACCCTACTTACAAAGCCTTTGATGCGCCCGACCATGGCTGCGGCTCCATCAGTGCAGACACCTGTGCAGTTTTCCCATGTAAGTCCACTTTTATCAAGATATTCCGATGTGACTTGGAATATTGCCTCTCCTGTTGATTTTTCTGTCAGTGCCTTGCAAAATAGGAAGTTTTCTCTAATGGCTTCACCATCCACAAAACACACATTGGCCAACAACTGACAATGTCCACTGATATCTGTCGACTCATCAAGTTGCAAGGCAAATTTCTTACTGATGCGCACCTTTTCCAAAACAACTGTTTCAATGTCCGCAGACAAGTCATCAATCCGTCTGGCAATTGTGTTATCAGAGAGAGGCACTTTAGCTATCTCTTTAGCTGCTTCAGGGCCAAGCATCTCATTTACAATAGCTTTACAAGCTGGTAGTATTAATGTTTCTGCCACAGTGTGGGACTTTTTTGATTTAGCTATGAGTTCAGCAACAAGGTAGCTAGCTTTGAGGGCTCTCTCATTTACCTTTGTGCTTTTTCTCAAAAAAGTTGCCCCTTTCTCATTGTTTGTACGTAAGCGTACAAAATACTCCATCGGTTTATTTTGAACGGAAGGGTGTTTCGTTTGGAGATGGCGTTTAAGTTTGCTTGGCACCATAGCGCTATTGGAAAGCTTCTCACCGCACACCAAGCACAGTGGTGTTGGTGCTGTCGCATCCCCAGTGGAAGTAAATCCAAATGAAAGATAGCTTTCACTGTATTGCCTTGAGCTCACCGTCTTGTCTTTTTTCTTTTGTCGAACTCTCATACTAGGGCCTTCATTTGGGTTAGAATTGTGTCCAGGGTCCTGTTCGGCATTTGCCTTTTCCATTCTCAAATACTTCTCCATCACTGCTGAGATAGTGTGCGCAGCCACACACTAAAATAGAAGAGTATTACATTATCTGCCACACTTAAAGGACCTCTGCTAGGCATATTTCATTCCTGAGGGCTTAAAAAGCAGCTCTCGTGGTGACAAGAAGCTGATTTAAACCCCCCAAGAGTGAACTTCGCGAGAGCTGTATGTGTGTGATAATAACTTCTATTACTACGGTCTGCATTTCCTGCTTGAATTGACACTAGTGACGTAGCACTCAGCTTTCTCTATAAGTAGAATAGAGCCGGCTGCCAAGTGCTACGCCACTAGAGTCAATTCAAGCAGGACATGACTGCTGAAGAACGTTACTAATATCATTTATTATTCCATACATACAACTCTCACGGAGTTCACTCTTGGGGGTTTTAAATCAGCTTCTTACCACCACAAGAGCTACTTTTTTAGCCCTCAAGAGTGAAATATGCCTGGCAAAGGTCCTTTCAATAAATTATTTATTTTAAAAAAGTGAAATAAAAAAGGATAACCCCCTCATATATTCAATCCCATGTAACCTCATAAATACAGTCCCACGTATATGAGCACATGATTATCAGCATCATATACTGTGGTGATGTGCACTGTACAGCGCCACAGTATATGGTGCTGATTATTATGTGGCTCATATACTGCAATATAAAGGGGTACAATGAGAAGTACTATGGCCATGAGGCCAGAGTACAAGTGCCAGCTCATATACTCAGCATATGAGCTGGTACTTGTAGTACTCCAGCCTCATGACTATAGTATTTCTCATTTTACATTTCTCATTGTTATATGCAGTATACTGCTGGAGTACTAAAAGTACCAGCTCATATGCTGAGTATTCTGCCAACAGTTCATATACTCAGGCAAAAGCTCATATAGTCAGCATTATTGGCGGGCATTACCTTGGCGGCGGGCAAATGCGAGAGTCTCTCTGCTCTCAGGATGACGCACCGGCCTCGGTGACGTCATTAAGTCGCACGAGGTTCAAAGCTTGCGCATGTGTTATTGTACACGTCTCCTACATTGTAAGAAGGCGTGACTGCGCATCGAGCGCATTGCCGGGAAACAAAACACAGGGGGCACCATAGTTTGGGGAACTTTCCCCGCGGCACACCCGACCATGTGTCGCGGCACACTAGTGTGCCGCGGAACACTGGTTGAAAATCACTGGCCTAATAGAATGAGTACCACACACTGCTAATATGCCCAAAATTATTTTCCAGGCAAGATGCAGCTAAAAATTATTAGTAATTTGAAAGCTGGTGGAGCTTAGTATAGATGGCCTAATAGAATGAGTACCACACACTGCTAATATGCCCAAAAGGTTTTACTTGGCTACGTGCAGTAAAAAATGTGTATTACAGGCCCTAAAGGATTTGCTTAGCTAGTTTTAGCCAAATGCTGTGAAAAACACTTGCACAGCACTAAAACTGACCTGCCTAGGAAAAAGTGATAGGAACTGATGTAACCTAGCCCTCAAAAGTGCTGCAATTACAACTAGTCACTACTCCCAACCTATCTGTCTATTTAAGAGCACAGACCTGCCTGCTAAAAGTCGTAGGAAATGCTGTAACCTAGCCCTCAATAGGGCTGCAATTAGAACTAGTCCCTACTTCCAAGCTATCTGTCTATTTCAGATAAAATTCGCTTGCAATTCTCACAGTTATACTGTATAGCGCGCACACAGCAGCAGCGGTGCGGGCTAACACTCAGCTGCAGCAGTGAGAAAATGGTGGCGACGGGGAAAATGGCTGTGTCTTATAGGGCAAGGACATGTGACATACACAGCCAATGACACATGCCCTTGCTTGTGTGAAAAAAAGCACTTTGCTCCGTGTGTGCGCTGCTGATAGGCTGACAGACTGCACCTCCCCACTGTAAATGCGGGAAAGAGAAAAAAAAATGGAGATCTTCATTATTTCTGCAGAGATCCATCCCATGCCCCTCCCCCCACCCCGCTGTACACTCAAACTGTGTATTAACATTGATTATCAGCATTACTGTGAAAAAATCCAGTTACGATTTTGGTGCACGAACAGTTATCGAACATAACCTCGAACAGCCGGATTTTTTTCAAATCTTTCGGGTTCGTCGAACGGCTCGAACACCGCCCAAAACAGCTCGAATTTGAGATTGGCAAACAGTTCAATTCGAACACCGCTCATCTCTAATCCCAAGGTCCAACTGGGTCCCGGCTTCCACTATGTTAACCCGGTGTGCCGTCAGCGAGATGTACCGTCCCTGCCCTCAAGCACTTGTCCACGTGTCCGTGGTTAGGTGGACTTTCCCAGTAACTGCGTATTTGAGGGCACAGCTAATGTTTTGGGACACATGCTTGTGTAATGCGGGGACGGCACACCAGGAGAAATAGTGGCAGCTGGGGACCGAGTACCGAGGGACAGCCGCCATCAGGTTGGGGAACGCTTCCGTCTCCACGAGCGTAAAAGGCAACATTTCGAGCGCAAGCAGTCATGAAATGTGAGAATTTAGTAGTGTGGCCTGTGGGGCGTTGGCTGCATATTTACTCTTGCGTTCCAAGGACAGGGGTATGGACGACTGAACGCACGCTGCTGGTACAAGGACATGGACGTGCTTACTGAGGCTGCTACTTGAGAGTGCTCAACGAATGGTGCAGGGCAGGAGGCATCTTCGCATGCACCATGGACAGGGGATTGGCTTGAATGCACAAGAGTGGAAGAAGCAATGGTGTCACCTGCAGACACTGTTCCTGGACTCTGGGGTTCGGCCCACAAAGTCAGGTGCTTTCCTGCCATGTGCCTGATCATGCTGGTGGTGGTCAGGCTGGTCGTTTTGCCACCCTTGCTGATGCTGGCCTGGCTGGTGGTGCAAATGGCCTTTTGGGGTTATCGGCAGAGTCTTTTAAAAACAACCAGACTTGGGAAGACCTAACAGTTGTACTGGCAACTTCCTTCATATTGGTGTTATGGGGAACGGTTGCCTGCCTTCTGTCTGCGGCCAACACACTGCTTCTTCCTGCCTTTTGGGGTGCTCTGCCTCGCTCCCCCTGTGTGCTGCTGTCCTCGCTCTGCATGTCCTCCTGCCAGGTTGGGTCAGTTACTATATCATCCACCACCTCGTCTTCCACTTCCGCACCCTGGTCCTCCTCCTGAGTTTCTGGCAATTGTGTCTCATCATCGTCCACCTCTTGTGACACTTTCCCACCGTCGCCTTTGTGTGACCGTGGCTGCTCAAATATTTGGGCATCGCTACACGCGATCTCCTCTTGCCCCGCTTCAAGTGGACCGGGCGAGAGGCCCAAATCTATAAATGTAAAAGTAAACAGCTCTTCAGAGTGTCCAAGTGTGGGATCAGTTGTCTCCGGGCACTCGGCAAGGTGGGAGGAAGGAGGATCAGGTTGAGGAATATGCTGTCCAGACTCACGGCTACTGAGACTTGACCATGTGGAAGACAGGGTGGTGGTGGTGGCTAAGTGACTGGAAGCATTATCCGCTATCCAACCAACAACCTTTTGACACTACTCTGGGTTCAATAGTGGTGTGCTGCGGTCCCCTAGAAATTGGGACAGGAAGGTCAGGCGAGAAGATGTGGGTGTTTGTTGTGGCACAATTTCAGCTTGCCCACGGCCTTGTCCTCGGCCTCTGCATGCACCATCACCATCACATCCAGTACCCCGTCCCTTGCACGTGCCTTGCCCATTTTAAATGGAGGACAGTATCTTCCACGCTCACTACAAATGACTGAGTTTGGAGGGAACTTATATGTGATCCGTGTGACAGAGAAAACACAGTTTTAAATACCTGGCCTGTAGGTAAGTAGTGTGAACAGCAAACTGCTGTGAATTGCTTCACTGACACACTGAAAGAAATTTTTAATGGAGGCCAGAAATGGCAGTATTTTCTGACAACGTATATGTGATCCGTTTGACGGAGAAACCACAGTTTTAAATAGCTGGATTTTTAGCGCTGTAATATGGAAAGGACAGAAAAATGGTGTTCCCTGGATTGCTTTTTAAGCAAATAATGAGGATTAAGATCCAAAAAAAAGCATTCCTGGCCCCTGAGACCTGGGCCTTAGTATAGAAATATCTAACAGCAGCAGGACGCAGAATTGGAATGGAGCCTCTTGTGCTATATGCACTGCAGTCTGCTATATACCCTGCCTGCCTGCCTATATACACTGCCTGCCTGATATCTCTGCAGATGGATTAGTTAGTCCTCAAAATGACTGTTTGATAAGATGGATATGCGTAATGTACGGTTTTTCTCCCTACACTACCTAATACACAAGCAAATCTCTCCGTGACGCAGCAGCACCTCTCCCTACACTGTCTGATTACAGAGTGACTGTGACGAGCACAGCGGCGCCAGGTCTGATATAGACCTGATGACGCTGTGCGGCCAGCCAATCACTGTAATGCCACAACCATCATGGCTGCGGCATTATAAAGAGTGGCAGGCAATCACTGTATGTTGATTGGCGCTCTAAAGGGCGCCAAACATGCAGGAAGGGGACCCGAGCTCCCGCCAAGCAACCCCGGAAATACTCGGCGAGCGCTGAGCATCTCGAGCAGTAGCGAGCATGCTCGCTCATCACTAGTGTCTAGAAAACTCTGGTTGGTGTCGCCTATGAAGTTAATCATCAACAGATTAAAAAACTGACAGACTCCAAGGACGTAAGGTGACTATATTAATATATTGGTCACTGATATTATTTTTGAACATCTGATATATATTTTGTACATTTTGAGCTGTTTGGTTCTTATTCTATTTTAACAGATGAAAATAAGTACACTGTAATTGAGATGGAAAATATATATTTTTTTATTTAGTTGCCCAATAATTCTGCACACATTGTTCTCCAAAGAAAGACAAAACCGCACTTTTACTTTCTTAAATATTCAGGTTTTACTTTTATTAACCTTTTGCATTGACCGACAGCACTGTAGTTGTTTAATATTAAAAGTAATCATCAAAAATATAAATTGCCTAATAATTGTCCGCATAGTGTATAGAAAAATAATCTCTAACTACGACATATAAAAAGTGGCATCTTATAATGAGATGAAAAGAAGAAAAAAATTCTGGAATATGGAATAATTATATTGGTAAGGGGAAGAGCTAGTAAATTAATAGTATTATTTTTTATATGATTTTTTTTATTTCTGATGTATATGGGAATAAATATAAAAAAAAAATCACTACCAGTCGCCATGAAGTTCTCTGCCGTTCCTCTGGACTCTAAACTGTCACCCATGATGCCCACATCAGTGTATAGGGCAGAGCAGGCCATGAGCCGCTGCCTGGTAGGTAGCACAGGAGGGTTCCGTCACCTCTAGCATCACCTGCACACGACCAACTGCCATTTACTTTCAACTGTCGACTGAAGCGATCTGACCGAGGTCTGCAGGCGGGAAGATAATTATGAGAATGGCGTCTACTGGACATGGACAAGAGAACGAAGGGAAGAGAGCGAGAGAAGAGCCCAGCGTGACCGGATTCAAGAAGAGGCGATTGGACGAGCCAACACCTGGATGCAGCGGAGACCGTGGATCATCCAGCCCCTATGCCAGGCTTAACATCAGCCGCTTCAACATCCACCAAGTCTTGGGTAGGGGCGCCTTTGGCAAAGTAAGTCCTGCATCTTTTTTTATTTATTTGAAATCTGAAGTATTTATTATATCCCCATGTATTCTTCTCTGCTGTCAGCCATGTCATGCTTTGTTGTTTGTCATTGTAGCGTTCTTCTGTGAGATTACATTTAAGATATCACCATAGTTAGGTCTAGTGCTGCTGTAACATGGTATTTTTTATGCTGGATGTTTTTCCTCAGGGGTCACAGCTGTAGGGGGTATGGGACATTGTTTTTTTTCACGTCATTGTCAATATAGGCTACAATCAGGCTGCCATATTGTGAATGACATTGATCTCTGTGTTTTTATTAAATATAGATAGACATTGATATTGACCACACTAATGGCAACTCAAAGCATGACAGTTGGTGCTGATAGTATTCCATGTAAAGGGGAGGGAGGGAGATCGAGGAGCTAAATGCAGAACTCCTCCCTCCACTTTCCCCCTCCTCCCCCATCCCTCTTACATAGAATATTTTCAGCACCAACTGTCATCTCCTATCTCAGTAATGTAACAATCTGTCTTCACTGAATATAGATTTTACCATGAAATAGAGAATTTTGAAAGCTAAAAATCAGTCCTGGCGGAGAAAAAACAGATTTCTCTGAAAAGATTTATTGCAAAGTTGCTTATTTTCATGTGTGCTATTGATTTATGAAATACAAATTAAAATGATAATTATTCATTAAAGGGAACCTGTCTTGTCCTGTGTACTATGTAAACTGCCCCCATTGCGTTGATATTGATGCAATGTGTATCACTAACACGCTTTTTTCATTTAAATTGGCGCTAATATAATACAGCTCTGGCAAAAATGAAGAGACCACTGCAAAATGTTCATTTTCTCTGATTTTTCTCTTTCTAGGTATATTTTTGAGTAAAATGTACATTGTTGTTTTATTCTATAAACTACTGACAACATGTCTCCAAAATTCAAAGCTAAAAATGTTGTATTTATTTGTAGCAAATGAGAGATCGTCAAAATAAAAAAGAAGCCGTGCTTTCAGACCTGAAATAATGCAAAGAAAACAAGTTCTTATTCATTTAGAAACAACAACACTCATGTTTTATCTCAGGGAGAGTTCAGAAATCAATATTTGGTGGAATAACCATGATTTTTAATCCCAGCTTTCATGCGTCTTGGCTGCTTTCCACCAGTCTTTCACACTGCTTTTGGGTGACCTTATGCCACTCCTGGCACAAAAATGTAAGCAGTTCTTCTTTGTTTGATGGCTTGTGACTATCCATCTTCCTCTTGATTACATTCCAGAGGTTTTCAATGGGGTTCAGGTCTGGAGACTGGGCTGGCCATGACAGGGTCTTGATGTGGTGCTCCTTCATCCACACATTGATTGACCTAGCTGTGTGGCATGGGGCATTGTCCTGCTGGAAAAAACAGTCCTCAGAGTTGGGGAACATTGCCTGAACAGAAGGAAGCAAGTGTTTGTCAAGGATAACCTTGTATGCAGCTTGATTCATACGTCCCTCGCAAAGATTAACTTGCACAATTCCAGCCTTGCTGAACCATCCTCAGATCATCACCGATCACCGAGGCTTATATGCCTCTCCAGGTCTCCATCTAACCATTAGACGACCAGGTGTTGGGCAAAGCTGAAAATTAGACTCATCAGAGAAGATTACCTTACTCCAGTCCTCTATGATCCAATCCTTATGGTCTTGGCAAACTTCAGCCTGGCTCTCCTTTGCTTCTCATTGATGAAAGGCTAGGAGCCTGTTCGTTTAGTCATAGAGGTGCGATTCCTGGCATTTATTCAGGGTTTGTGCCACCCACGCATTTGAATTCTGCTCCCGGCTGGCGCTGATGTAAGTATGGGGCGCTTGCGCAGTATGTCTTGCCAGTAAAGCTTGTAGTGCTGGGAGCCGCACATGCGCTGTGACTAGCGGCTCCCTGCGCTTGCACAGTGACACTGCTGTGTAGTTCCCAGCTTCACTGTGTGCGGCCGGAGACGCTCGTCACAGCACATGTGCGGCTCCCAGCGCTACAAGCTTTGCTGGCATGACATACTGCGCAAGCGCCCCATACTTACATCAGCACAAGCCGGGAGCAGAATTTAAATACGTGGGCGGCACAAACCCTGAATAAATGCGAAGAATCGCACCTCTATGACTAAAAGAGCAGGTATGATACAAACATATAAAGTGGATTTTACATATTATATTAGCGCCAATTTTAATGAAAAAAGCGTGTTAGTGATACACATTGTATTACTAACGCAATAGGAGCAGTTTAGATTCTACACAGGGAATGACAGGTTCCCTTTAAGACCTTTCCATAGCCCATCCATGGAGCAGGCAGTGCATTATGCTGATAGATGGATTTGCTCCTCTACCTAGACCTGGTTACCAGCAGACTGAGCGACCATTCAGTTTACTCATGTGCCTTGTGTGCTATAAAATCCAGATTACTTCCACTCCCTACAGATGCCTTCTAAGTATTCTCCATTTGTCTCTCTTAGGTGGTCCTGGCATCAGTCCCCGGCCGAAACATCCAAATGGCTGTCAAAATGATAACCAAAAAAGAGGACAATGAGGACACCATCATGAGAGAGCGGCAGATACTCCTGGCTGCCAGAGACTGCCCATTCTTATGCCACCTCTATGCCGCACACCGGTCTCTGCAGAGGGCATATTTCATCACGGAGTATCTGTCCGGTGGCAGCCTAGAGAATTTGATCAGGATGTGCGGCTGCCTGAACATCGGCAATGTGAGGTGAGAAAGTGGAGAATGTATGTAAAAGAGAACTAAGGAGATGGAAAAAAAATCTGGGGTCAGCATGTAGCTAAGGTAGCAATGGCAGGTCATATACAGTATTTAGTGTGCTGGATGCAGCAGGTGGGGTGCCATGGTATTTGGGGATTGCTAGAGAAGGATTTGATGACATTGATACTACACTCTTCACACTGTTCTCTCCATCAGATTCTACACAGCAGAGATCGTATGTGGCCTCCAGTTCCTCCATGGACACAACATCGTCCACCGGTAAGCAGGACGTTCCTCCTTCTCTCTGTCCCCTTTACATTCTAGAGATATGACCCCCAGCTTTCCTTGTGTCCTGCCACTTATTCTATCTGATCTTGCAATGACTCAATTTCCATCTCTTTTATCACTGGACAGATTTCTCATTTTTTTTTTTCATTACAGAGACATAAAGCCAGATAACATCATGTTGGATGCAGATGGCCACATCCGTATAATCGACCTTGGGCTCGCCCAAGATGGCGTTACCTCCTCCAAAAACATCTCTGGAGTGACGGGCACTTTCCACTACATGGCCCCTGAGGTGTTTCGTAGAAAACGATACGGCGCAGCAGTGGACTGGTGGAGCCTGGGGATTGTCGTTTCCAGGATGGCAGCAGGACGATTCCCATTTTACAACGGCCCCATCAAGCAAATGGCTTTCAAAGCTATCATCAATGAAAAGCCAAAATTTCCATCTTGGCTTGATGCTCATGTGAAACATCTCATTAAGAAGCTGCTGCGCAAAGACCCTCAGACACGCCTGGGTGTGAGCGGGAACATCCGGGAGCATCCATTCTTTACCACCATCGGCTGGGAGGAATTGGAGGAAAGGAGAGCAGAGCCACCATTTTCACCATTCAGGCAAGTTCTGGAGAACCATCATCTGCAGTGGCCGGAGCATACAGTCCTTCACCCCGTGGACAGATTTACGTACATGTCACCAAGCTGGGCCCGGTAAGGATCTCTTCATCTGGGGATAACTCCCATCAGGTGTTCTCACATTGTGGTAATCATCATCATTCATCTTGTCTTTTTTCACATTTTCTAACAATGACTTTATGTCTCTGTTTCTCTTAGGTGGATGAAAAGATCTGGACTGTAAAAGAATCCACGACCATCTGGTGAGTGACCTCTGTTCACACAGGACACCTATGATATCAGTACATTGTATCTGATGTTACATAGGGGAATGGTTCATTATAAAGACCATTCCCCTAATATAACAGAAGATCTGGCAGAGAGAATAATCAATGTCTTCCTTTTTTGTCTTGCAGGATGAGCCCCTGCCAACTGCCCAGAACTTCATGCCTCCTGACCCGTACCTCGTCTCTGCTGGTGTACTTCACCTCGGCTGCCCTTCAACATCATATCTCTCCAAAACATCTTCATGCCGGACCACTGCCATTGTTTTGCTGCCCCAGACCCTTGACTTGGCCTCCTCTAATACTGGGCTGGCAACTGACATCCCTCCATCCAGAAGATCTTCTACCCCAGGAATGGCCTGTGCTAAGTTTCCATCTGATGTGTTCAAAAGCAATAGTCCTGGGCAGCTGAGCAGAAGAATGTATAGAGCGGCCATTATCACCTTAGCACAGGCCTGGTAAGTACCGCACCCATCACCCATCACATCACCCACACTACTATAGGCATACATATAGCACACCGTACATTTCCGCACATAGATATAGGACATAGATCGGCTTTTGATCCTGGGATTTAATCTGATCGCCATATTTGGGGTCAGGAAGGAATTTTTCCCCTTAATATGAGGACAATTGGCCCATTCCTCATAGGGGTTTTTCGCCTTCCTCTGGATCTACACGGCCTTAAATAGGTTTGGTATCATAAATTAATAAGTAGATTGACACACTAGTAGCAAAAGAGAAATTTTAGAAAAATTTAAATTTTCTTTGTTGACAATTAAAATTAGTTCTCAAAAATAAAAAGGATAATTAGTCTAAGTAACTAAAATGATTTTTATATATCACACTTACATTACACAGGTTAGGTACATTACACAGGTTAGGTATCAGCCTTTGATCTTGGGATTCATTCTGATCGCCATATTTGGGGTCAGGAAGGAATTTTCCCCCCTGATACGAGGACAATTGGCTTATTCCTCACAGGGGGTTTTCGCCTTCCTCTGGATCAACACGGCCCATAAATAGGTTAAGTCTGATAAATAAATACAAAAAGTAATAAATAATAATAAATAAATACAATAAATAATAATACATTTAGTATGCTAGGTTAGTAAGGAGACTCACACTATAGTAGCAGAACAAAAAAGGTATAAAATTACAATAATTTTAGTTGAAAAGATATGTAATTTCAGACATTGAAATAATCAAATCCAAACCTACAAAAATAATTTATATATTTTTTCATTTGTATTTACATTACATTAGGTATCAGCCTTTGATCCTGGGATATATTCTGACCGCCATACTTTATTTGGGGTCAGGAAGGAATTTTCCCCCCTGATATGAGGACAATTGGCTTATTCCTCACAGGGGGTTTTCGCCTTCCTCTGGATCAACACGGCCCATAAATAGGTTAAGTCTGATAGATGAATAATTTTCACATATACATAATACTAAAATATAAAATAATTCAATCTATAAATAAAATCTTCTTTTTACCCCCCTTATATCTTTGTGCTTGTCTTTATTTCATTGGACGTCCATGTAGTCATTATTATGCTGCCCCTTATGTCTTAAGGCCCAATACACATTAGAATAAATTTGCTTGAACGCCCCTGATATCGTTACTATCCTATGGTGATAAATCAGCTAATTGCTGTGATTCCTGGGAGTGTTGGGTCCGGAGCAGGAGATGCTGTTACCTTTCTCCATTTTGGCTAATAAATGAGAACACTGAGCTGGGTTCCTCCATTAATTACCCAGATGTTCCTCAAAGGACATTGGAAAGAATGGGTTTTCTAAACCAGACAGTAATTGCACTGCTCATATAATAGGGGAGAGGGTTTGTTACAATGTGTCAGTGCAGCTGGGAACTATGAAACTCACAGAGCATTGCCTGGACTGGATATGCTGGATGTGGCTCAGTGGGAGATGGTGGATCTGCAACAATGTTGCCCCCTGCAGTCAGGACCCCACATATCATGGACGCCACATGATCAGATCCTCCAGAGAACATTCATGAAGAAGGAGAATCCCCTGTAGAGAGGCGTCCACAGCGAGGTACATGATAGGAGCAGTTATTGTTTCATTCCCCAGGTATCTCTATCTGGGAATGCAGGATGACAACCAATATGGCTGCCATTACTGCTCTTACAGGGGGCATCACTAAGCTCTCATACATCCTGAATAGTACATGGTGTAATGACACGTCCCCTCACATTACCTGCTTAGTTGGGTAGATTTCATATTACAGAGTGTGGGAAAGCTGACTGACAGGAGCCATAGCCCCCAACCGTCCCGTATTCGGCGGGACTGTCCTGCGTCCCGTCTCCACTCAGCTCTTCTCCCGGCTCATTTAGACCTATTACAGTTATCTCTTATCAGAATATAATACCGAAGGAGAGAGAATTGTAGCCAATATATAAACAATATTTGTAAATGGCGCTGATCTAAAAAAAACTGCCAGAGATAGAGCTATTAATAAAAATATATATTTATTATCCACAAAATAGAAAGATATATACGGTCCACTAAGTGGCTAAGGTGAGAGAAATGACCAATAGTGGCAGATGTAAAACAGTCAGAGAAAGAAGAGCACATCCCACATAGCAGGACCTCCACAACAACCATCTGTAAAAATAATTGATAGACACTAGTATATATAGATCACGCTAGAGCTGCCACAAAGACAACAGTCTCATGGTTCATGTATTATACACAGAAATATGTCCGACTCATACCAAACCAACAGTGCCGTATGGAAGAAATATACAGTATATGTGTGTATATTGGCCGTGTAGCGTATTTGTGCACCTGTGTATTAATTTAACACTTCAGGTGTCCGGGCCTTATATTTTTTCCTTTTTCTTTTTTGTAGTGCTTGATAATGCACACTGAGGAATTTCAGATACCCTCATATCACAGTAGTATATCCCACTCCTCAAAAAGTTAGTTACCCTTAGGTAATCTCAGCAGCACTATAACAAAATGGTCTTAGTCACTAGATGCAATTTCTATTCCCACCAACAAAGCAGCCAAAGCCACCTCCACCCACCCCATGGTGGTTACAAGCAGCCTCTTACCCAGAATTGTCACAAGAGCCTCCAAAAAGTAATTATAACAGCCTTCTTCCCACAACACCTGCAATTTTCACTTTAAGGGGTTGTCTGGTCAAAATAGATAAGTCTGCAGTTACTCTGTGTGACTGCAGACTTATGAATCCCCCAGGTTGGCTGGTTTCAGACCGGCATGTATGAGATATACATACCCCTGGCCAGTGGGCGCAGAGTCGCTCTCCATACACTTGTAAGGAGCAAGGCTGCCCCCTCTAGTCGGACACGCTTATTGGCCATCCGTGTCACTAGATGGGGTGCGGCCTTGGCTCTATCAAGTGTATGGAGAGCGAAGCTGCACCCACTGGTCGAGGGCATGTATAACTCATACATACCCTCTGTTCCCGAGTCTGAAACCGGCGAATCCCCACAGCGCACAGTGCCTGCATAATTCATAAGTCTGCAGTCATTCTGTGTGATTACAGACTTATCAGTTTTGACTGGACAACCCCTTTAAATACACCCACATATGCGTCCCTCCTACATGCTCTCCTATATCATCTGCTGATGATTGCGCCACAGAAGTTATATTTTACTACAGCTGTGTGAGAGTGTCAGCGGCATTTAGATGGTTAAATCAGCAGCAGTCTAAGCTAGCTCTGGTTGCTGCTGTTCACACAGGCACTGACTGTATAACACAGATGACACCTGCAGAGTACAGAGCAGGTTCATATCCTGAGCCCGCTCCCAACATATGTCACCAGTAAATCCAATGGTTGGAAAGGATCAATGGTGTTTGGTCATTCAATCAATTCAGGGCTGAAGGTGCTTAGGTGACCATATGAACATTTTGATGTACAGAAAATTAATCTCTGGAGTCTCAATAAATGTGAACTATTAATTCAAAATTTACATCTCTTGAAGCAACAACTTTGCCTCCATTTGCAAGGCAGGATCACGAAGCCACTCTCGGATAGGAACATTTGTATATTGCATATTTAGAAGAAACACCCAAAGGTAATAAATACAGGTTTACCCTGCATCATAATAAAAAAACTATGGCTCAGGGTGATGTGTATTTCTGTAATGAGGGGGGTGCGGACTAAGGATACGATTATCAAGGTGTGCAGAATTATTAGGCAGCTTGTTTTCCTCAGACAAAATGGGCTAAAAAAAGAGATTTAACTGACTGAAAAGTCTTACAGAGGGATGTAGCACTCTTAAAATTGCTAAGATATTGAGGTGCGATCACAAAACCAGCAAAAGTTTTGTTGCCAATAGTCAACAGGGACACAAAAAACATGGTGAGAAAAATAAGACTCACATTAACTACCAAATATTTGAGAAGAATCAAACATGAAGGGACAAAGAAGAAATTGTCCTCCAGTGCTGTCATATTCCAGATCTGCAACCTCCCTGGAGGACCAGAAGTACAAGGTGCTCAGAGACATAACCAAGGTGAGGAGGCCGAAACCCAGCCGCCACTGAACAAGACACAGAAATGGAAACATCTAGACTTGGCCAAGAAATATCTGAAGACAGATTGTTCAGATTGTCCCCTTTCTTATAAGTGTCTAGTAGTGATGAGCGAGCACTAAAATGCTCGGGTACTCGTTGCTCGGGTCAAGCACATTGGAATACTCGGGTGCTCGACCTGAGCAACGAGCCCAATGTAAGTCTATGGGAATCTCGAGCATTTTTCAGGCGGCTCCTCCCTTCGGTCTGCAGAGGGCCTAAAAATTGCCCAAATCGATGGGAACAGAGCTCAAGTAACATGGGAACAGCATGGGGAAGACCCCTGGAAGCATCTCTGACTCTCATATCACTGCTGTCAACAACAATGTCCGAGTATTATGCCACTTTTACGGACTCATAAACATACAAAAACGAAACCAAAATGGATTTTCCTGAGAAATATGTTAAGGAACATCCTTTCCAGGGTAATGACTTGTATATAAGGCAAAATAAGTAACCAAAAATACTCCTCCACACCTTGGGCTATGTTCACACGTAGCAGTTTTGATGCTTTTTTGCACTTTTGCATTGCTTTCAACCAAGACAAATGCATTCACCAGGAAATGTCATTTTAACATTTTACAACCTTATCTGGCCATGTGGTGTGTGACACATCATCAGACACATGCATACAGTGCTGAAAAGACATGGGAACAGCATGGGGAAGACCTCTGGAAGCATTTCTGACTCCCAGGTCACTGCCTAAAAGTGTGCCCATCATAAGTGTTCCTTGGCGCATGCGTAGATGCCTCCCGCCATGCACCTGTCGTTGCAGACTTGCAACAATCACCGTCCACGTCCTTGTTCCAGTGCAGCGTTCAGTTGTCCCTACACCATTCCTTGGAATGCAAGCGCAAGTATGCAGCCAGCCACCCACCAACCCACAGGCTGCAATACTATACTGCCAAATTTTTGACAGCTGTTTGCACAGGAAATGTGGCCTTTTAGGCTCGTGGAGGCGGAAACTTTTCATAAGCAAATGCCGGCGGCGGCCGGGTGTCCTTACTCGGTCCCCAACCACCACTGTTTCTCCCGGTGTCGTCTCCGCCTTCCACAATCACGGGTCCCACAACATTACCCGTGCCCTCCTCAGTGCACTTACTGGGAAGGACCGCCTAACCACAAACACGTGGACAGGTGAATGTGGCCAGGGACGGTACAGAGCCAGTCCACAGCTTTTTTTGCTGAGTTGTATTTCACCACAGCCATATTCTTTAGCTCGGTGAAAAGACTGACATAAAAGGAAACCGTATCTACTCTGGGTGTCATTTCTCCCAGGAAGTCCTCTGAAGCAGCTTTTGCAGAAGGAATGGCAGCCCATCTAACATCAACTAGCACTTCTCGGTGGTGCTTTGACACACAAACATCTTTCTTTGCGCATTTAATTTCAGGACTACAGAGTTGGGCAATGGCCTGATCTGCAATCCAGTTTAAGAAATAACATGCACAAGCACGTCCAATCCACATTAAAAAAACAGCCATAGAGTGTCCGGGAATCTTCCCCCACACTTTTCTTAGCCAGGGCTGCTTCTCGGCAGGGTTGGACGGACCCACCTGAAAACCGGAGACTCCTCCGGTGGGCCCTGGCTTCTCCTTCAGGAGAGTTCTTAGTGCCGAGGTGAGGCCATGATAATGATAGAGGCCACTATCTGCTTATTTTTCTGTTACTTGGAATGCAAGCGCAAGTATGCAGCCAGCCACCCACCCACAGGCTGCAATACTAAACTGCCAGATTTCTGGGCAGCTGCTTGGACTTGAAATGGAGCCTTTTAGGCTCGTAGAGGCAGAAGCTTTTCACAGCCTCATGCCGGCGGCGTCCGGGCGTCAATACTCGGTCCCCAGCAACCACTATTTCTCCCGGTATCGTCTCCGCCTTCCACAAGCACGGGTCCCACAACATTACCCGTGCCCTTCCCAGTGCACTTACTGGGAAGGACCGCCTGCGCACAAACACGTGGTCAAGTGAATGTGGCCAGGGACGGTATGGAGCCAGTCCACAGCTTCTTTTGCTGAGTTGTATTTCACCATAGCCATATTCTTAAGCTTGGTGAAAGGACTTGGGAAACCATATCTACTCCAGCTGTGATTTCTCCCAGGAAGTCCTCTAAAGCTGCTTTCACTTGAAATGTGGCCTTTTAGGCCCGTGAAGGCGGAAGCTTTTCACAACCTCATGCCTCGTGTCCATACTCTGTCCCCAGTCGTCACTATTTCTCCCGGTGTTGTCTCCGCCTTCTACAAGCGCGGGTCCCTGAACATTACTGCTGGTACTTTTCTGTGGGAATCTGCTTACCTCCTACCAGCCTGGAATATTTCCAGTAAACTATGGTACAACACCATGGTATTAGCACTGTCCCAGTACCAGTAGCGAAGCCTTCCACAATTTCCTTCTCAGGAATTTTATTTGGTAGACTGAGTGGCTGCCCAAATACATTAGTTTCTCACAAAGGAGCTGAAGATAGAGTGGCAGTAGGTGCAAGTTTCCCCAGCCTGTTAGATATCAGAGGGTGAAAGGCAGCACATTGGATCAGTGGTTAGCACTGAAGCCTTGCAGCGTTGGGATCCTGGGTTCAAATCCCAGCAAGGACAATATCTGCAAGAATTTTGTATGTTCTCCCCGTGTTTGCGTGGGTTTCCACCTCAGTAAAAAAGCAGCCATAGAGTGTCCGGGAATCTTCCCACACACTTTTTTTTAGCCAGGACTGCTTCTTGGCAGGGTTGGACGGTCCCACGAAGAATCCTCTGGTGTGCCCTGGCTTCTACATCAGGAGAGTTCATGATAGCGCTAACTTTGCAGCTGCTATGGGGCTCTTGAGCGGGGGAGAAAGGTGAACCCTCAGAATCAAATCCTCTGGTGGGCCCAATGTTTTTCAATCTGAAACAGCTTCTCAGTGGGAGTTGTATTTCATCACAGCCATATTCTTTAGCTCGGTGAAAGGACTGGCATAGAGGGAATCTGTATCTACTCCGGCTGTCATTTCTGCGTCACCAGGTTCCGCCCATTGTCACACACGACCATGCCTGGCTGTATGTTCAGCGGTGAGAGCAACACATCAAGCTGCTGTGTTACAGCTTTCAACATCTCTACAGCGCTAGGTGGTTTGTCACCTAAGCATTAAGCATGTTATCTTCAGCACAGCCTGTTGCCGCTTGGCCAAGGCAGTGCTGCAGTGCTTTCAGCTTGTGACTGATGTGGTAATTTCAGAGATGGAGGAGGAGGTGCAGGAGCTGAACAATGTGATTACATTGAGGTTACATTGGCGACTTTGTTTTTATACTAAAGAAAGATCCTACTGTTTTGTTTTGTTTTACGTTATTTTTTAAGGCAAATGCATTTACAGGGAAATGTCATATTTACATTCTACAACCATATCTGGCAATGTGGTGTGTGACACATCATCAGACACATCCTGTTTCATTGATGATGGAGGGACTCTGAATGACACATAGAGCAGGGCCACAGTAATAAGTATGACATGTTCCCATTAGAAAGGAGAGGGTCTGCTATACAGTTATAAGGCATGCAGTGAATCCAACGGCTGACCAAATTTAGGAAAAACCCCACTAACAAATTAAAGACACATAGAGCAGGGCCACAGTAACGACAAATTCCCATTAGAAAGGAGAGAGTCTGCTATACAGTTATAGGGTATGCAGTGAGTCCAACGGCTGACCAAATTTAGGAAAAACCCCACTAAGAAATTAAAGACACAGAGAGCAGGGTCACAGTAATGAGTATGACTTGTTCCCATTAAAAAGGAGAGGGTCTGCTATACTGTTATAGGGTATGCAGTGAGTCCAACGACTGACCAAATTTAGGAAAAACCCAACTAAGAAATTAAAGACACATAGAGCAGGGCCACAGTAACGACAGATTCCCATTAGAAAGGAGAGAGTCTGCTATATAGTTATAGGGTATGCAGTGAGTCCAACGGCTGACCAAATTTAGGAAAAACCACACTAAGAAATTAAAGACACATAGAGCAGAGCCACACTAACAAGTACGACATGTTCCCATTAGAAAGGAAAGGGTCTGCTATACAGTTAATGGGTATGCAATGAGTCCAACGGCTGACCAAATTTAGAAAAACCCCACTAAGAAATTAAAGACACATAGAGCAGGGCCACAGTAGCGACAAATTCCCATTAGAAAGGAGAGAGTCTGCTATACAGTTATAGGGTATGCAGTGAGTCCAACGGCTGACCAAATTTAGGAAAAACCCCACTAAGAAATTAAAGACACATAGAGCAGGGACACAGTAACAAGTACGACATGTTCACATTAGAAAGGAAAGGGTCTGCTGTACAGTTATAGGGTATGCAGTGAGTCCAACGGCTGACCAAATATAGGAAAAACCCCACTAAGAACTTAAAGACACATAGAACAGGGACACAGTAACAAGTACGACATGTTCCCATTATAAAGAAGAGGGTCTGCTATACAGTCATATGGTATGCAATGAGTCCAACGGCTGACCAAATTTAGAAAAACCCCACTAAGAAATTAAAGACACATAGAGCAGGGCCACAGTAACGACAAATTCCCATTAGAAAGGAGAGAGTCTGCTATACAGTTATAGGGTATGCAGTGAGTCCAACGGCTGACCAAACTTAGGAAAAACCCCACTAAGAAATCAAAGACACAGAGAGCAGGGCACAGTAACAAGTACGACTTGTTACCATTAGAATGGAGAGGGTCTGCTATACAGTTATAGGGTATGCAGTGAGTCCAACGGCTGACCAAATTTAGGAAAAACCCCACTAAGAAATTAAAGACACATAGAGCAGGGCCACAGTAATGACTAATTCCCATTAGAGAGAATCTGCTATATAGTTATAGGGTATGCAGTGAGTCCATCTGCTGACCAAATTTAGGAAAAACGCAACTAAGAAATTAAAGACACATAGAGCAGGGCCACAGTAACGACAAATTCCCATTAGAAAGGAGAGAGTCTGCTATATAGTTATAGGGTATGCAGTGAGTCCAACGGCTGACCAAATTTAGGAAAACCCCACTAAGAAATTAAAGACACATAGAGCAGGGCCACAGTAACAAGTACGACATGTTCCCATTAGAAAGGAGAGGGTCTGCTATACAGTTATAGGGTATTCAATGAGTCCAACGGCTGACCAAATTTAGGAAAACCCCACTAAGAAATTAAAGACACATACAGCAGGGTCACAGTAACGAGTACGACATGTTCCCCTTAGAAAGGAGAGGGTCTGCTATACAGTTATAGGGTATGCAAGAGTCTAACAGCTGAACAAATTTGGGAAAAACCCCACTAAGAAATTAAAGACACATAGAGCAGGGCCACAGTAACGACAAATTCCCATTAGAAAGGAGAGAGTCTCCCATAGTGTTGGCCTATGCAGTGAATGCAAGGGCTGCCAAAAATTTGGAGGCACTTCAATGCCCCTTGGAAGAGTCGTGGAGGAGGGCCTCATAAAAAAATATTTCCATTAGAAAGGAGCTGGCGTCCTATACTTGTAATGCCCATGCACTAAGTGTATGGGCTGACCAACATTTAGTCCTGGGGGTATACATGAACATACTGTATAAAAAAAAAAATTTTACGGGCATCATAAACACTCTTTAAAAAAATTCTGTGGGTGTTGCATCATGGACCACGGTCACCCTGGTGATATGGTGGTGGAGGATCAGGAGAAGGAGGAGGACAAGAGCAAATAGTGTTGAGTGAGCATGCTCGACACTGCTCGGTACTTGCTCGAGCATCTCACTATTCGGGATGTTCGGCGAGCACCGAGCATTTTCGGGTTACTCGGGCGGGAGCTCGGGTCTCCGCCCTGCATGTTTGGCGCTCTTTACAGAGCCAATGAACATGCAGGGATTGCCAGCCAGTCACTGTTGTGGTCACTGCATTCTGAGTCTTCTATCCTTTGGATTACGAGCTCGGAGAGACTGAGACACAGGACAGGATGTGTGTCAAACAAGCTCTAAACTTTATTACAAAGCATGGGTTTTATATTCACCCTGAAGGCAGAAAACGGATTTACCATATATGGTTTGATTATACAATTTTAGCACACAAAGACTGATTTCTATTCTCGTGCTTGTGTTGAAACATTCAATCGGACGCATTTGATTAGACACATTTAATCAGATAAATTCTGATGACTAGCAAGGACGCATTATTGATTCAAGAAGGAACATTCACAGCTGGTGTTTTTTTTTTTACCTAAAGTAACTTTCAGACTTATACAGCATAGATGGGGTCTTTGAACTTAAGGGGCCTCATCTTCTGCTATAACATTCCATCCTTTGGTTCCTTCATTTATCAGTATGAATCTCTATATTTTCTTTTAGTACAACACTGAATACACATTAGAAAAAGCTTAAAAACCAAATAAACCACAAGACACATTAGCAAAATCTGAATAATAGCTTACACTGTACCAGCCACCCACCCACCGATACCTTTAAACCAATTATCAGGATTTAGAAAGGAAAAGGTGTTTGCCCACCAGGAATCCTGATTCTTGAGGTTGGCCTCATCATAAAGCTTCCTCAATTTTACAACGTCCTCTAACTTATGTTTCAGCGTCAATACACTAGGATTGTCTATATAATGACAGCATGCGAGCCCTATTATCTGGCACATCCCTCCTTGTGCTGCTGTTAAATAATCTAGTACAAGGGTATGTTGGTTCGTGACAATAATCAATTGATTCTGTACTGCAAGAGATCCGTTAACTACTTCTAAAATATCCCAAATCTGATCATCAAGATAGTCTGTAGCTTCTACTAATTTATCCCACATTTGTGTCAACATAGGGTATATAAACAATGCACTGAAAAATGTGTTTACCCCTCCCATTTGAACTATATGGGGTCTCCCACTTGGTCTTTCTTTATTGTCTGCTGATTGCTTATGCAGTGTATGTTTTGGGATAGACAAAGGATCTAGCTGGTCTGGAGTAACAATATAAGTTGCGGGTGTCAATCTGGCTAAGGTACAAGTTCCTGTTACTCCTACTGGGAGCCACTTGAAAGCCTTGTCTCCACATACCCAATACATGGATAAGGGGAGATTCCATAATGCTGAATGTTGCAGTATTAGACGGTGAACTAAATCAACAAACTTAGAGACATTTGACATCATACACCACCCAGGCCCTTGACCTATAGGGGAGCAATAGCCAGCATCAGGATTGCCACACGTAGGTGCACCTTTCTGATAACTTGATTACATTACACTGTAGATTGCCAGGTATTTTGGCACAGGTATCACTTGCCCCGTTTTTAAAATAAACATTATTCACCCAATTAGAAGTGTGTAGATATCTTTCCAACAGGGAAGGTTTAAAGGCATCACTGCTTCCTGAAGTGGCATTAAAACTTATTTTCAATCCTTGTTCAGGTATTTTCCCTAGATCAGTAATTTTTGTTTTGTTACGAGGTACCCACTCCCCTCCTTTAAATGCTATATACAACCTGGGAATTATTTGACCCGTCAGGTTCCCTTGCCACCAGGGAAATTTTGTCCATGCTACTACGGGAATCCCAACAGTGGTATTCCACAGTCTCTGTGTGGCATTATTGGCCCAAGTATCTGAACAGTTCACCCAAAAGTTTATCTCTTCCCATGAGACTGGGACGGCGAGAAAGGGTATGCTAGTGGACGTCACAGGGGCATGTGTACATATCCAACAATTAACAATGGTCTGGTTTTGCTCCTTTAGTCCATCGATTAGAGCAAGATGGTGTTTAATGAATCTATTGTTGTCTCCATCTGTGGTGCTCAACTTAGTCCATGCATCTATGGTTGTAAGTATGCAGGTAAGTATAAACAATGTCATCATTCTTTGTCCGCTGGTTCTCCTAGTATCTTTTTGCAATGGGATGCGTGGATCCAGGTCTCTTTTCCCTCTAGCTTAACGGCTGTACTTGTGGTCAGCAGAACTTGAAAGGGTCCGTCAAACCGTGGATCTAGGCTTTTCCTCACGTGTCTTTTTATAACCACCCAGTCTCCAGGTTGCAGCGTATGGCTGCTAGAGTCTTGATCTGGATCTGGAAGAGAACTGAAGACATTATCATGTATTTGCTTAATCTTTTTGTGTAAAGCCCTCACGTAGGAACTTAGCACATGGTTATTCATTTCTAATGCTTGCGGATAGAAACACCCTAGGCTGGGTACGTTGCCAAACAATATCTCATATGGAGAGAGTCCAGTCTTTCTATTAGGCGTGTATCTTACTGAAAACAGAGCAAGCGGTAAACAATCCAGCCATGGTCTTCCTGTCTCAGCCATGGCTTTCTGAATTTTTTATTTCAATGTCCCATTCAGTCTTTCCACTTTACCACTACTTTGCGGGTGATATGGGGTGTGGAATGCTTGTTGAATTCCTAGAGCTGACATGACTTCATTCATTATTTCACCTGTGAAGTGTGTACCTCTGTCACTCTCAATTACTTCTGGTACCCCATACCTGCAGACCACCTCCGCAGGCAGTTTCTTTGCGGTTGCCGCAGCCGTGGCTTCGGCAATCGGGAAAGCCTCTGGCCATCCTGAGAACAAATCAATACAGACCAACACATATTCCCATGATCCTGACTTTGGCAGCTGAATATAATCAATTTGCAGTCTCTGGAATGGATTTGCCAAATCGACCACTGAAAAACAAAGAGAGTTAGAAGGTATCTGTGACAGAAGAGTATGCGGGTTGGGCACAACTGGTGTTAGAAGTTCTGTGGCTTTGTTAACCAACCGGAGGTCATGGACCATTCTATATGCGGCTGGTTGTCCTGGCACGCTCTTTTTCTTTACCGGAAACAGGGGAGTGTTGCAAGGGGACTGGGTTTTGACTAGGACTCCCCTCTGTAGTAATTTTTGGACTTGCTGGGCTATGGCATTCTCCTGAGCCGAGCTAAGGGGATACTGCTTCAGTTGAGGCAAGATTGCTCCTGGTTTTAATTTTACCATTACTGGTTGAACTCTTAACCTACCAACATCTGTTTTGTCTGAGGCCCAAAAATCATGTGGTACAGCATGCTCCAATATCGGGGGAAACTCATTTGTCTCTTCTATGCTGGCAATATCTAGTGACATAATTTTGCAAAGGCTACTTGGTTTTAAACCTGGGGTCATGGTGACAGTGCCATCGGGATGATACTCAATATGTGCTTGTAATTTGGACAACACATCATTTCCCAATAGATTACATTGGCCTTGGGGCGATACCATGAGCTGGCTATGTACAGTAGCTCCTTGAATTTGCAGGGGAATTCTCTTAGTGACAGGGAGCAGGATAGACGGGGAATTGAAGGGGGTGGCAATGACATGATGTGAAAAATCAGTGTCAGTGTATGGCCAATCACCTTGCGTAATTACTGAATTGTCGGCCCCCGTATCTACTTGGAAATCGATTTCATGTCCCCCTGGTAGGTTCACCTGCACTATACAACTGAGAGTTGGGGGTAAGGAGATGAGGGGGTTCATGTGCAAGCCACCCTCATCCTGTGGGGGCGTTGTTTGGTTGGCTGGAGGACCCGTACTCTGAGCATTTGGATACGGGTTGGTGCTACAGTCCTTTCTAAAATGTCCTGGCTTTTTACATCCATAACACAGTTTCTGTCCTCCTCCTTCAGTCCGTCCTCTGCCTCTGTTCTTTCTGGGGGTCGTCTCTGCTATATGTATTCTGGCAGCTCTCTTTGCCTGCGCTATGTCATGCTGTGCCCCCTGAGCTATTCTAGCTAAGTCTTCTGCCTTCACTGATCTCCAGTCTGGTCTACTTGCTTTTACCTTCTCTGCAATCTCCTTCTTTAGTCCATTCATGAAAGCACTTGCTAATACCCTCTCACTAGTCTTATTTCTGGGGTTGAACCCCATTTCTGACCAGGTTTTCTTTAATGCATAGAAATAATCCTTAGGATCTTCCTCCTTCCCCTGCACTCTATCTTCTAGTGTAACTTGCTTTTCTGCTTGCCTATCTTTACATGCTTTTACCAACGCTTTTACGTACAGAACCCCGGCTGTTGCATCATTAGCCTCCGCTACATCAGGGCCCGTTCTATTGTCATATTGTTTATAAGTTTCGTCCGTCAGTCTGTCATACCGAGCTTCATCTGCCAATTTCCCCTTAATTACCCCTTGCAGATCAATTCTAGTGGCATGGTATTATCCTGTATGGTGGTGATCATTCTAGCGAAACCCATAGGGGACTGGGATGGGTCTGGCAGCTGGGAGATCAGTGCCAACTGCTCTGAAGGACTCCATGGTCTATACATTAACATTATGCGAGCATTCTGACCTGGAACAACTGCATCCCCCCCCCGCTGCTGCTGCTGCTGCTCCCGGTGCTCCTCGCACAACTACCGTCCTCATTGGGAAAAGACTAGCTGGGTGGGGTCTCGGTCCTCCACATGCCACACAGATGTCTACTGTCAAGGGGTTCTGCTGTCCACATCTGGGGCAAACCCAACAATTGGGTTCCTGAGAATTCTGGTACTGAGGTGAGGGTGAGCTGGGTGACGTCGGGAGCGGACAGGGAGAAAAATCTGTCACTCCGGTTTTTGTCAGTCTGTAACGTCCGTCTCCTAATTCTTCAATTTTTCCTTTAAAATGAGCACATGCATTCATCCATACATCCACTGTCTTCAACAGACCCTTATCTTTCAGCCATCCATGATAGCAGTTAAAGAAGGATTTCCATTTCTCTCCATTCATCTCTCCATTCTCATTCATTCCCGCTTTACATAATATTTTGTCAATTCCAATCAGTGCCTGTTTCCCTTCTCTGCGTACCACTAAGTCTTTGGCTATAATGCCTTCCTTGGCATTTTGGTTCCCCATTTTTTTTTGGGTTCTCCTCACTTAGAGTAGACTCCTCAGTCACTTAGACAATGGTCACTTAGACAATGGGCCACAAAGGTTTCTGAACCATTCCACTACTAGCCTTCCAGGACTTATACGCCGACCAGAAAAACAGACCAAAAACACCAATCCCGATACACACCCACAACACAATCATCGGATCCATACTTTCATTCTTAAATTCTCCAAAGGATAGAAGGCAGGACTGTCAATTTATCTTACATTTATGCTTACAGTGATATAAAGAGCCCTGACACACATCACCATCAATGAGTTTAACCGACAAACAAACAAATTCTTACCTTATCACTCCTAAACACTTTTTGCATAATAATTTGGAACACAGTGTACATGTGCTTTTCCACAAAACACCAGTGGTTCACGTAGTGAATCTTACAGTTCTAACTTGCCAACCGTGGTCTGAATGGAGTTGTTCAATAAAGGGCCCAAAATTAAGATAACATAGACGGGAGAGGTCTCTATGAATAGGAATTCCTAAGTATTTGATACCCTGTGAGGGCCAGGCAAAGGGAAAGTTGGACTGGATGGAATTCTATATGGATTTGGGGAGGGAGACATTGAGGGCCTCAGACTTCGCTGCATTGATTTTAAAATTTGACCATGTAACAAAGTGATCTATTTCAGCCATAACAGCAGGGATGGATATATGTGATTGAGTGATATATACTAGGACATCATCAGCAAATGCAGAGCACTTGTACTCGGTGCCTCCCACCTCAATCCACCTAATATTGGGGTTATGGCGAATTGATGAGAGCAGGTGCTCCGTCACTAGGATGTATAAGAGAGGGGACAGAGGACATCCCTGCCTTGTCCCATTGGTGATTATGAAAGGTGATGAAAATGTTCTGATGCGCCCCCTGGGCCTTGGGACACCCGGAGCCGGACCCTTTTTGGTGGATGCTGGTGGTTGTAGTCTCCGTGGCGGCGACCCGGTTCCGTGGCTCAGGGCGGTCAAACCAGTGGCGGAACTATATATGTGGTTTTGATGTTTAAATATCCGACTACGCCACCCGTGGATTGCGGTCAGAGTGAACCGCCGCTGCAGGGCAGACCGCTGAGGCTGGTGTTGTGGGTGCAGCAGAGCGTAGTATAACTCCACACGGGAGGAGTATAGCCTCAGGGCAGTGTATGCGGAGGATGGGGGTGATGGTGCAGGGCAGCAGCAGTAGCGACACGGAGTCAGTGATGCAGTCCAGGGCCTTTACTCACAGTTCTTATTATCCAGACCACTTCTGCAGGTAACGGCTGCCCACGTCGTACTGTGCTCACCAGGTGAGGGGCTCAGACAACTCTCAGATAACTTTGGAGCACTTCACATGACCCCTTTTGTGTGTCCTTTGTCTGGCCTTTCTTACCAACGCTTCTGTCCGGCTGCCTCGGGCCTCCTCTTGGTAAACTTGGCGCCAGTTTCCCTGACCCTATGTGGTGCCTTCTTAGCGGGTGTAGCGAGGGGCTACGCCACATAAAATGTCACAGCCTCCGGTTTCTAGCTGAGGGTCGTTTCCCGCCTCCACTGGTTTCGGGGACCGGTCTCCCCCTTTGGCCTGACCCCTCCACGCAGGTGGATTCGGGCGTGCGGTGGCGACTCGCCCGTCCGCACCCCTAGGATCCCTTCGTTCCTCGTTCCTGGAGCCTTCACCGCTCCTCTTCCTTCCTTCTCCCTCTTCCAGGCCTGGGCCTCTGTTCCTAGGCCCTCCTCCGGAGCAGAGCTCATGCAGAGCCCCTGCTCCCTGTCACTTCTGCTCAGACTTCTCTGCACTGAACGAAGATGGTGCCCACCTTTTATACTCCCTTCTCAATGCACCCAGGAACTGCTTCCTCCCTGCTCCTGCACTACAGGGTTCCCCTTCCTCGGTGTTCCCTCCCCCCACTCCAGCCAGGGACAGGGACTGTCGTGCCCATCTCAGGGGCATATTGGAATGCTTTCTCAGCATCCAACGAGAGTATCTAATTACAAATTTTTAACTGCATCTAGCCCAGGAAATACTTTGTGCCTAGTAGCAGTGTCTGCTAGTCAGCGGATTATCCCAGCTGTTAAGCAAGCTACACCACCTGTAGTTTGGACACTTAATTTTTTCAAAGGAAATGGTTCGGGACCCCGGGATACTCAGTGAAGAGCATCAGGAGGCACCCCAAGTCATAGGGGCTGGGACTGGCGGTAGGACGCCTTGCGGTGGACCGCCGAGCTCGATCGTTATAAAAGCTTTTTAACTGCAGTAGCTTTAGTGGACGCTACTGGAGCTGGAATTACGCGGCTGCTGGCATGAGACTTGCCCTCCAATAGATCCTTGTAAAAGGATTTAAAGTGTATTCATTCAAATTAGAGAGACTATTTAAATTAAAAAGCTTAGACCTGCCTCCACCACAGGGGGGCTCGCTCGACCCACCAGCGGACAGGCAGCAGTATTGGGAGAGGGGGGCTGGCCGTCAGGGTCCACTGCGTCTCTGGCACAAACCCGGCGACACGGAGGTCGCACGGGCAGGAACGGACTGGCCGTGTCGGCTTTTCACTTTTTTGATTTTAGAAGGACATGACATGCTTATATCTGTGTCTCCCCCTCCTTTTACTCCTCCACCTCTTTTCTTTTCGCATGACTATATGTACTTGTCACTTTTCCATGTGTTAGTTGTGTCTTCTGAGCAGTTTGTCAGCTTTTGGACACCTTTGAAGGTGTTTTCTATGTGTTTCTATGTGTTTTTGTTTGCCTGCCATTGGTTTTAACGGTGTTCGAAGGTGTTCGACGAACCGTTCGGCGAACATACGGGTGTTCGACGAACCGAACCGAACTCGAACACTACGGGGATGGCTCAACACTACTGTGGAGCTTTACTCCTCCGCTCCCCTCAAGGCCTTCTTAGGTAGGAACCTTGACCGGGTAGAGACAGCGGTTAACTCTAACCCGCTCCTCGTCTCAAGGCCAGAGTACGAGGACCGTGTATCTTCAACAAGCTGCAGGTTCCAGCAGAAAGCCACTATCAGCGAGGAAGATCACAATCAAAGACCGTGAACCTAAGATGGCCATGTATTAAATACTAGATGGTGGCCCGATTCTAATGCATCGAGTATTCTAGAATATGCATGCGGCTGACCGGGCGCGACTAAGCAGCGAAGCAGTGTTTAAATGGGTTGTGCACTACTTTTAATTAACTTCACAATGTATCCCCTCGGTGCCCCTAATGAATTTTGTCATTACGTCATGTTGTCAATCCTGCTTGTGACAACATCGCTGACGACACACAGCCAGCACGTAATTCTCCCGCCTGCAGCCAGCTGTTGCTTCCGCTTACATCACGACTATTTGTGGCTGCAGCC
Source organism: Phyllobates terribilis (assembly GCF_046119375.1). Taxonomy (NCBI): domain Eukaryota; kingdom Metazoa; phylum Chordata; class Amphibia; order Anura; family Dendrobatidae; genus Phyllobates; species Phyllobates terribilis. The sequence continues at coordinate 481,863 of NW_027363253.1, forward strand.
AGGTTTCTGCTGTTCCGCGCACCACAGTGAATGACGGGCTGTGGCCGGGGTTATCCCCCATCGTGTCACATCCAGCATCCACAGCGCGGTCTGTCAATGTGGTTTGTATGGCTCCGTCATTCCTCTAATCCTGGTTTGTATGGCTGACTTATTTTGGATTGTACGCCTTCCTCATCTTAGCTTGTATGGCCTCCTTATCCTGGTTTTGTATGACCTACTCATTCTCCCATCTCCACAGCACAGTTAAAAAACTAAGCCCTAATCCTCCCCTTGTTTCCTTTTCTCTGCTCCAGCGCTGTCTGTCCTGTTTTCAGCAGCTCCTCGCAGGATCGGAGGCGCAGCACGCGCTCTCAGATACTGCTGTGATTAGCTGCTGTCTGTAGATTCGCTGCTTTCCACGCCGGGACTAAGTGCGTGGAGAGGCACAAATCTGCATTCACTTTAGTAGCACATGCTGCAGATGTCGCTATGAAGATTTAAGAATAATACAAGGAATACACAAAATAATACTTTATTATTAACTATTATTGGTTATAGAACTTAATACAACTGAACAAAATTATTAAACAGATGATCAAAATATATAAACTATTCCATGAATATGTAACAATATTTTACAATAAATCATCGGACAAAAGAAGTAAGACCCTAGAATATATTTCGTAACAATATCAACCTAAAATATTTTTGTACTCAAGATTTTTGGTGAATACTTATGGACTATCTGTAAGCAACTTTCCTTGTAAATGGGTATCCAAAACTTGCACCTTGACATTGGATCTCATTTTAACTCTTGAAAATGCAACATAGAGTTGTCCATGACCAAAAACGGGCTCCGGTAAATATATGCCAACACGGTGTAGAGTTTGACCTTGTGACTTGTTTATTGTCATGGCAAATGCTGGTTTTACTGGAAACTGTCGACGTCGAAGCCTAAATGGAAGACCGGTGTCTGAAGGACATAAATCAATGCGTGGAATGAACACTTCCTCTCCTTTTGCAGATCCAGTGATCACTGTTGCTTGAATTATGTGGGAATGGAGTCCAGGAACAATAAGGCGAGTTCCATTACATAGACCATTTCTTGTATTTAGATTCCGCAGCAATATTACGATTGCTCCAACTTTAAGTTGTAGTCCGTGGGATGGCATTCCTGATGGCGTAACACTATTTAAAAATTCAACTGGATAATGCTCTCGTTCATCTTCATTGTCGACATCCACCGAATCATCACTTTTGTACAATTTATACTCTCCAGGCATTCTATCCATCACACATGAATTTAGCAGAGCTACGTCATCGTTCTTGGGACAGAGAATTGCATAGGAAGAGGCCCTCTCAACACTGCTTTGGTCGTTCACATCTATTTCAACGCGTTGTCCAAAAACATCACTTACGATGCAGTCAGTGCACAACATGTCTTCTGGTATTTCAATAATGTCTTCTCCAAGGTTATATTTATTGCTAAGTTCACCATTACCAAGTTTAAGAAGCCAGTTGCTGTACTCTGGGTCAGAAGATCGCATGTTGTTAATTAATTGGAGTTTATTAAACTCTTTCCAAAGGTCTGACATTTTTAAGGTTGACTCGATAATATTTGTTCTTGTTCCATTTGGTACAACTGGAAGGCATTGCCTAAAATCTCCGCCAAGGACAAAAATTTCATTTTTTCTGCAATATTTGTAGTCATAACTTCATGCAGAAGTCTGTCAATTAAGCTCAAAGCATATTTGGGTGCTATGGTGCACTCATCAAGTATGAAAAGATTTGCACTGTTTTCCTGCAAATGTGTCTTGTTTGATTCTGGAAACGGAGATTTCATTGACTGGAACTGGTATCCCAAAGAGTGAATGCATAGTGCGAACTCCTCTTAAAAGGTTTACTGCAATACCTGTTGTAGCCGATGGCAATACGACTTTTCCCAACCCTCTAACGTGATGCATTAAAACTTCATAGAGGTATGTTTTACCGCTGCCTCCAGGACGTTTTTGGCGTTGGATCGGCTTGGTTTTCTAAAGCGCTCACAATAGTGTCATATGCAATCCGTTGTTGTTGATTTAAGGATTTTTTCTTCTCTGTTGCCAACAATAATTCATAAGCTTCATCATACTCTTGAATTTGTGCAACTTGACTTGCAGGCTGTGGCAAAATAAAGTCTGAAAACGTTTTTCCATGCAGTAGTAGGACATTTTGGACATCTTGCATGGCTTAAGATTCGCAATTTTGACAATTTCCACTTTTGTTGTGAAGACGTAAGCAGTAATCTTCAATTATATGTTCTTTGAAATTTGTCCAAAGTTGAGCTGGATTTGTAGGCGGTCCAAAGACAGAAATGTAGGCGAACAATTCACGAAGTTTCTTAGGCATATGTAGGGTAACTGCGTCTTCTAAAGTAAGTGTCCACATAGTATCATCCAATAGAAGTCCTAAAGCCAAAGCTGCAGCTTTAAATGTATCGTGCAATACTCCATTAACTGTTTTCAAATCTTCGTAACTTCTAGCTCCTTTGACATGCAGTAGTAACAGCCGAAGGCAATATCTTTCTTGATCATTGACACTAACAGTATACATGTGTCCAATTATTCTGCTAAGTCCTCGTTTTCTTGGCTTCCAAGTTTTATTCCAAACGTAATGCTCTGGAATCTCTCGATACAAATACTGCCTTGCGTTTTCGTCACGTTGGTTCAGCAAAAACCATTCCATTAATGTTGACGTTGTGCTTAAATTTTTTGAGAAATCTTCGACTTGAGCATTTTCAAAGAAATAAAGCTGCTGTTGATTTGGTAAATGAATAGCTAAACGTATAATGGCATGGGACTGTGAATGCAAGGGAAACGCAAATATTCTCCAAGCAGCTTCTGGATCACTGACATATTTTGAGTCAACAAACCGTGATGATTCATCGTGATTGACTGTTTTTTGTTGTATTTCGACGTTAGCTTTGTCATGCCCCTTGTAGATGTACTTGAAAAGATATTTAACACTTTTTATTGAAGCGCCGATTTCAACGTTGATGTGACAGTTGTAGCTTTTTAATAAGTACGGGTTGTATGGAACTATCCATGAGTTATTTATAATCTTTTTGTTGTGTACAATGTTATCAATCAGTTGTCTCCGGTAGGATGGGTAGCCGTCCAAATCTTTAACAGTGTGCTGTTTCAACTGCTTTGGAAACCCTTTTGTACACTTTCCGTTTTCCATGCATGGACTTTTTGGATTTGCTACACCGCATGGGCCATGAACCATATTACAGATTACAATATTATACAATTCAGGATACTTTTCTTGGTTAGGAATTTCAGCCCACACTGTGTTGTCAATTTCGTCCTCCGTGCGAAACTTGGAATCCGCGTCTAAAATAATTAGTTTATGCGCATGTTGGAGACCTCGTTTCTGAAACTCTATGACGTGTACCATTGCTACGACTGTTCCAAAAAGCCTATTTTTGATGTCTTTAACAAGACTGCTGAGTTTTAGTCGAAATACGTGTGCAACTAAGTCCGGCCTGTGTTCAACTTGCTGCCAGGGTTGTAGATTTTCTGCTATTTCCGGCCATTTAGGATTACAGGTCATTGTTAAAAAAAAATGTCAGGTCTTCCATACTTTGTTACTATTGCCATTGCATCTTGATAACGCTGTTGCATGTTGCGGGGGCTACCTTCAAAGGACGACGGGAGAATTACTGTTTTTCCAATTGGAATTCCTTTTTGAATGGATTGTTTTTGCAAATGTTCTTGAAGAACGCAGTAGTCTTCAACTTTAAGTTGTTTTTGGTTCATTCGTATGAAATTGAGCCGATTAGCTTCAATTTTAACGTATGCGTCGACTAAGTACTGTTGTGTCAGTTTCCCACCGTTTAAAATAGGATTGTAGTAATTTTGCACAGACAGAAGAAAACTGTAGTACTGTAGTTGTGTAATTCTTCTTGAAGTTCCTTGCTGGTGTAGGTTTTCATGCCACCCTTGATCAGCGCTTTGAAAGAATAGCGGATACAGAAGAGTATCAAGGTTGCTGTGCAAAATGCTAATACGTTGTGTTTTAGGAACGAAAGGGTTGTTTTTGTCTGGCTTAAGATGGACTAATATATCTCTTTGAAAAGGAGGCTCTCCATCATCGTTTTGAAAAACAACTGCAACCTCACTTACACGTGGTTTGTTGTAACATCGGGGATCTTGTTGACGTTCTTGTTTAATGGCCATGATAATAGAAGGCATTTCCGTCCCATTTTGTATAGCTCTCTGTTCCTCCTCAGCTTCAACGTCTTTTAGCATGCGATATGCGGCAGCAAATGGGCTGATTGTTTGTAAATGTGCGGCAATTAGGTTCATCAGTTCTGCATTACACTTTTCATTTTCTTTTCGGTTCATCCTTTGTTCTGTAGCCTCATTTGGATCAAAGATGTATAATTGTGCAAATGTTGGTGGTTGTCCTAGTGCTGGGTGAAGTGTTCCAGTGCGGTGGTAGATCTGGCCATGAATTTTAAAACAATTCAGTCCTAATCCAGGGGGCGGTGCAATGTTGGCACCAAATGAAGCAAACGCATGAGAACTGTTGATACTTCTGATATTTTCCATAAAATTTATACTGTGTTCATGCGTTCCTTTCATCAACTGCTCAAAGAGATCTGAGTAGTGACGTCTTGGTAGCATCAATTTTCCTTTTTGGTAGCATTGAGTAAACTGATTGTCAGATGGTTTTTCCTCTATGAAATTCAGAGAGTCACATTTTGAACAAACTACATTCATCTTCCCACAGTAGCGTTGAATAATTATAGTTTCATTGTCTGTTAAGTAACGTGCAAGTTTTTGAATGTTCTGCTGGGTTTGCCTTAGTTGGTAGAGCATTCTTTTTTGATAAATTTGTCGATCGTGTTGTTCTCGGTTTGTCCTAGATTCTGGAGATTCATGAAGCCGACATTGTCTATGGGATTCCGCATCGTGTTCCTGTCTAGCCGCAGTGTGTTGCGGTGTTTCCCGTTCCCGACGTTGTCTGTGAGATTCCGCATCCTGGGCATGTCTGGCGCCAGTGTGTTGTGTTGTCTCTTGCTCCCGACGTTGTCTGTGACATTCCGCATCCTGGGCTTGTCTGGCGACAGTGTGTTGTGGTGTCTCCTGTTTCCGACGTTTTCTGTGAGCTTCCGCATCCTGGGCTTGTCTGGCGGCAGTGTGTTGCGGTGTCTCCTGTTCCCGGTGTTTTTGGTGAGCTTCCACATCCTGGGCTTGTCTGGCGGCAGTGTGTTGCGGTGTCTCCTGTTCCCGGCGTTTTTGGTGAGCTTCGGCATCGTGGGCTTGTCTGGCGGCATTGTGTTGCGGTGTCTCCTGTTCCCGGTGTTTTTGGTGAGCTTCCGCATCCTGGGCTTGTCTGGCGGCAGTGTGTTGCGGTGTCTCCTGTTCCCTGCGTTTTTGGTGAGATTCCGCGTCCTGGGCTTGTCTGGCGGCAGTGTGTTGCGGTGTCTCCTGTTCCCGGCATTTTTGGTGAGCTTCCGTATCCTTAGCTTGTCTGGCGGCAGTGTGTTGCGGTGTCTCCCGTTTCCGACATTGTCTGTGAGATTCCGCATCCTGGGCTTGTCTGGCGGCAGTATGTTGTGGTGTCTGTTGCTCTCGACGTTGTCGTTGTCTTGCTGCTTCTGCTGCTTTTCTGTCTTCCTCCGTGGCGTATTTTCGCTTACGACCCATTATAAAACAGGAAGTGTAAAGAAGTATCTCTTTAGCGCGCTGTCACTGGCAGAACGTGTTCAGTAAACCTGACAGAAGTCCCTCGCACAGTGTGACTGAAGTCCCTCGCACAGTGTGACTGAAGTCCCTCGCACAGTGTGACTGAAGTCCCTCGCACAGTGTGACTGAAGTCCCTCGCACAGTGTGAGTGAGAAAACCTGCTCAGTACGTTATGAGCAGTTTGTGAGTCACATGACCACATGGGCGGAGTTAGCCCTGCTATCTCCCGAAGGTGGCGTAGCTATTTGAAATGTTGCGGTAATTGGCCGGAGAGCGTGTTTAAAATTGGCGCGAAAATCTGTGATTGGTTGCGGGCGGCGTCCGCGACCAATCATAGAAGCGGGTTTTAAATCTCACGTGCCATGTTACTAAGGAGCGGACAGCGAATTTCTGGTCGCGCCCTCCTGCCGCGACCAATCAGCGTATCGTATTGGTGAGGACCAGGGAGCGGCTGCCTGTGCGGTTACTTCTGCTGCGAACAGTCGCTCATGTCCCGGCTTCTCGGAGCGGAAGTATCCCGACCCGCAGCGGCGCTCCCCGTTCCTCCCTTCACACCCTAGCCGCATGGATGTCAGCGCCGCTCCCCAGTCCTCCCTTCCGCATGGATATCAGCGTCGCTACCTGTGCGGATACTTCCGTTGCGAGATGCCGTAACATGAGCGACTGCTCGCAGCAGAAGTATCCCGACCTGCAGCGCCGCTCCCCGGTCCTCCCTTCACACCCTAGCCGCTGATCTCCCGACAGTAGCCGCATGGTGTTACTAAGGACCGGACATTTGTGTCAAAAATCTCTGATTGGTCGCGAGCGCTGCCCGCGACCAATCACCGATTTGGGCGCCACATTTAAATAGCGGCCGCGACCAAACACAGATCTTGCAGAGAAATTTAAACACCACTGTGCTGATTGGTCGCCGACGCTGCCCGCGACCAATCACCGATTTGGGCGCCACATTTAAATAGCGGCCGCGACCAAACACAGATCTTGCAGAGAAATTTAAACACTGCTGTGCTGATTGTTCGCGGACGCTGCCCGCGACCAATCACCGATTTGGGCGCCACATTTAAATAGCGGCCGCGACCAATCACAGATCTTGCAGAGAAATTTAAACACTGCTGTGCTGATTGTTTGCGGACGCTGCCCGCGACCAATCACCGATTTGGGTGCCACATTTAAATAGCGGCCGCGACCAATCACAGATCTTGCAGAGAAATTTAAACACTGCGGGCAGCGTTGGCAACCAATCAGCACAGCAGTGTTTAACTTTAGCGGCAAGATCAGTGATTGGTCGCGGCCGAAGACCAATCATCGAATCGTATTGGTGAGGACCGGGGAGCGTCGCTGCCTGTGCGGCTACTTCCGCTCCGAGAACCCGGGACATGAGCGACTGCTCGCAGCAGAAGTATCCCGACCTGCAGCGCCGCTCCCCGGTCCTCCCTTCCGCATGGAGGTCAGCGGCGCCGGCGGTTGGGGTCCTTCTGCTGCTACCGGCCGGGAGATGAGCGCCTCGCGCCGGTCATCTCCCGGCTGCATCTCCGTCCCGCAGATGAGCCGCTAACGGCCGCCATCTTTTTTCAGAAATCCCGCGGCGCTGATTGGCCGCTGCCAGACCAATGAGCGACGCGGGATTTCCAGGACAGACAGAAAGACAGACAGACAGACAGACGGGATAAGACGATTATATATATATATATATATATATATATAGATGTATCAGTAAGTGTAACCTAAAAGTGTGTCCTCCACCCTCACCCACTACATGGTTCCCCCTATCTTTGGTCCCCCCCCATCTCCTTTATCCCGGCTGGGGCAGCACCCTGGTGCATATAAGCCCCCCACAGGACAGGAGTGGTGTAGTGTTGAGTTCTGAGGCTGGGTCCCGTGTGGTGCTCCATCCTTACCTCGGAGAGGAGATACCACACCTCGGTCTGAGGTGCAGTACCCATGTGGCGACTGAACCCTCAGGGGCGCCACAGTTCCAACCGATTCATATAGAAACTACACTTTTAGATATCTGCCTAATTGTTTCTAAGCATGGCTTTGAAAGAAGGGGCATGGCTTTGAATTAAGGGGCATGGCTCTGAAGGAAGGGGCATTGCTTTGAAAGAAGGGGCATTGCTTTGAAAGAAGGGGCATGGCTTTGAAGAAGGGGCATGGCTTTGAAAGAAGGGGCATTGCTTTGAAAGAAGCGGCATGGCTTTGAGGAAGGGGCATGGCTTTGAAAGAAGGGGCATTGCTTTGAAAGAAGGGGCATGACTTTGAAGAAGGGGCATGGCTTTGAAGAATGGGCATGGCTTTGAAAGAAGGGGCATGGCTTTGAAAGAAGGGGCATGGCTTTGAAAGAAGGGACATTGCTTTGAAAGAAGGGGCATGGCTTTGAAGAAGGGGCATGGCTTTGAAAGAAGGGGCATGGCTTTGAGGAAGGGGCATGGCTTTGAAAGAAGGGGCATTGCTTTGAAAGAAGGGGCATGACTTTGAAGAAGGGGCATGGCTTTGAAAGAAGGGGCATGGCTTTGAAAGAAGGGGCATTGCTTTGAAAGAAGGGGCATGGCTTTGAAGAAGGGACATGGCTTTGAAAGAAGGGGCATTGCTTTGAAAGAAGGGGCATGGCTTTGAAAGAAGGGGCATGGCTTTGAATAAGGGGCATGGCTTTGAAAGAAGGGGCATTGCTTTGAAAGAAGGGGCATGGCTTTGAAAGAAGGGGCATGGATTTGAAAGAAGGGGCATGGTTTTGAAAGAAGGGGCATTGCTTTGAAAGATGGGCATGGCTTTGACAGAAGGGGCATGGCTTTAAATACCACAGCATGCACTAAATTGTTTGAAAATTGGGGGGCAAAAAAAGTGATGCAAGGCAAGCCAGCAAAAGAGTCTAAAGTATGACACATTTTCTCATTTACATGTCCATATTTAACCACGTACATGGAAAAAATGGCCCTGGTGTCAGCAGTGTTTGTTCCGTGTGTCATCAGTGTTCGGTCTGTGTGTCCGTTTTTCCCATCAATGTTTGACGGATGGATAAATAAATCCTTGAATTACAGAGCTTCTCCTATTCTTTGCCATCCGGGTGCTGAATGTTTTTGCACAGACCCATAGACTTGTATCGGCTCTTTTCATCTGTGATATCGGAAAAAGACAGACAGATGCACAACAATCAGACACAATCCGTGTGGCAGGTATGTTTTACCGGACGCACTGCATAGATTACATAGGAAAGTGTGTCTGGCCTTCTATTAGGTTTTTTTTTAGTTATGGATGACAAATGGACGCTGGACGGATCAAAAATGGCCTTTTTTTCCCCTGAACACAAAGCATTGTGCTTGTGTGAATTTGCACTTCGGCAGGCAATTGTGCCCTGAGCCTATATGAAGGCGTTTTGTGCGCTGCCGCCAAAATGCAACATTCAGTTGGACGCAGCAATATTTTATGTGTGAATACTGTTTAATACAGATTTTAGCATTTCCCTTTTTCTGAAAATGCGTCGGGCCTCATGCAGAAACATACTTTTTGTCGAAACGGACAGTGATACCCATAACAACCAATCAGAGCTCTTCTTTTATTGTCCTGGTAAAATGAAACGTGGCATCTGGTTGGCTGTCATGGAGAACACTGACACATTCTGAAACTTAGTGCCGATTCTTCCACACTTCATGCCACACGTACAGTGTAAAAACTGATCGTCTGAATGGTTTCTTTACAGGAGCTGTTGCCTATGATGGCACAGAGAGGCATTGCACCAAACATCCATACCTTTTGCAATCTCGCTAGGGCATGCCGTAAAGAAAAAGATGGTTTACAGCTCCTGGAAGACATGACGGTAATGACATTGCTAGTTTACATAGTTTATTTAGTGTCTTTTTTTTTTACTCCTACTTGATAAAGTCTAGAAAATAATGTCATTTTTAAACTGATTTGCCTTTTTATAGAAAACAAGTGACAAGGATCTTTTTGCATATCTGATCGGTAACTTGTTTTACAGATTTGTGGATTCCATCCAAATATCAATGTATACAGCACATTGATTAATGCGGCCATAAAGAGGTTAGATGACGTCTACTTGACCAATATTCTGCGGGACATGAGGAACAGAAACGTGGCTCCTAATGAAGTGGTGGTCCGTCAGCTGGAGTTTGCAGCACAGTACCCACTAAACTTTGATAAAGTGAGTATACGATCTGATAAAACCAATAATGGAGGCTGGTGAAGAGGAGGGAATTCGCCTCCATATCGGTAAAAATGTGTTGTTTTTTATCAAAATGGAAACTTGTATTCGGTAAAAATACTCCACACCACACGCCATCAACCAAGAAGTCCAATAACTAGTAATAGATTAGAAACAAGCGTTTGAAGACTTTTCCTGTTGTGAACATGATCCTTTAAGTTAAAGGGAACCTGTCACATTGGATAACGCTATTAACCTGCTGATGTAGGGTTAATCTGCAGGGTAATACCATTAGGAAGTGCTTGGCCACTATACTGAATGTGCAGCACATGGGAGTAAATGAACTTTATTCCTCCCGTGAGCCGCCGGCTTTCAGTCATGCAGGGCGTGCCTTTATTCACCACTCCATACAATGTGAGCAGTGGCAGTAAGCACGCCCTGGAACTTCCACTGACAGGTGGCTCTGCACTGATGCACTGTAGAGCTAGCTGTCAGTCAAAGGGCTGGGGCGTGCTTACAACCATTGCTTACTGTGTACAGATTGGTGACAAAAGGCACACCTGCATGACTGAAAGCTGGTGACTCACAGGAGGAATAAAGTTAATTTTCTCCCTTGTGCTCATTCTGGGGATGGCAGCCAGTCACCTTCCTAACGCTATTAACCTGGAGATTAGCCCGATGTCTGCAGATAAGTCATGACTAAGGGTGATCTGTCACCTGAAACGCGTTGACGTCGCATTCCTTCTGGCTGTAATGCTGACCTTGTACTCTGTTACGCACTTTGTGTGAAAAAGAGCCTATTCACGGTTCGTTGAGCTGGATTATCTTCATTTTATGATTCCCTTTAAAATGACTAGCAATTTGTATATAACAAAAAATATATAACAGGATGGAGGAATAAAGGGGCTGTCCGAAACGGATGACTTTATTTCGACACCTGCACACTCACTGAATGGATCAGTTACATGTTCAAGGCCCCAAGAGTGACGAAATAATGTTAAAATATCACATTATTTATCCCACAGCTGTGACAAATGCAGAGATTGCCTGTCAAACAGGCAATCTCTGCATGTATCACAGCTGTCTAACAGCCGTGACACTTGCAGGCGCAGCGACATTAAAAGAAATGCTAAGCACACCAAAATACTCGGCGAGCACACGAGCATGCTCACAGAAAGAGTTAATGAAACCTACTCGCTCATCACTAGTACTGACATGAAAGGAGTTAACATATCATTGCTACTGCACTGTGAATGCCGTAACAAGACCAAAGCATTAATGGCAAATTGTGTGTGTTCTTTTTTTCTTTTTTTTTTCATGTTTCACCCCACAACATTTACAGCGCCTTTCCACTGAACCTTTCCGTCAACCTTCCCACATTTTTTCATGTTACACCCATGAACTTAAAGTATTTTATTGGGATTTTATGTGATTTACCAACACTAAGTAGCAAGTATTTGTGAAGTGTAAAGGAATTGATACATGGTTTTAGAATTACTTTTAAAAATATAAATCTGAATATTGTGATGTGCATTTATATTCAGCCCCCCTGAGTCAATACTTTGTAGGACCACCTTTTGCTGCAATTACTGCTGCAAGTCTTTTGGGGTCTGCCTCTACCAGCTTTGCACATCTAGCTCTTAAGGGTTTTTATCAGAAATAAGCCAGAAATGGGCCAGAAGTGACCAGAAGGTACGAGTGACCATCTACTAATTGTGCTTAGTTTCTCTTTCTCAATCAAATATAGATTGGGAAGGGAAAAGAGGAAAAGATGGATATGGATCACAGGTTAGCCAGAGAAGCTTTAATCAGAGTTGCTCAGAATGTTACACTGTTATTCATTGGTATAATCAATTTCCCTATCCACCTATACTATCAGAACACGGGACTCGGTCCCTGACGCGCGTTTCGCCGGTATTTCTAAGGGCCTCATTGGGCTAATTTAGGTGTATAATATACAGCCATGACCCAATAATTAGGGGCTGGGTTAGGCATTTCTAATACTATTTTATCCACCTCACTACGGACCGGGTTTTGTGGGTCACCATTTGGAAGCTGGTGACCCTGTATGCATTTATTAATGCACGTTTTGCACAAATGTATCTATTTTAATAGTAATTTTCAATAAACGTTATATTTTATTTTCCATTCACATCTTTTCCTCTTTTCCCTTCCCAGTCTATACTCGATATAATTATGGTGGTGTACACCAGTGAATGGTAGTCTAATGAGATATGATCCTCTTTTCTTTCTCTTTCTCATTCACACTTAAACCTTCATTATACTTACATACGCCCTTAGTTTCTTGGCACCACTAAACCTTACTCTCCTTCGCTGTCCTCAAACCCCAGCACCCTCTAACCAAATAATCATCTCTCCTTCCCTCTTACCTCCCCACCTGACCTCATCTGCAGACCTGCTCCTCAAGCTCAGATCTATCCTAACAAAACATAAAACAAGCCAGACACTCTCCTTCTCCCACCTGCTCTCCCTCTCTCTGCTTCTCCTCACTGCTGGCGACATATCTCCCAATCCTGGACCCAAACAGCTCACACCTCCCACCAATACCCCCTCCTATCGCTTCCAACCAACTGCAAACTACCGCAACCTCTCCTACTTAAAACCCGTGCCGCTGATGCCCACCCACCCTGCTCCCTCTCTTTGGAGCACTCTGGAACGCCCGCTATGTCTGCAACAAGCTCCATTTTGTCCACGACCTCTTTACCTCTCGTTATCTCTTTTTCCTGGGCATCACAGAGACATGGTTGACACCCTCCGACACTGCCTCCCCTGCTGCGCTGTGTTACAGTGGCCTCCACTTCACCCACACTCCTCGCCCTGGTAATAGACATGGCGAAGGAGTGGGTCTTCTCCTTTCTACCAACTGCACCTTTAGCCCTTTCCCACCTCTACCCTCCCTTACTCTCCCTTCTTTTGAAGTCCACTCTGTCCTCATCTACTCTCCTTCCAAGTAGCTGTCATATACTGACCTCCAGGCCCAGTCACTGCCTTTATTGACCAATTCTCCACCTGGCTTCTTTACTTTCTCTCTGCTGACATTGCACAATCATCATGGGCGATTTCAACATCCCCACTGACACTCGCCAGTCAAAAGCATCCAAATTCCTGTCGCTTACTTCATCCTTTGGACTTACTCAGTGGTCCTCCTCAGCCACCCACACAGACGGAACACACTAGACCTCATTTTCTTCACCCAACTCTGCTCCCTATCTAACCTCACAACCTCCCCCCTACCCCTATCTGACCACCGTCTACTCACTTTCTCATCCCTGTCCTCCTCACCTGTCACACATGTCCAGCAACTAGCACACCCCCTCAGAAACCTTGCATATCTAGACACTCACACACTCTCTGACTCTGTTCTACCACTGACATCCATATCTTTACTCCACGACACTGTCAGCACCACTGCTTTCTACAATGCCACTCTCGCATCAGCTATTGACTCAGTCGCCCCTCTTGTGCATGGCAGAGTGCGACAAGTCAATAGGCAACCCTGGCACAACACCCTCACTAAACCGCTTCGGCAAGCGTCCAGGGTTGCGGAACGGCGTTGGAAGAAAAAACAATCGCAAGATGACTTCACTGCATTCAAACAACAACACTCGCATTCAAATCAGCCCTCGCCTCTGTTAGGCAGGCCTACTTCACAACCCTCATATCTTCCTTATCCTACAACCTCAAACAGTTATTCAACACTTTTAACTCTCTCCTCCGCCCACCACTGTCCCCTCCGACCTCCGTCATCTCTGCTGAGGAGTTCGCCACACACTTCAAAAACAAGATTGACCAAACACGGCAAATCTTTACTATCCGACCACCACAACCCCTTTGTTTCCCAGACCATTGCCCTTCCCCCATAACCTCCCTTTTCAACATCATGGAAGGAGACCTCACTCGTCTCCTTTCCAAATCACATCTCACCACTTGTGCACTCGACCCCATCCCATCCCCCCCAACCTCACCCCCACACTCATCCCATCCCTAACCCATCTTTTCAACCTATCACTAACTTCTGGTACCTTCCACCCTGCCTTCAAACATGCCACAATCACTCCCATTCTCAAAAAGCCATCTCTCAACCCAACCGCCTTGTCCAGCTACCGCCCCATATCACTTCTCCCATTTGCCTCCAAACTCCTTGAGCAACACGTTCACGCTGAACTTTCCTCTCACTTCTCATCGATCTCTCTTCAATAACCAACAATCTGGTTTCCGCCACCACCATTCCACCAAAACTGCCCTTACAAAAAGTACTAATGACTTTCTTACAGACAAAGCTAACAGACAATTCACTGTACTGTTTCTTCTTGACCTGTCCTCTGCCTTCGACACAGTTGACCACTGCCTCCTACTGCAGATCGTCTCTTCTTTTGGAGTCAAAGACCCTGCCCTATCCTGGATCTCCTCATACCTTTCCAACCGCACATTTAGCGTCTCCCACTCCCACACTACCTCCTCATCCCCCCACCTCTCTGTTGGAGTCCCTCAAGGTTCAGTCCTAGGACCCCTACTTTTCTCAATCTATACCCTTGGCCAGGGACAGCTCATAAAATCCCATGGCTTCCAGTCATGAAGAGCATGGTCAGTCATCCTTTTGATGAGGACACAGAAGTCTTGCCTGTTAGCAATCTGGCACGCATGGCTGAGTTTATGTTACGCTGCCTTTCCCCTGATCCTTGCTTTGTCCAAACTTTGGATGACAGTCCTTACTGGTTGGTGACACTTCTAAACCCACGCTACAAGGAGAACTTTCTGTCTCTTATTCCCTTGCAGGAGAGGCCTAATAAAATGGTGCAGTACGAGAAGGCTCTTGTTGCGGAATCATTTAAAAAATTCCCATCTGAAAACGCTGGCGGCAGAGGTCACAGTTCGTTTGACAACCAAGGAGTACAGGCGAGAGAGACACAAATTCAATCCAGCAGAGGCAGGGGAACACTGTCAAAGTTCTGGGACAGTTTTCTCAGACCCTCCCACCGCACAGGTCCTGAGGCACGGGGTACTCTCCCAAAGAGGGGAAAGTTTCGGAAGATGGTGAGGGAGTACCTTGCCGGCTGTGCCAACGTAGTCCTTGATTCCTCTGTGCCTTATAATTATTGAGTATCCAAGCTGGACTCGTGGCATGAACTGGCTCTATACACCTTGGAGGTCCTGGCCTGCCCTGCCGCTGTCAACTGAAAATGCTGACAGGCTGACTCATAAAAATTATCAAAGGCTGGTTTGGGCCAGACTTCTCAACATCACTGAATGATAGCAGCGTAACATAAACTCAAATACAGTGTCTTTTTTGGGGAGGTCTAACTGTATTCCCATGCACCTCTGTCTTCACACCCAGACATGGGTATACGCTTCCTGATTTTGTCTATTTGCTCTTGTCCTCCTCCTTCTCCTCATCCTTCACATCCTCCTCCATATCACTACCATATCACCGTATCTACGTCTCTTGCAAGGGGCATTGGAGTTCCTCCAAATTTTTGGCAGCCGTTGCATTCACTGCATAGGCAAAGAGTATGGAAGACCCACTTCCTAATAATGGGAACATTGTTTTCTGGAGGCCCTCCAACCTCTACATCTCTTGCAAGGGGCATTGGAGTGCCTCGTAATTTTTGGCAGCCTTTGCATTCACTGCATAGGCAAATAGTATTGGAGACCCACTCCTTTTTAATGGGAACATGTCATACTCATTACTGTAGCCCAGCTCCATGTGTCTTTAAATTGGTAATAGGGTTTTTTCTAAATTTTGGCAGCCGTTGGACTCACTGCATACCCTATAACTGGATAGGAGACCCTCTCCTTTCTAATGGGAACATGTCATTACTGTGGTCCAGCTCTATGTGTCTTTAAATTGTTAGTGGGGTTTTTCCCAAATTTTGGCGGCTGTTGGACTCACTGCATACCCTATAACTGTATAGCAGATCCTTAACCTTTCTAATGGGAACATGTCATTACTGTGGCCCAGCTCTATGTGTCTTTAAATTGTTAGTGGGGTTTTTCCCAAATTTTGGCAGCCCTTGCAGTCACAGCATGGGTATTACCACTATAGGAGACCCACTCCTTTATAATGGGAATATTTTTTTTTACTGAGACCCTCCTCTATGTCTCTTCAAAGAGGTATTGGGTTGCGTCCAAATTTTTGGCAGCCCTTGCAGTCACTGCATATGCAATAACAGTATAGGAGACCCACTCTTTAATAATGGGAACAACAAAGCATAGCCGACTGCTGGCCCTTTAAGAATAGTAAGGCAGTAAAAACAGTGTTTGTGACTTTCACAATCCCTCCTTCATAAATGAAACAGGATGTGTCTGATGATGTTTCACACACCACATGGCCAGATAAGGTTGTAAAATGTTAAAATGCCATTTCCCGGTGAATGCATTTGTCACGGTTGAAAGCAATGCAAAAATGCAAAAAAACGCATCAAAAACGCTATGTGTGAACATAGCCCAAGGTGTGAAGGAGCATTTTTGTTTTTGGTTATTTATTTTGCCTTATATACAAGTCATTACCCTGGAAAGAATGTTCCTTAACATATTTCCCAGGAAAATCCATTTTGGTTTAGTTTTTGTATGTTTTATTGTGAGTCTGTAAAAGTGGCGTAATACCTCTGACAACATTGTTGATATTATTGACCTGGGAGTCAGAAATGCTTCCAGGAGTCTTCCCCATGCTGTTCCCATGTCATTTTAGTACTGTTCCCATCGATTTGGGCAATTTTTAGGCCCTCTGCAGACCACCGGGGGGGGGGGCCGCCGAAAGAATGCTGGAGTTTCCCATAGACTTACATTGGGCTCGTTACTTGGACCGAGCACCTGAGTATTCCAATTTGCTTGACTTGAGCAGCGAGCACCCGAGCATTTTAGTGCTCGCTCGTCACTAGTTTTCAGCTATACCATTTCTATTTCCATTCAACTTTTTGATCGTGTTTTATTCCACTCTTTGTTTGGTAGTAAGATGAAAAAGAATAGTTTTTTTTTTTTACAGTGTTCACTGAAGGCGTTAAGTAGTGTGATCGTTTTATAGGCCATGGACGTGATGATAACAAATATGTGGACCTTTTTGGTTTATTTTAGTTTTTGTATGAATTTACCCATTTATTGATATAACATTATTTTCATTTTCTTTTCTGTTTATTTTTTGATTAGGTTTTTTTTATATTTTTTCACATTCTTTTTTTTACTTTTTCATTTAGTCCCTCTATGGGACTAGCTTTTATTAGTATAATCGCTGTTATAAAGCATTGCAATGAATTCTACCTGTCAGTGTTACAGTGATAGAAGCCTCTGAGACCATGCTGCTAGCTCGGTCTAAGCAGGCCACCGTCGCTGGGATACCTGGAGGCGCGGGTTGTCATGACAACAGGATCACTGACTAAGGGCGTAACCAGAAACGCGTCGAGATTGCGTCTCCGCTATCATGGACTTTTATATATTTTAATATTTTGCACCAATAAAGTGAGAATTATTTTTTATTGGAGACTTTCCCCACTTTCTCCTTATGTACACTGGCCGAGAGTCACGGCATTGTGGGTCTGAGCCCAGAAGATATGAGCAGCAGGATGGATTAAATGCATGGTGAGGCATATATTGTTTTTTTGTAAAGAATTGTCCAATCAGTCAGTAAGGATTTAGGGCCCTTTTACATGGCGATATTTTGCATCAGTATTTGTTAACAGACGCCAGGAGTGGATCCAAAACACAGAAGAGGTGAGAGTGGTTCAGATATTATTTTTCTCTGTGTTTGTTCCCCTCTGGTTTTTAGCTTACAAATACTAATGTAAATTACTGCCCAAAATACTCCCTGTGTGAATGAGGCGAGGAAGCTGCTTGTAATACTGTAATATAAGTCCTTATTCTGAGGATGAGCGCTCACTTGCAGGTGCTGTGCTGTAATGCTTATCTTCTCTGCTCCATCATACTCCCCAGAGCAGGGGCGACCCCTGGGGCAAAACTGCGGCCGGCAGATGTCAGACGTGTCACTCAGTGATATGTGATGGAGCCCGACTCCCAAACAAAATCAGACAGAAGCATACAAAATAAATACATGAAGCATTGCAATTAGGTGTCAAACGTTCTCAACTTTATTTAAATTTACATGACACTGAACCATCACCTATCAGGATAAAGAAGATTCTGTGTAGCCTCTGTTCCTATAGACCATCTTGCTTGCAGCCTTCTCCATTGAAGACTACGGAAATTACAGGAATAGATGAGTAATCTGCTTATACTGCTGTAATACAATTCTTTTATCCAATGATGAGAGCATGCGTCCAGGAGTTGTGCTGTAATGTTTGTCTCCTCTTCACCATCATCATCAGAGCAGGGGCGACCCCTGGGGCAAAATGTGCTTACTGGGATCTGTGCAGCCGGCAGATGTCCAGCCGTATGTGATAGACCCCGTCCCCCAAACAAAATTAATCAGACAGAAGCACACAAAATAAATACACGAAGCATTGCAATTAGGTGTCAAATGATCAAAATTTTATTTAAATTTACATGACACCGAAAATAGCACAACCCCCGACTCACGAAGAGTCACCCTCCAGCACTCAGGAGAGGAAAACCCCCTGTGGAGGAAACCTCTATGGAACCATGGATGGAGGGCTGCCCTTCCATTGGGCTTAGAGAGTTTGTGCCAATATATAACAGATGTAACTGCAGAATTGTACAATTTGTACATTTTACCAGATTTACAAAGAATGACATAACAAATACAGACTATAAATGTGATAAAGCTGATGTGGGAGAGATCTGGCTGCAATATCTGTCACCACATTGATTGATGGAGCGAATTTGGTTGATCTGATTGGCCAGGTGGATGTATAATTTCTCCCTTACAGATCCAGGTCCGCCTCTCAAAAAATTGGACATTTGTTTACAGTTCGTTATGCCTAATCCCTAATAGGATAAATAATCCCTCCCAATTTATCACCCATTAAAGTCATAGATCAGTCCATGAACTCCCAAAGGAGAGCTGCTCTATATAGAGGGTAACAGAAGGGGATCCTGGTCTAGGGACCCCCCTTTGTTACATTCCCATGCCCTAGGGGTGTCTAAAGCAGACAACCCCTTTCCCTGCTAGAACCTCCAAATTACACCAAGTTTGGCACATTACGTGGGTGGTCAAGCTCAAGGTCCTCAGGCGCATCAGTAATGGCGCTGATCGTGGCAGCGCGGAATTCTTTTATGGAATCTTCTTTATGACACTGGTTTATGACCTCATAACAGTTGTCATGGTGACTACAGGGTCTATTACTGATGCAGGGCACAAGTATTAACCCTTTCATCATTGGTAATTTGCTATTGTTATAGAGGCAGATAACTGCACTTGTTACCAAGCAGGGGCCTTATCATTATTGCTTCCCTTAGGCACCATAAGAAATACAGATTACAAATTAAACGTGCAAGTTTGTCATGAGTGTTTTGCACTTTCTAGATCCAGAGATTGGGTTTATTACTAGCACTTTACAAAGAAAAAAAAAAAAAGAGGAAATTACTTGTAAAATAATATTATTGGGAATTGCATTTCAAGCATTTTCCTAATGTGCATTCTACATAGTTACATAGGTTGAAAAAAGTAGGGGAGGACATTAACAGCTTGGGGCCCAAGTGCAAGAAATGTGTCCGAGCCCCCATCTTTTTATGGCGACAAAGCTACAGATATATACATATACACACACACAGTGGGGGAAATAAATGTTTGATCCCCTGCTGTTTTTCTAAGTTTGCCCACTGACAAAGACATGAACAGTCTATAATTTTAAGGGTAATTTTAACATTGAGAGATAGAATATCCCCCCCCCCCCAAAAAAAAATAAAAAATCAAGAAAATCACATTGTATAAATTAGATAATTTTTTTTTGCATTTTGCAGTGAGAAATAAGTATTTCATCCCCTACAAACCATTATGAGTTCTGGCTGCTACAGACCAGTTAGACGCTCCTAATCAACTCATTACCTGCAGTAAAGACAGCTGTCTTACATAGTCACCTGTATAAAAGACTCTTGTCCACAGACTCCATTAATCAGTCAGACTCTAACCTCTACCACATGGGCAAGACCAAAGAGCTTTCTAAGGATGTCGGGGACAAGATCATAGACCTGCACAAAGCTGGAATGGGCTACAAAACCATAAGTAAGACTCTGGGTGAGAAGGAGACAACTGTTGGTGCAATTGTAAGAAAATGAAAGAAATACAAAATGACTGTCAATAGACATTGATCTGGGGCACCATGCAAAATCTCACCTCGTGGGGTATCCTTGATCATGAGGAAGGTGAGAGATCAGTCTAAAACTACACGGGGGGAACTTGCTAATGATCTCCAGGCAGCTGGGACCACAGTCACCAAGCAAACCATTGGTAACACATTACGCTTTAAAGGTTAAAAATCCTGCAGTGCCCTCAAGGTCCCCCTGCTCAAGAAGGCACATGTGCAGGCCCATCTGAAGTTTGGCAATGAATACCTGGATGATTCTGTGAGTTATTGGGAGAAGGTGCTGTGGTCAGATGAGACAAAAATTGAGCTCTTTAGCATTAACTCAATTGGCCGTGTTTGGAGGAAGAAGGAAGTACAACCCTAAGAACTTCATTCCAACCGTGAAGCATGGTGGGGGAAACATACCTTGGGGGTGCTTTTCTGCAAAGGGGACATGACGACTGCACCGTATTGAAGGGAAGATGGATGGCGTCATGTATCGCGAGATTTTGGCCAACAACCTCCTTCCCTCGGTAAAAGCATTGAAGATGGGTCGTGGCTAGGTCTTCCCAGCAAGGCAATGACCCAAAACATACAGCCAAGGCAACAAAGGAGTGGATCAAAAAGAACTACAGTAAGGTCATGGAGTGGCCTAGCCAGTCTCCAGACCTTAATCCCATAGAAAACTTATGGAGGGGGTTAAATCTCCGATTTGCCAAGCAACAGCCTCAAAATCTTAATGATTTAGAGATGATCTGCAAAGAGGAGTGGACCAAAATTCCTCCCGACATGTGCACAACCCTCATCATCAGCTACAAACAACGTCTGACTGCTGTGCTGCCAACATGTGTTTTACCACCAAGTATTAAGTGTTGTTTTCCAGAGGGATCAAATACTTATTTCTCACTGCAAAATGCAAAAAAATGTATCTAATTTATACAATGTGATTTTCTTGATTTTTTTTGGGATATTCTATCAATGTTAAAATTAACCTACCATTAAAATTATAGACTGTTCCTGTCTTTGTCAGTGGGCAAACTAAGAAAGACAGCAGGGGATCAAATAATTATTTCCCCCACTGTGTATATAATTATATATATACAGTATGTAGATTGTATGTATCTACCTCCTTCTAGGTTGTGCCTGGATATGTACACCCACTATATACTGTGTATGTCTGCACCACTTCAGTGCAGTAAGGCGACATTACTGACCACGGAGCAGCCGTGCTCTTTAGAGCTGATGTATTTTTATTTTTGTGAATTGTTTCAGCTGCCTGAAGACCATTGCTCGCCATCTACCATGGGCATGCTGCAGATCCTCGCTAAGTTGCCATCTTACTCCCTGGCATCAGGATGGTTAACAACAGTACAACCCATGTGCAGACAGATTTGTCTGACTCCTTACCGGACTCCAGCAACGCATCGGCTGTGATCCCAGCAGAGAGTACTGCGATTCAGGACTATCTCCCACCATGCCGGTCGTGGTCATAATTCACCGGTATCAGAGGAGGACAACTTTGGGACATTGTCCAAGACATACTCCTCAAGAACTGTGTTTAAGAAATCGTCTCCAGAGGTCCAGGACTTGAGATATGAAGAGGGTGAGGACATTACTGGGGGCACACAACCCACTCATAATAGGTACAGGGGAAGAAGAAACACTCCGTACTGGTACTTCCTCCAGTGTAAGGCCAATATAAAGGAGGGCAAGGTAAGAATGTCTATATTGTTATTCTACTGGGGATCCGCAGGGGAGGGATCGTACATCACAATGCTAGTTTACAATGAGGCATACTGTAGCGCCGGCGTCCCTGCCCTCTGCTAGGCAGGGACGCTGTTCCCCTCACCTCTCTGCTCCGTGCCCGGCGTCCTCCTCCCGCTCTGCTGGCAGCGCGCGCTCCTTCCCGGCCACTGTGCTTAGGGCGCGCGCGCGCGCTCTCCCTCCCTCTTAAAGGGGCCGCGCGCGCCGTCCTAAGGAGTCCCCGGCCAATGGCCGGAGGACTTCACCATATATAAGGCACCTCCTCCAAAATGGAGGTGCCCGAGCAATGTTGTTGCACTGTTCACTACTCTGCTTCAGCCCTCAGGTCCCGTTGTCAGTTACCTGCCTGATTCCTGCCAGCCTGCTGACTTATTCCTGCCTGATTATCTGCTACCTGCCTGCTAGTCTGAGGTCCGACGGTCTGCCTTACTACTCCTGTCAGTCTGTCTAAGGACCAGCCTGCCCGCTCACCTGGGAGCGCACATCAGCCACCTGCCTGCTTGCCTGAGGTCCGACGGTCTGCCTTCCAACTCCTGTCAGTCTGTCTATGGACCAGCTTGCCCGCTCACCTGGGAGCGCACATCTGCTACCTGCCTGCTAGCCTACCTGGAGGCTCCGCCGTCACGTGCTGTGACCACCTGCCTGTCCAGTGACTCCTGCCCGCTCACCTGGGAGCGCTCATCTGCTACCTGTCTGCTAGCCTACCCGGAGGCTCTGCCGTCACGTGCTGTGACCACCCGCCTGTCCAGAGACTTCTGCCCGCTCACCTGGGAGCGCTCATCTGCCGCCTGTCTGTTGGTCTTCCCGGAGGCTCCGCCGTCACATGCTGTGACCACCCGTTCATCCAGAGACTCTCGCCTGCTCACCTGGGAGCTCACGTCTATCATCAGCCGCCACAGGTCGTACCAACCCTTTACCTAGAGACTGCCCCGGTCACTTGCCGTGACCATCTGCCCGTTCATTCAGAGACTGCCCCGGTCACTTGCCGTGACCACCAGCCCGTTCATCCAGAGACTGCCTCGGTCACTTGCCGTGACCTCCAGCCCGTTCACTCAGAGACTGTCCCGGTCACCTGCTGAGACTTCCTGCCCGTCTTCCCTGGTCGCCACCCGCTCCCTTACAAGGACCGCCCCCTTGTATAGTAGCTCAGAGGTTCCGCCTCCCAGACCCGTTACAGTTTGCTCGGGCCATGGAACCCGGTGGCACCCAAGCTCCCTCGCTCTCGGACCTGTGTCATGAACTGTCCCGTCAAAGGTCCCAACAGGAGTCCATCCTGGGTCACCTGCGGAATGTCAATACTCGCCTGGACACTCTGACTGCTCCACCAGCAACCTCCGCCTGTGCCATGTCTCGCAATCCGGCAGCTCCGCTGCCCACTAATACCATGGTATCTTACCCCGGACCCCGGCTTTCTGCACCTCCTCGCTTCGGAGGCGACTCCGCCCAGGCTCGGGGCTTCATAAATCAGTGCACCCTGCACTTTGAACTATTGTCTCACCAGTTTAACTCCGACCGGGCCAAAATTGCATTCATCATGTCCCATCTCACCGGGGAGGCCCTGGCCTGGCTAAATCCTCTATGGGAGAGAGGAGACCCCCTGGTGTCCAACTTGCCTGCTTTTCTCACGGCTTTCCGGAAAGTCTTCGACGAACCCGGACGGAGGACCTCATCCGCATCATCACTGCTACGCCTCCGTCAGGGAGGTCTCACCGTGGGCCAATATGCCATACGGTTCCGTACCCTTGCCTCGGAGCTGGCCTGGGATAACGACGCTCTGGTATCCGTCTTCTGGGAGGGTCTGTCCGGCCGTATTAAAGATGAACTTGCCGGTCGGGACATTCCTACCACTCTCGATGACCTAATAACTCTTGCCACCCGGATTGACCTACGGTTCCAGGAGCGTGCCAAAGAGGTCACCCGTGAGGAGGTTACCACGTCTAGCTCCTACTTTTCAGAAACCCGTCACTCCCTCCGTCTCTACCCAGGTACACTCTCCTGAGCCTATGCAGGTCGACCAGACCAAGATGCTCAAAACCCGTCAGGACTTACGCCGTGCCGAGGGGAGCTGCTTCTACTGTGGCAGTAAGGAGCACCGGATCCGTGCCTGCCCGGAGAGGTCGGGAAACGCCTGTGTCTAGGTTCGCTCAGAGAGGTCGACCTAGACAAGAATAAATCCTCTCCATCTCTGCTGTTGTCAGTCTCAATCGTCTGCGGGGAGAACCGTTATTTCGAACTAGCCCAACTTGACTCTGGAGCAGCCGGGAATCTTATTTCACAGTCCCTGGTAGAGAAATACCGCATCCCCACCAAACCTCTGGCTGTACCCTTGTCTGTTGCTGCCGTGGATGGGGGTCTCTTACCACGCCCCATCCAACTCATCACCGAATCCATTACTCTGCAGGTGGGAATGCTGCATTCTGAGAGTATCTCCTTTCATGTTCTGCCTGGACTCTCTCACGCCCTCTTGCTAGGCCTACCTTGGCTCCAGAGACATGCACCCGTGCTTGACTGGCAGACCGGAGAAGTCCTTCGCTGGGGACAGGACTGCCATAAGACCTGTCTGGTTCCCGTCCATCCCGTCCGTCCTTCTCCTACCCCAGCTAATCTACCTGGACTTCCGATTCCTTATTGGTCTTATGCTGATGTCTTTAATAAAAAGGAGGCAGAGACACTACCCCCTCATAGACCATACGACTGCCCTATCGACCTGTTACCTGGTACTACTCCTCCCCGTGGGCGTATTTATCCTTTATCCGCTGCTGAGACCCGGTCGATGTCCGAATATATTGAGGAGAATCTGGCCAGAGGATTCATCCGGAAATCTACCTCCCCGGCGGGAGCAGGCTTCTTTTTCGTCAAAAAGAAGGACGGCTCTCTCCGTCCCTGTATAGACTATAGAGGTCTTAACCAGATCACGGTGAAGAATAAGTACCCCCTTCCGCTCATTCCGGAGTTATTTGATCGTCTGAGGGGGCTAGAATCTTCACCAAACTGGACCTCCGTGGGGCGTACAACCTGGTTCGTATCCGTCAGGGGGATGAATGGAAGACGGCATTCAACACCCGGGACGGCCACTATGAATATCTGGTAATGCCCTTTGGCCTCTGTAACGCTCCTGCCGTCTTTCAAGAGTTGGTCAATGACATCTTCCGGGACCTTCTCTACTCCTGCGTAGTGGTGTACCTGGACGACATCTTGGTCTTCTCTCCGGATCTCCAGACTCACCGGAGGGACGTTCGTCAGGTCCTGCTCAGGCTCAGGCAGAATCACCTCTTCGCTAAATACGAGAAGTGCCTCTTTGAGCAGACCTCGCTTCCATTTTTAGGCTACATTATTTCTCAGACCGGCCTACAAATGGATCCAGAGAAACTGTCTGCCATCGAGAAATGGCCTCGACCGGAGGGGTTGAAGGCCATTCAGCGATTCCTGGGCTTCGCCAACTACTACCGCCTCTTCATACCACACTTCTCTTCCCGGACTGCCCCAATTTCCGCGCTCACCCGTAAAGGTACTAATCCCAAAGAGTGGCCACCCGAAGCTGAGGAGGCCTTTCTTTCCCTAAAACAGGCCTTCTCTTCCGCCCCGGTGCTGCATCGCCCAGATGGCAACAAGCAGTTCTTCCTGGAAGTTGACGCCTCCTCCTCTGGAGCCGGAGCGGTACTTACTCAAAAATCATCTTCCGGGAGAATGGTAACTTGTGGCTTCTTCTCTAAACTCTTCTACTCCTCAGAGCGCAATTATTCCATAGGAGACCGAGAGTTATTGGCCATCAAACTGGCATTGGAGGAGTGGCGTTACCTGCTCGAGGGGGCTCTTCACCCGGTAATAATTTACACCGACCACAAGAACTTGGCTTACCTCCAGCATGCCCAGAGACTTAACCCGCGCCAAGCCCGGTGGTCCTTGTTTTTTGCTCGCTTTGATTTTGTTCTTCATTTTCGCCCGGCTGACAAAAACGTCAAAGCAGACGCCTTGTCCCGATCCTTTCTGGTGTCCGATCTCGAGGAAGAACCTAAACATATCATCGATCCCGCCAGAGTAATGCAGGTGGCTCCCGTGAGTCTAAATCGTCTCCCTCCCGGTAAGACGTTTGTTTCAGTACCTGATCGGGAGAAGATCCTACACTGGGGCCATTCGTCTAAACTAGCTGGCCACGCCGGTCAGAAAAAGACCCTCCAGCTTATTGCCCGGCACTACTGGTGGCCTACCCTGCACAAGGACGTAATAGACTTTGTTTCTACCTGTGTGTCCTGCGCCCGCAACAAAGTCCCGAGACACCTGCCAGCCGGTCGCCTCCTTCCGCTTCCTGTGCCTGCTGCCCCCTGGCAGCATATTGCTATGGACTTCATAACTGATCTCCTCGTCTCTGCCGGTTGTACGGTCATTTGGGTGGTCGCTGACCGCTTTTCCAAGATGGCTCACTTTATTCCCCTGCCAGGCCTCCCGTCTGCACCCGAGCTGGCTAAAGACTTTATCCGCCACATCTTCCGTCTTCATGGCCTGCCCCTCCACATCGTGTCGGATCGTGGGGTACAGTTCACCTCACGTTTCTGGAGAGCCACTTGTAAACTGCTAGACGTCACCCTGGACTTCTCTTCCGCTTACCACCCACAGTCCAATGGTCAAGTGGAGCGGATCAATCAGAACCTGACCAGTTACCTCCGGCACTTCGTTAATGCCCATCATTCAGACTGGGTGGATCTCCTACCATGGGCCGAGTTCTCTTATAATAATCACCAGAGCGAATCCTCCTCCAAATCCCCGTTTTTTGTAGTCTTCGGTCAGCATCCTCGGATTCCTTTTCCTGTCTCCACCTCTGTGGACAACCCGGCTGCGGAATCTCTCGTTAGCAAATTTTCCTCCATTTGGGAGAGTACCCGATCCGCACTCCTTCAGTCGTCCGAACGGATGAAAAGACACGCTGACCAAAAACGCCTGGATCCTCCACAATTTCGTCCTGGAGATAAAGTCTGGCTCTCATCTAAATATGTCCGACTCAAGATACCTTCTTACAAGTTAGGGCCTCGGTTCATCGGCCCTCTGGAGGTCATCAGTCAGATCAACCCGGTGGCCTATAAATTGAAACTCCCGGCCAACTTACGGATCCCTAACTCCTTCCATGTATCTCTCCTCAAACCTGTGGTTCTTAACTCTTTTTCCAAGTCTACAGGTACGCCTCCTGCTCCGGTTTCTGCTGAGGACGAGTTTGAGGTAGAGAACATTCTTGCCACCAAAAGGGTAAGAGGAAAGACCTTTTTTCTAGTAGATTGGAAGGGGTTTGGTCCTGAGGAGAGAACGTGGGAGCCCCGGGAGAACATCCATGCCCCTCTTATCCTTGCTAAATTTCTGTCTGGCCTAAAGAAGGGGGGGCCTAAAGGGGGGGGTACTGTAGCGCCGGCGTCCCTGCCCTCTGCTAGGCAGGGACGCTGTTCCCCTCACCTCTCTGCTCCGTGCCCGGCGTCCTCCTCCCGCTCTGCTGGCAGCGCGCGCTCCTTCCCGGCCACTGTGCTTAGGGCGCGCGCGCTCTCCCTCCCTCTTAAAGGGGCCGCGCGCGCCGTCCTAAGGAGTCCCCGGCCAATGGCCGGAGGACTTTACCATATATAAGGCACCTCCTCCAAAATGGAGGTGCCCGAGCAATGTTGTTGCACTGTTCACTACTCTGCTTCAGCCCTCAGGTCCCGTTGTCAGTTACCTGCCAGATACCTGCCTGATTCCTGCCAGCCTGCTGACTTATTCCTGCCTGATTATCTGCTACCTGCCTGCTAGTCTGAGGTCCGACGGTCTGCCTTACTACTCCTGTCAGTCTGTCTAAGGACCAGCCTGCCCGCTCACCTGGGAGCGCACATCAGCCACCTGCCTGCTTGCCTGAGGTCCGACGGTCTGCCTTCCAACTCCTGTCAGTCTGTCTATGGACCAGCTTGCCCGCTCACCTGGGAGCGCACATCTGCTACCTGCCTGCTCGCCTACCTGGAGGCTCCGCCGTCACGTGCTGTGACCACCTGCCTGTCCAGTGACTCCTGCCCGCTCACCTGGGAGCGCTCATCTGCTACCTGTCTGCTAGCCTACCCGGAGGCTCTGCCGTCTTGTGCTGTGACCACCCGCCTGTCCAGAGACTTCTGCCCGCTCACCTGGGAGCGCTCATCTGCCGCCTGTCTGTTGGTCTTCCCGGAGGCTCCGCCGTCACATGCTGTGACCACCCGTTCATCCAGAGACTCTCGCCTGCTCACCTGGGAGCTCACGTCTATCATCAGCCGCCACAGGTCGTACCAACCCTTTACCTAGAGACTGCCCCGGTCACTTGCCGTGACCATCTGCCCGTTCATTCAGAGACTGCCCCGGTCACTTGCCGTGACCACCAGCCCGTTCATCCAGAGACTGCCTCGGTCACTTGCCGTGACCTCCAGCCTGTTCACTCAGAGACTGTCCCGGTCACCTGCTGAGACTTCCTGCCCGTCTTCCCTGGTCGCCACCCGCTCCCTTACAAGGACCGCCCCCTTGTATAGTAGCTCAGAGGTTCCGCCTCCCAGACCCGTTACACATACCAGACAATATATGTCCTTCTATAATATATCCTCATATAATTTCCTATTGTGTCAAATATTATGCAATTACATTGTCCTAAATGATTGTATTTGCTGATCGTAACCTTAACGGTACGATGGTAGAGTCACCACTAGCACCTAAGAAACACAGTGAAGCCTGGTAAGTGTCCGGACGAAGGAGATAGCCATTGATGAGAAGCATTATATTTTAGGATCATAGCCATGACTGTTATAGCATTTGCATAAGTCGCCCTTGTGCCATGTTGTTCTCCTTTTTTCAAGCAATGTCTGTAATCACAGTAAAACTATTGCAGTCTTCACAACACAGCCCGGCTCTGCTACGATTATGGAAGTCATGTCCAAGAGCAATAAAGAAAAATATTCACATGTGTTTTTAAGAAATTGCTACTGTTTTTTTTTGTTTGGATTATTTATTTCTTTTTTTATGTTTGCATTATTTTGCATTATTTTGTCTTTTTGCTACTTTTGTTGCATCTGTGCATTTTTACGTTTTTTCTTTTGTTGCTAATCACAGCATGTTCTAAGTTTCGTGATTTACTTATTTTTTTTCTTTCTTTGCTTTTTCTATAAATTTTACCATTAGAAAATGCACCTAAAAAATCATACACCTGTCTGTATGTGTCAGAGTTGTCTTGGGGTCTCATCTGTTTATTTAGTAGAGTAAAGAGGGAGGAGGTGAGTAAGGACATAAGTGTGAAGTGCTGGGTCCTGATTGCTTGTACAGTTAGGTCCATATATATTTGGAGAGAGACAACATTTTTCTAATTTTGGTTCTAGACATTACCACAATGAATTTTAAACAAAACAATTCAGATGCAGTTGAAGTTCAGACTTTCAGCTTTCATTTGAGGGTATCCACATTAAAATTGGATGAAGGGTTTAGGAGTTTCAGCTCCTTAACATGTGACACCCTGTTTTTAAAGAGACCAAAAGTAATTGGACAGATTAAATAATTGAAAATAAAATGTTCATTTCTAGTACTTGGTTGAAAACCCTTTGTTGGCAATGACTGCCTGAAGTCTTGAACTCATGGACATCACCAGACTCTGAGTTTCCTCCTTTTTGATGCTCTGCCAGGCCTTCACTGCGGGGGTTTTCAGTTGCTGTTTGTTTGTGGGCCTTTCTGTCTGAAGTTTAGTCTTTAACAAGTGAAATGCATGCTCAATTGGGTTGAGATCAGGTGACTGACTTGGCCATTCAAGAATATTCCACTTCTTTGCTTTAATAAACTCCTGGGTTGCTTTGGCTTTATGTTTTGGGTCATTGTCCATCTGTAGTATGAAATGACGACCAATCAGTTTGGCTGCATTTGGCTGGATCTGAGCACACAGTATGGCTCTGAATACATCAGAATTCATTCGGCTGCTTCTGTCCTGTGTCACATCATCAATAAACACTAGTGAGCCAGTGCCACTGGCAGCCATGCATGCCCAAGCCATCACACTGCCTCCGCCGTGTTTTACAGATGATGTGGTATGCTTTGGATCATGAGCTGTACCACGCCTTCGCCATACTTTTCTCTTTCCATCATTCTGGTAGAGGTTGATCTTGGTTTCATCTGTCCAAAGAATGTTCTTCCAGAACTGTGCTGGCTTTTTTAGATGTTTTTTAGCAAAGTCCAGTCTAGCCTTTTTATTCCTGATGCTTATGAGTGGCTTGCACCGTGCAGTGAACCCACTGTATTTACTTTCATGCAGTCTTCTCTTTATGGTAGATTTGGATATTGATACGCCTACCTCCTGGAGAGTGGTGTTCACTTGGTTGGCTGTTGTGAAGGGGTTTCTCTTCACCATGGAGATTATTCTGCGATCATCCACCACTGTTGTCTTCCGTGGGCGCCCAGGTCTTTTTGCATTGATAAGTTCACCAGTGCTTTCTTTCTTTCTCAGGATGTACCAAACTCAAGATTTTGCCACTCATAATATTGTAGCAATTTCTCGGATGGGTTTTTTCTGTTTTTGCAGGTTAAGGATGGCTTGTTTCACCTGCATGGAGAGCTCCTTTGACCGCATGTTTACTTCACAGCAAAACCTTCCAAATGCAAGCACCACACCTCAAATCAACTCCAGGCCTTTTATCTGCTTAATTGAGAATGACATATCGAAGGGATTGTCCACACCGGTCCATGAAATAGCCTTGGAGTCAATTGTCCAATAACTTTTGGTCCCTTTAAAAGCAGGGTGTCACATGTTAAGGAGCTGAAACTCCTAAACCCTTCATCCAATTTTAAGGTGGATACCCTCAAATGAAAGCTGAAAGTCTGAACTTCAACTGCATCTGAATTGTTTTGTTTAAAATTCATTGTGGTAATGTCTAGAACCAAAATTAGAAAAATGTTGTCTCTGTCCAAATATATATGGACCTAACTGTATATCCTGCTCTGCTTCTAGCACTTCTATTGCTCTCCTCTGAAGACATGTCCCTCTTGTGTGCAGCTGGCCGAAGCCCTGGACCTCTTCCAGGAACAGATGCTGAAAGAGGAGCGGCTGCAGCCGGAGGAAAGTAACTACACTGTTCTCATCGGAGGCTGCGGAAGAGTTGGATATATCCTATATATAACGTATTGACGGCTCTGTCTGACAGTCTAATATGTATGGGGTCCCGGACAATTTTTTGGGGGAGTTAATGATCCAGCATAACTGATCATTTAATTTGGCTGATCATTATGTTCTAGAGATAAGGTGCCAGTAGACATGTCTGGTGGTGACTCTCATAGAGAACACAGGTGTGTATGGGAGAGATGGCTGCCAGACAACTGTTAAGCGCGGGCCGTCTTTCATCCAAGAGCCATCTAATGTGTGTGGCGGGCTTTATAAGGTTGATCTGTGACCCCTTGATAATGAGCCATGATAAAGCAGCATTGGGTAAGCTCCAAGGAGTGGCCAGTAAAGTCCTTCTGCCTGTGTTCACATGGATGGGATTAGCCGGGGTCCATGCCGTGGTGGCTGTGCTCATCAGGCCCTGGACACATTAGTCAGATCTGTACAGCATGTTGCAGCTTATTCTGAAATATTTATAACAAAGCCCAGATAATGGTCACATTAACTGTGGCATGTTTGTAGCTTTTTAATGATTTAATACCAAAATGATCTTATTTACTCTGTGAAACAACCTTTAAAGGGACTTTCTTGTTTCACAAAACCGCTGTTCCTGGCTGCAGTTTGTTTAAAGAAATTACAAAAACCGTCTGTTCTCTATTCATCCTCCCCAGGTCCAGCGCAAAGTTTCTCCTGCTGCTCCCGCTGTCTGTTATTGTCTGCAGCGCTGACAACACATCTACAGCTCTGCAGCCTGTAGCTACGCTCAGCGGCTCGTGCCGTTAACTCGGGCCGACCTTCAGAGCTCACTGACTGACTGCAGTGCTTTCACCGTCACGTCAGCGCTGCAGACAATGACTTACACCAAAGCATTATTATTATTACTATTTATTATTATAGCGCCATTTATTCCATGGAGCTTAACATGTGAAAAAGGGGATATACATAACAAACAACAAGTACAATAATCTTGAACAAAAATGCAATGGCAAACTGTTACAGAAGGAGAGAGGGCCTCCCCGCGAGGGCTCACAGTCTACCAGGGATAGGTGAGGGTACAGCAGGTGAGGGTAGAGCTAGTCATGCAGCGGTGTGGTGGAGCGGTGGTTACTGCAGGTTGTAGGCTTGTCGGAAGATGTGGGTCTTCAGGTTCCTTTTGATGGTTTCCACGGTAGGCGAGAGTCTGACATGTTGGGGTAGAGAGTTCCAGAGTAGGGGGGAAGCACAGGAGAAATCTTGTATGCAATTGTGGGCAGAGGAGATAAGAGGGGAGTAGAGAAGGAGATCTTGTGAGGATCGGAGGCTGCGTGCAGGTAAGTACTGGGAGACTAGGTCAGAGATGTATGAAGGTTTATAAAAAATTTCAATAAAAAACATTGAAACACAGATATATGGGGGAGACAGGTTGTGAATGGCTTTGTATGCCATGGTTAGGGTTTTGAACTGGAGTCTCTGGGTACATGGGAGCCAGTGCAGGGATTGACAGAGAGGAGAGGCCGGGGAACAGCGGGGGGGCAGGTGGATTAGTCAGGTAGCCGAGTTTAGGATAGATTGGAGGGGTGCAAGAGTGTTGGAAGGGAGGCCACAGAGCAGGAGATTGCAGTAGTCGAGGCGGGAGATGATGAGGGCGTGCACTAGTGTTTTTGCAGATTCGTGGTTGAGGAATATGCGGATCCGGGAGATGTTTTTGAGTTGACGTTGGCAGGAAGTGGAAAGGGCTTGGATATGTGGCTTGAAGCACGGTTTGTTTCTTAAAAAAAAGAAATGCTGTGTTGGAATAGGGGTTGTCTGAAATAGGATAACCCCCTTAAAGTGAATCTGTCACCAGGTTTTTGCTATCTAATCTGACAGTAGCATAATGTATGGGCAGAGACCCTGATTCCAGCGATGTGTCATTTACTGGGCTGCTTGCTGTAGTTTTTATAAAATCACAGTTTTATCAGCAGGAGATTATCACTAGAGGACTAGTAAGCCTTCTGCTAGGTAGTCCGGGGCATTCATGTGCTCTGTATAACCCCATCCCCACCACTGACTGGAGGAAAGCTGCCGATCAGTGGTGTGGGTGGGGTTATACAAAGCTCAGCATTCAGAGAACTACTAGAGCTGCAGCAGATAAAACACTGATTTTATCAAAATAGCAGTAAGCAACAAAAAGCGTGAGATATCACTGTAATCAGGGTCTCACCCCTTATATCATGCTGCTCTCAGATGGGGCATCTAAAACCGGGTGGCAGATTCCCTTATGATTTAACAGCACTTTCAGATGACTTTTTAGAATAAGGAGAACTATCTAAGGAATAATTGCCACTCATTATACACTCCTGAGTGTACATGAATGTATGGGGAGTGTACATTATATGATGGGTATCCTGCATTTTTTCTCTACATTATAAGCCTCAGCATTTACCTTTTCTGTGCTTTGCTTTTTATCCCTCCGGCTCCTCCTTCCATAGGTTTATAGGGGCATCGCAGACATTTTTGTTGAAATGAACCTGTCGCGTTCCTCCCGGTAGCGTTCGACTTCCAGTCACCGGGGTGGCACTGCTCTGTGTATAGAAAGTGGCGCCTGTAACTGCGACCCCTGTAGTGACTGATGGCAGCTCAGCATTAGGGCCGGCTGTCAATCAGGGCTGGGGGCACGGTTACAGCCGTCACTCTCTATACACAGAGCGGTGACTGAACCAGTGCCGCCCCCATGACTGATACCCAAACACTACTGTGGCACCCTGCTACCCACAGGTACCACAGGACCCAAAAGGGTGCATGGACGGACTTCTCCACAAGAGGCCCTTACTACACACAGACACCTCCACCCTTCCACCTCATACCACCAGAAGGAGCCCTGTTAGGGATATATATATACTGGAGGGTGGAGTTAGGTAGGGAGAGTGTGCTCGCACTTGAGATCAGTGAAGAGGCAGCACCTGTTGAGCTGCTGTGCTGAGGGTAAGCTAAGGCCTAAGCACGTGCTGAAGCCTGAGGGCCTAGAGCGTGGCCGGAGGCAAGGAGAGAAGAGAGGAGTTAAGGGGGCAGAGGAGCATCATAAGCTCACCCCAGAACACAAGCCGGACGCTGGGTCCGTGCCTATAGGGTCCTCTATGCCCAGTAGGAATAACTTGTATATCAGGAGGATTCCAGACCCCTCTTCAACCTGAAGCTACAATCATCTACAGAAATAGGAACCACGAAGGCCCCAGCGTCCAGGGATAGTGGTAGCCAGAGAAAAGTTCTTACTACCAAGCAGACAGGTGAGAGAGTGAAACAGTACAGATGCTAGGTCTAGTTCCAGGCTGGTCAGGAGCTTCAGAGAGAGAGAGAGAGGAAGAAACCGATCAGGAGTCCTACTACCTGCTCACTGGGGAGATTTCAGAAGTGCACCCTTCCTATCAAGTACCCTGGACCATACCTGCCGTTTACAGCAGTAAAGGTACTGAAGCGAATCCCCTGTGTGCGTGCCTGTTATTCTCCCCTGACCCAGCTGGGCCACCTCTCACCTGCGTCCCTTCCATCAAGCCTGCCCTGGGGCCCACTCCGCCTGCGGGGAGCAGAAACATCTCAGCTGCCATCCCATCACCCCTGGAGGTCTGCAGCGCGCTGGTACCCATTACGAGGAACCACAGGTGGCGTCACGAGACAAAACTGTTATTCATCCCTTCATGTAACAAACCCCTTTTAAAGAGTGACCTCAGGGTATGGGCCCCGGAGCCGACTGCCGTGACAGCCCACAGAAGGTCAAGGCCTGGGTACCGAGTTTCCCCCATATCCCCCTGGGCGAGTCACTACCAGGTACAATAAAGTTCATTTCCTCCTGGCAGAGGGAGTCTAAATGCCGGCACCGGGCAGTTTCAGAATGCTATTAACCTGCAGAGTAACCCCATATCTACAGGTTGATAGCGTTTGTTCACGTGACAGGTTCCCTTCCCTTCTCCCACAGATTTAGCAGATATTGAGAGTGAATGATTAGTGCAGGAGACCAAAAAATGTCTTTTAAGTGACAAAAGAAGAAGGTTTATCTGATAATGTATATTACAAAGTGTCTTATCTTTACTTGCACTATTGATTAATGAAATCAGGTTAGGCTGGAGCAGGAGCACAGTGATAGGACAATCAGAGGGAGACACGGGCAGATCGTGCTGCAGCTTATTCTAGTAAGGAGTTTATCTCACTTCAGTGCTGAGCACTTCTACACAACCATATCACTGCCACTGCTTCTGAACATGTGCTGAATGGAAAGCGGGAATCCCTCCCGCCTGTGTGCGATGTGTACGTGAGCAGACAGTGCAGCATTCTCTACCCACTAGCTGAGAGATAACTGAAGCTTAGCGCTAGAGCCTGCAGAGGGGAGAACTGGTGACAATTGCAGGACACACAGGGGCCAGAATAGAATATACACATAGCAGTAGCCACCTGACATGACTGTTATGCCCTCAATATAACATTCATTGTGTACGCTGTCCATCAGTGTACAAGCTGTGGGGATCTGGCCGAGGCCGGCAGTACCAGGCACTCACACTTATATGGATCTTGCTGTGAAGGGGCGTCAGCGCCCCAGTGAGCACCATGGACCATTTGTTCTGTTAATTGGGAGGACCAATAACGTAATGCAGTAAAGTACCTTTACATTATCTGATAATGCCCTGTATATTATGTACTTACATTATTATTGCTATTATTACATACAGTTTTTACAGTACAGACTCATTTCTTGTTACATCATTTAGATGAAAAAGCGAGGTCTGGTTCCCACAGATGCCACATATACTGCCCTGTTCAACGCCTGCGCGGAGTCGCCATGGAAAGACTCGGGTCTGCAGCACGCACTGAAGCTGCGGAAAGAATTGATGGACAAGAACATTGCGCTTAATCCCATCACTTACCGGAGCTCGCTGAAGGTCTGCACGCTGAGCTCAGGACTGCAGGGGAGCTGTGAGCTATTTAAGGTAAGTCAAGGTCACAGTCCTGGTCACCCACAATGGAGTCCTTATAAGATGCCCCTATCATAGATTAACCGGGAGGGAACAGCATCATTGTAATCATTCCACGGGGAATCACCAGTGCACCATGTCTGGCCGGGGACTTAGCCGCCATCAGAAGGCACCACCAGAGTTCAGTTCTTCTGTGGGGACCAGGGGGTCACTTACTAAATCTGAGAAAGGTGGACAGCTTTGTACTATCTACTACCAGCACATCCACTGTCAGCTTAAGAGATAGGAAGATGGTGCTGGGGTGTAAATTTTCAGCTAGTTAGTATGTGACCTGTTAGGGGGGCACAGTGACCCCACTGATCCTGGGCACTGGTGCAGCACTGCGCCCCCTTCACTGTGTTTTTCACTGGCCACCCGGCTGTTCTGGGAACGGCAAAGTGACGCTTTCCCTGAGATTTTGATTTTGGTTAGATTTCTCTTGCAATACTCAAGCAGTGATGTCGCGAGCTGGATAATAACAAGCTAATATGGTCTTCTTGGGTTTATAGGAAATTGCACAAAAATTCCGTGTCGTTGGCCCTGAAACATTCACCGTCCTGTTTATGGGATGCATAAAGGATGAAGAGCTGGGCTTCCTACAAGCTCTGCGGGTATGGCTTGCTGCACACATCCTACATCCTATATCCGTACAGTGCACACTTACCTGGGAATTATGTCTCACACTTCCGACATGATGAGATGCGCAAAAACATTGAGGAATCATGGAGCAACTGTTCATTTTACTAATACAGATATTTCTTGCTGCAGTATTTCTGCTGAAGTGACGATGGGGCATGCCGGCTGAGGGTGGGACTCTTGGATTCTCTGATGACTCTGTTGGGCTCGGTGCACATTACGTTTGTGGCCATTGTTGGGCGCATACACATAGAAGGTGCGTGCCCCCTAGTGGCCACTGTCAGGATGGATGATGAGGCATCCGTCCACTATTGGGACCCATTGTAAAGAAATGTATACCGCATTGCAGAGGTCGCTCTACATTTTTTACAGAAGAGTAAAAATCCTTCTCATAGTATTTTTCAGGAGTATTTTCAGCCAGTCTTTGAATATTAGAGAAGAGGCTGCAACCTGTGCTTTGCTCTACCGCTTCACCATCTTTGACGTATATTTACGTCAAAGGTCGTGTCCCTGCCTTTGATGTGATCTCGCACACCGAGCCCACATATTTCCCTGCACATGATGACTGATTTAATCAACCATCATCTGCCTTTAATATCTGCTGATGTACTGTTGCTCCGCCTGCTGCTATTAACCCGTTAAATCCAGCTGTCAATCGCTGACAGCGGGATATAGCGCACGTCGGCTGGAAGCGCGTCATACATCCTGCCACGTGATTGTGGGGCACCGATGGGTTGTCATGACAGCTGGGGGTCTGCTGATGACCTCCCATACATGTCATTATGACCCTCCTATGGGCCGGCGTTCATAGAAGATGGTGATTTCTGCTATAGATTGCAGTGTATGTACAGCACAAGCGATCAGACGATCGCCGCTCCAAGTCTCCTAATTAATCTGATCAGTAAACATTGTAATGGGGAAAAAATCAAAATGCCAGAATGACGTTTTTTTGCTGCCACAGCATTGCAGTAAAGTGCAACATCAAAGTGGTTGCAGGGAGTATATAAGGATATGTAGCTCACAAACTCCTAAATATATGATGTTTTCATTTACAATGTATCTAATTTATACATGTATATAGAGAGTACTGAGCATGGATTTGTAAGGTTTCATAACTTCCATGCTAGACAAAATTCTATAAAATAAATAATGTGACAATTCTTTCATGGCCGGAGGTGATAATAAACTGATATAACCGTGTACACTAGTAATTAGAATTCCCTGGGCTCGGGGGTAAGAGGCAATATTCCTGATGATCAGGGTCCCGTGTAGGGACGGTCACTGCTGTATACCATCTAGTACAGAGGTACAGAAGCTGGCGGCGCTCCCATAACCTCCGGGCTGCTGGATTCTATCAAACATCTCCATGTTATTCTGTATACAGTTATATTCTTCTTTCCATCACAATGCGGTGGGATATCACTACAATATGCCAACATGGTGTGATTAGTGGAGGGCGGCTGTCACTATCCCCCAACTTTAGAATTAGACTGAATAATCCTTCAAAGGGGGTGTACAAAGTTTAAAAGATATCTCCTATCCATAGGATAACTTCCCGATGGATGGGGTCTGACTGCTGGGAGCCTCACCAATCCTGAAAACTGGGGATTTGAAGAGTCCTTAGTGACTGATGTGATGGTCGATCATTGCTGCACCATACATTCTCTATGGGACGACTGAAGCTCTGTGCTCGGCTGGTCTTCAGCACTCCCATTAAGAATGAACGGAGCGGCAGTGAGTATACTCAACCACCACTCCATTCATCGTCTGTGGGACTGCCAGAACTAGTGGAGCGCTGCTCTTGGCTATTTTTGGGCAGTCCTATAGACAGTGAATGGAGGGGAGGCTGAGCATGCTGCCTGTTCTTGGGTTTGCTAGGGGTTCCAGCAGTCAGACCCTCAGTGATCAGTAAGTTATCCCCTAACCTTTGGATAAGAGATGATTTTCTATTTTGGCAATAACCCTTTAATTGCATCCATGTGGTTATTTTCCCCCTATCCTGTCCACCTTTATTATGTCCGTTATTCCCTCTGGTGGTCAGTGCAGCCATGTAGTGTATGTCTGTACTACTCAGGCTCTGGGGGGCCGGAGCGTGCAGCTACAGAGCAACCTGCTCCACATCACTGCCAGGAGGGGAGATTTATTGCTGTGTAGTTAGTCCAGGTGGTGCCGACAAGTAGAGGGAACAAGTTCTGGCAATCCTGCCAAAGGAGCACAGTTATTCCTGCACCGGACCTGCATCTCCGGTGTGCGGCGGCCGGGAAGGTGCCCGCTCTCCTCAGGGAAGATGCTGACGGCCCGCAGGCACATACCCGTCCTTGTGCCAATGCACAGGAGATAAAGCAGGACATTTATCTAAGTAGAGATGTGGCGTCTCCCACCCGCCTGTCATATTTGTAGATGACGCGTGGCGGAGGGCAGAAGCCGGGGCAGGACTCCTGTCCGGCTGCAGAAGTCTCATGTGTAGTGATACTCATGTGACTTTTCTAAAAGCATAAATCGGCCTGCAGAGGTGTCAGCGACGCTGGCTCAGACGTTACTGTGAGCGGAATAACAAGGCTTTGGTAACAGTTTCACCTCTTTATATTGTATTAGCTCCTTTACTTAGTCCTAGTTCAGACTGGTCTAAGAGATCGCCTGCTGATTCCTTTCTTGCGATTCTGATAGGAGATTTCTGTTAGAAGTTTGGCGCAAGGCTAGTGATTAGACTGGCTAGTGATTAGACTGGCCAGTGATTAGACTGGCTAGTGATTAGACTGGCTAGTGATTAGACTGGCTAGTGATTAGACTGGCTAGTGATTAGACTGGCTAGTGATTAGACTGGCTAGTGATTATAGACTGGCCAGTGATTAGACTGGCTAGTGATTAGACTGGCTAGTGATTAGACTGGCTAGTGATTAGACTGGCTATTGATTAGACTGGCTAGTGATTAGACTGGCCAGTGATTAGACTGGCCAGTGATTAGACTGGCTAGTGATTAGACTGGCTATTGATTAGACTGGCTAGTGATTAGACTGGCCAGTGATTAGACTGGCCAGTGATTAGACTGGCCAGTGATTAGACTGGCTAGTGATTAGACTGGCAAGTAGATAAGGATTTTGTGCCAGATTTTTAGTAACAAAGGGAATACAGCGGTCGGCCACTTTAGGTGGACTGTTCCAGTAGGCAGCATGCTGATAAGTTATTTTTTGACGTTTTGCATGATTTCCGCTGTCTTTGGTTGGCATATCCCCCCCCAATGGCACTTCCATCTGCAACCTGTAATGGCCAGTCGGGATACCCGCGCTGGCATCGGGGTCTTATTGCATGGATAGGCACGCTGGTGACTCGCCCCCAGGGGGCCGGTGGCTGATCGCCGGGGTTATATCACGTTGGCTGGCCCAGGGCGGTCAGTACACAAAAAGGGGGTATAAAATTCTAATAAAAGTTCGGGGAATTCGTAACGCCACCTGTGGTGTCTGGTGAAGGTCACCAGCGCCGCAACAGTACTCCGAGGCCGGTGTCAGGGCAGCTAAGATGGAGCGGGCCTCAGGGCAGTATAGAACGATGCAGTTTGCGCTGGGCGTTGTGGTGCAGGGAGAGGACGATAGCGCAGCAGAAGTAACGGACAGAGACAGGGGGTTTGCTTTGTTACCTTTTACTGGTACAGCTGTTAAGTACGGTCCGGGGTACTCCAGGTGAAGGGCACACTTTTGGACTTCTCCCCAGTGAGCGGGTATAAGGCCTCCTGTCTCTATGTATGCTCCTGGCCAGCCTGCAACTGGGCCTAGCTTATGTGTCCTGCTTTTTCTTAACCTGTTGCTCTGAGGTAGGACCTGCGGTTGGTAACCACTTTCCCTGGACGTCGGGGTTCCTGGTCCTGTACGTGTCTATCTTCAGGTTTGCCAGGGACTTGTAGTCCTCCTGGGATTCCGGTTGTTCCTACTGGGTGTAATGGATCCCTGTAGGCACGGACCCGGTGTCCGGTAAATATAGCGGGGTGAGCTTACTGAGCTCCTCTGCCCACTTGGTTTCTCTCTCTTTATCTCCTCGCCGTCGGCCACGCTCGGGGCCTTCACTACAAGGCAGCTGGTGTACTGCGTCTTCACCGCTCTCTGAGCGTCGGCACGCTCTCAGACACCTTCTGTCTGACTGCTCTGCACACTCACTCACTGCAGACTGAAGACTAATCTGTTCTGAAGACTGAGCTGCCTGGCTCCACCTTCCCTTTATATATCCCTATCCAGGCTCCCTCTGGTGGTATGAGGTGGAAAGTGGAGGTGTATGAAAGTAGTGAGGGCCTCTTGTGAAGAAATCCAGCCATGCCCCCTTCTGGGTTCTGTGGCACCATGCGCAGCAGGGCACCACATTCCCCCCTAGTAAAACTCAGTACTCCCAGACTGAAGCAATTTTGCAAAACAGGTTAAACAATAATAACATTTCTTCCCTTTTTGGGAGGCACATCTCTTGAACATTACAGGTGTAAAAACATAATAAATATATACAAATATAGAGCGTCCTCAGAATTTAAGTCTGTTCCGGTGAGGTCCCCTGACAGGGTGTCCATCTCACAGGTAAAGTACAAGGTAGCTTGAGGGAC
This sequence comes from Phyllobates terribilis, assembly GCF_046119375.1. Classification (NCBI taxonomy): domain Eukaryota; kingdom Metazoa; phylum Chordata; class Amphibia; order Anura; family Dendrobatidae; genus Phyllobates; species Phyllobates terribilis. Next base: position 522,990 of record NW_027363253.1, read on the forward strand.
CTGTCCAAAGCAAACCCTCCACGTAGGCCCTTGGGTGGCTGCAAGGCATGGCGATTCTGAGTTGGACCTCCACTTCTGCCACCCAGACAGGTTTTTATTCTGAGGTCACCTAAAGGGGGCACTCCAGGGAGCGCAATTATTTACAGGAAACAGTTTTTGGGCTGCACACAGTCCTCTTCCACAAACTTCTTTATGTATATACCCTTACTGGTAACTAGATGCAAGTTAAGTGTCCATATCACTTGAATTGTTCATTAGCAAGGCAAAAACACATATGAATAATGAAATACACGAAAATTACATACAAATAACATACCCCAGGGACAACTATCTACACTGTCAGAGTTTCCTTTCTATTCTCTCTATCTGACAGGGGTCTGACCTTTGGTGCTACGTGTCGACCTACGTGGTACTGGGATGCTTGTGGTACTGGTAGTTGCACTACTTTCCATTCTGTCAGCACTAGGTGTGGAGGGGCTACAAGACTGCCTTGACCTCTCTGCGGGACTGGCAAGTGTACCATTAGTTGGCCTTCTTGCTCTGCTCCAACCTGGGATCCTTCTTCCGGGGATTCTTCTTGAGCAGGCTCTTCTGGGGCACCTACAGGTTCTTCTTGCTGTGGGTAGAAGGTGATTACAGGTATGATTACTGCTCCTCCTAGTTGGGGCCAATCTGCCGGGAAATCTCCTAATTCAGTATGTATTACTGCTTCTTTAGGCTCCTCTGGTACGGTGAGAGGCACTTCCTCCTGGGGCTTTAGCAGACCTGGACACAACTTCAGATGGTCTCTGGATACTGTTGCAGTCGTTCTTCCTCCGTCCTTAGTTATTAAACAGGTCTTCCGGTTATCAAACCTTGAGTTTAACACAGTGTAGGGTTCTCTCTCCCACTGGTCATCAAGTTTGTGGTTTCTCCTTTTTCTTTTTAACACCACTTCTCCTGGTGTGACGGGTTCTGCGGGCGCACTTCTATTGTAGTGGGCTTCCTGTTTGTCCCTCACCCGAGTGAGACTGTCTTCGACACAGGCCTGTACTCTTCTGTACTGCTCTTGTCTGGTCGTGTCCCAGTCCTCAGTGGACATATCTGCTTCGGGTTCTACTACACCAAGCTCCAGGTCCATGGGCAACTTCCCGGGTCTTGCTCGCATGAGATATGCTGGAGTACAATTGGTGGAACTCACAGGTATGTGGTTGTACAGATCTACCAGGTCAGGTAGTAGGTCTGGCCACTAATTTCTCTCCTCTAGTGGTAGGGTCTTCAGCAGGTCGATGATGATGTTGTTCATCTTTTCACAGAGACCGTTGGTTTGGGGGTGGTACTGTGTAGTCCGGATCTTTTTACACCCGTACAGATGGCAGAACTCCTTGAACAATTCGGCCTCAAAGGCTGAGCCTTGATCTGTCAGCACCTGTTCCGGGTATCCATGTGGCCTGTTGAAGTACGCCTGAAACGTCTTTGCCACGGTTTTCTGCCGTCAGATCCTTGCGGGGGCGACCACCAGGAACCGGGAGTAGTGATCCACCATGGTCAGTGTTATGCACATGCCCGGACTGACTGGCGTGTGCGTGTTTAGTGATCCCACTGGACCAAGAACCGGAGAGTGCCTGGAGGGGCGTAACTAAGTATCTACCCGATCCGACCAAGGTCGCACGACGGCTAACGACGCCAGTGCACCAGGGAGGAACTGAGCAGAGGGACCAGGTGCTACTCCAGGTCAGACCCCGGACACGGCTGTTGACCCACACCGGAGAATACAGGAACAGGCAGGTTAGGCTGGCACACTGACTGGTGGGTATAGGCAGGCACGGCTGGTATGCAGACAGGCGGGCACTGGTAAGCACGACTGGTATGCAGGCAGGGGGTACTGGCAAGCACGGCTGGAGTGCTGACAGGGAGGCACTAGCAGGTTGGAGCACAGACTGGATAAGTTCCAGTACAGACTGGGACTCAGGAACAGAACCGCAGATGCGGTAGACAAGCAGAGCAGAGCGAGACCGCCTGGAGCAGCGAGCAAAGGCAGAGCAGAGCGAGACCGCCTGGAGCGGCGAGCAAAGGCAGAGCAGAGCGAGACCGCCTGGAGCGGTGAGCAAAGGCAGAGCAGAGCGAGACGGCCTGGAGCGGCAAGCAAAGGCAGAGCAGAGCGAGACGGCCTGGAGCGGTGAGCAAGGCAGAGCAGGCAAGAACCGCCGGAGCGGTGAGCAAGGCAGAGCAGGCAAGAACCGCCGGAGCGGTGAGCAAAGGCAGAGCAGAGGGGACAGGGCTCTGTTCACACGGAACAGACTGGAAGGGAAAGGCAGAACCAGATACACACAAGATACTTGCAATGAAATAGCGAGTGGACTCTAAACTCACAAACGGGAGTACAGGGACAACGAGTAGGAGTTAGGTACGGGTTCAGACTCTGCAGGAAAAGGGAAGGTACGGACATAGAGAAAAACAGGTAACAGGCTAGGAGAGTATTCAGACAAGAACAGACACAGCAGCAAGATACAGGAGCGGGTCTAGGTATGCGGCCCCTAAAAGGCGGAACGAACAGGCTAGGAGCGTGTTCAGACAGGAACAGGCAAGATACAGGAGCGGGTCTAGGTATGCAGCCCCTAGAAGGCGGAAAGAACAGGCTAGGAGCGTGTTCAGACAGGAACAGGCTAGATACAGGAGCGGGTCTAGGTATGCGGCCCCTAGAAGGCGGAAAGAACAGGCTAGCAGCGTGTTCACACTGGCCTGGAAATACAGCCTCCAGGATAGGCAGACAGACAACAGGCTAGAATATAGTTCAGACAGGACCTGGCACATCAGCAGCGAAAAGCCATCTGACGGAATGCATTGCTCAGGCACCAGCTTGTATGAGGAGCTGGTTTAAATATCCAATGACTGATAGCAATAGGCTGAGGACGCATTAGGGGTGTGCCCACAGCAGCTACACGAAACAGGAAGTGACCGGGCCGCCGCCCTAAGCAGCCAGAACAGAGGCAAGCAGACAGCATGGAAAGAAGCCAGGCTAGCAGACTGGACTGATGATCAAGTTTGCGATCTTGCATATTGGGAGATGGTGCCCTATGCAAGAACGCCGCCAGGTATGTTAGAGTCAGGGCATAGGAATATCCTGACCTGCTGGGTGACAGCTTGACATGATCCAGGGCCACGATCTCCAAGGGTCGAGTCGTCTTGATGGGTTGCAGGGGTGCCTTCTGGCTGCTGTAGTCTTTTCTCCTGAGGCTACGGGGTCCACAGTCCCGGCACCACCTCTCAATGGAACTGCGCATTCCTACCCAATAAAACCGACACTTCCAGCCAAAGTGCCCCGCCTGATCGTGGTAGGCCTCCAACACCATCTGGATGTCCATCCTGGGCACTACAATCGGCCATACCATCTCATGGGTCCTCGGGTTGACGTACCTCCGGCACAGCTTCTCTCTATAGATGAACAGCCGGCTTCTCTCATTCCACAGTTGCTTGGCTTGTAGAGACGCGTCTTTCTCCAGGGAGGAACCTTCCTGGGTTATCAGTTCCTTAATACGACTGACAACCGGGTCACTGTCCTGGGTCTCCTTCCAGCTGTGGTGAGGCAAAGGGTTTAACGTCCTACCGCGATGGCTACTGGAGGCTCGTTGCTCTTGGACCATTCCATTACGGTGAAAGGCAGGTAGCTCAATCTCCTCCAGGTCATCCTCTTCCTCTTCAGTGTCCGACTGGTGAGGCCTCCTGGACAGGGCATCGGCGTTGGCATTATTGCGGCCTGCCCGGTACTTAACTGCTTCCCGACCGCCCACTGTATATAAATGTCGGCGCTGCCTGGGCTCTGTGCAGCGCCGACGTTTAAAAACGGTGGTTGGTCCCGCAGTGCTCAGGACCCCCAGGGTCCTGCAAGCGCTGCGGGTGCGGTGCAGAGCGATAGCTCTGACAGGGGACATCATCGGGACCTGATTGGATCAGGTCCCAATGATGTTAACCCTTTGCTATCTTCTATATGCCGCAATCTATAGTGATGGCGGCATATAGAAGATAGTGAGAGGAGAGGGGGTCGTCCACTTACCTCTCCGACGGCCCCCTGATACCTTCCAGGACCTGCCGTTGAAATGGCAGCTGGAGGTCACATGACCGCCTCCAGATCTGCCATATACGGTGTCCTGCTAGGCTCAGCCTGCAGCTGAGTCGAGCAGGAGAAGGACAGTGTGAAACTGTCAGCATAGATCTCAACCAATGCAATACATATCTATTGCATTGGATGAGATCAGTGATTAGAAAAATAAAAATTAATGTCCCATACAGGGACTAAATAAAAATGTAAAAAAAAAATCACAAAATAAATAAAAATAAATAAATAAAATATTAAACCAATAAATCCATATATTTATGCAAAAACAAAAAAAGTACACATATTTGGTATCGCCGCGTCCAAAACAACCCGATCTATAAAACTGTCACACTAATTAACTCCTGTGCACACCGTAATAAAAATAAATAAAAAACGGAGCAAAAAACTATGCTTTTTCATCATATCGCCAAACAAAGAGTCGAAAAAAATGCGATCAAAAAGCAAAATGGAAATAAAAATGGTACCGCTGAAAACGTCATCTTGTTCCGCAAAAAAACGCTCCATACAGCTCCATCAGCTGAAAAATAAAAAAAGTTATAGCTCTCAGAATAAAGCGATGCAAAAAAAATATTTTTTCTATAAAATTGTTTTATTGTGTAAAAGCGCCAAAACATAAAAAAATATACAGTAAGTGTAGTATCTCTGTAAACGTACAGACCCGAAGAATAACGCTGCCTTATCACTTTTACCACACACAGAACGGCATAAAAAAAACTCAAAAAACAATTCCTGAATTGTTGGTTTTTGTTAATTTTACCTCACAAAAAACAGAATAGAAAGCGATCAAAAAATGTCACGTACCCAAAAATGGTACCAATAAAAACGTCAACTCGTCCCGCAAAAAACAAGCGGTCACATGACTCTGTAGGCCGAAATATAGAAAAATGATAGCTCTCAAAATATGGCGATGCAAAAACTAGATTTTGCAAAAAAAAGCGTCTCTTAGTGTGTGACAGCTGTCAGTCATAAAAACCCGATATAAATCTGGTATCGCTGTAATCGCACCGACCCGAAGAATAAAGTAATCTCATCACTTATACCGCACGAGAAACGGCGTAAAAAAAAAAAATAAAACCAATTCTTCACCTGCTACTGATTTTGTTTATTATGTCTCCCAAAGATCGCAGTAAGGCTCTGCTCACATTTATCCTGCGCTCTGCGCTGAGCACTTACACCAGAGTTTCCGTGTAAATCTCTGAGATACGTGATTGAGACGGAACCCATGACGGAAGATTCCCTGTAATGAGGCAGATATAGGCCACTGTGGATGCCATCTGGCCTGTGAGCCCACGGTGTCAGTTTTTTAGGCGTGCATAAAAGTGCGGTTGACCACAGTTTTGTGCACTTCTGAAAAAAAGGACACCGCTAAACAGAGGCCAGACGGAGTCCAGAGTAACTCTGCTGCCTCATTACAGTGAATGGATCCCACAGGGGTTTCATCTGAATTACATCACTTGGAAATATAGATGGAAACCCCGATGTAAGTGCTCAGCCTCGAGCGCCGGATAAATGTTACTTAAAATGTTCCCAATAAAAGCTTCAACTCAGTCCTCAAAAAAAGCTAGTCCCCACTCAGGTCCGTCATCTGTCAAAAATATTCCAAGTTACTGGTAGCAGAAAGGCTCTGGAAAAGCGAAATGGCCCTTGCCCCCCAAAAGAAATTCAGAAAATTTGGTGCTCCCAAATCCAAATGCCTATTCTACAATAATTTGTTCTCCAATTGTCAAATAGCGCTCCGTCCCTCCCAGATCTCGCCGTATGGCTGAGCGGTACGATACAGCCAGATATGGGGTATTGCCACTTTTAGAAGAAATTGTGTGACGCATTTCGGCACCATTTTTACCCATTGCCCTGTGTGAAAACGTAAAATCTGAGGGTAAAACATTTTTTTGTGGTAAAAATACAATTATGTTTTCTTCACTGCCCAATGGTATAAATTTAAAAATTAAAAAATACTCACTACTTCCCTAGATGAATTCCTTGTGAGGTGTAGTTTACAAAATGTGGTCACTTGTCGGGGTTTCTGCTGTTTCGGCATGTCAGCGACTCTTCAAATGTGACATGGTGTCTGCAACCTATCCCAGCCAACATAGCGCTCCTTTCTCTTCCGAACCCTGCCGTACACCAAAGCAGTGGTTTTCCTCCACATATGAGGTATGAGCGTACTCAGGAGAAATTGCACAACAAATTTCATGGTGCAATTTCTCCTATTACCCTTATGTTAATCCAAAATTAAGGGATGAAAAACGTTTTTGAGGGAAAAATGTGAAAATTTTATTTTTACAGCTCAATATTATAAACTTCTGTGAAGCACCTGGGGGTGCGAGGTGCTCACCAAACATCTAGATAAGTTCCCTAAGGGGTCTAGTTTCCAAAATGGTGTCACTTGTGGGGGATTTCCACTGTTTAGGGGCATCAGGAGCTCTCCAAACGCAACATGGCGTCCGCTAATTATTCAAGCAAATTTTACATTGAAAAAGTCAAATGGCGCTCCTTCCCTTCCAAACCCTGCCGTGCGCACCAACAGTGGTTTTCCTCCACATATGGGGTATCGGCGTGTTCAGGAGAAATTGCACAACAAATTTCATGGTGCAATTTATCCTATTACCCTTATGATAATGCAAAATTAAGGGATGAAAAACGTTTTTGAGGGAAAAATGTGAACATTTTATTTTTACAGCTCAATATTATAAACTTCTGTGAAGCACCTGGGGGTGCAAGGTGCTCACCACACATCTAGATAAGTTCCCTAAGCAGTCTAGTTTCCAAAATGGTGTCACTTGTGGGGTGTTTCCACTGTTTAGGGACATCAGGGGCTCTCCAAACGCAACATGGTGTCTTCTAATTATCCAAACAAATTTTTCTTTCAAAAAGTCTAATGGCGCTCCTTCCCTTCCGAACCCTGCAGTGCGCCCAAACAGTGGTTTTCCCTCACCTATGGGGTATCAGCGCGCTAATGAGAAATTGCACTACAAATTGTATATTCCATTTTTTCCTGTTACCCTTGTGAAAATAAAAAAATTGGGTCTAAAGTAACATTTTTGTGAAAAAAAGTTAAATGTTCATTGTTTTCTTCCACATTCCAAAAATTTCCGTGAAACACCTGAAGGGTTAATAAACTTCTTGAATGTGGTTTTGAGCACCTTGAGGGGTGCAGTTTTTAGAATGGTGTCACTTTTGGGTATTTTCTGTCATAAAGGCCCCTCAAAGTCACTTCAAATAAGATGTGGTCCCTAAAAAAATGTCTTTGTAAATTTTAATGGAAAAATGAGAAATCGCCGGTCAACTTTTAACCCTTATAGCTTCCTAACAAAAAAAAATTTTGGTTACAAAATTGTGCTGATGTAAAGTAGACATGTGGGAAATGTTATTTATTAACTATTTTGTGTGACATATCTCTCTGATTTAAGGGCATGAAAATTCAAAGTTTGAAAATTGGATAATTTTCAACATTTTCACCAAATCTCCGATTTTTTCACAAATAAACGCAAGTGATATCGAAGAAATTTTACCACTATCATGAAGTACAATATGTCACGAAAAAACATTCTCAGAATCAGGGGAATCTGTTGAAGCGTTCCAGAGTAATTACTTCATAAAGTGACAGTGGTCAGAATTGAAAAAATTGGCCCGGTCACGAAGGCAAAACCAGGTTCTGGGGCGAAGTGGTTAAATAAATATTGATTTTATTGGCATCTGTGCTTCATTTATCTTGATTGGATTGCTCTAAGACTGAAGTATTGCATTTAATAGACCCCTTTACGCTTTTGGATTAAAATGTGATATGTTGCAGTTGTGAAAAGTACTTTTGCAAAAGACATGTAAATTATACTTGTGACGAATGCAAACAGTAAATTTAGCACCGTGAACCTTATTTACCATTTTATATAGAAAAAACTGAACTTTTTTTTTTTAAATATATTTACATACAGTTTGATGTGATTAGTGATAGTTTACAGTTATATAAAGATTATTTTTTTATGTGCAAATGTGCAATATGCATGAATATTGCAATAAGGCCTTGTAACATATTTTGATACAAAAAAAAAAAAAAAATTAAGTTTTTGATTTAATTTTTCATTTGTTTATGGACAACCATGTTCACATACAGTATAATAATGCAACAGGTATTCAAAGAAAACACTTAAATTAGCTAAAAATCAAGACTTTAATATGTCCGGTCAAAAATGACCAGAACATTATAAGTGTATAGTCGACCCGAACAGAACAGCAGGGTTAAGTCAAAAAAAATTTGAGCAGCTCGGAATTTGTTTTCCATTTTTTAGACTTTTTAAGTTTGGCTGCAGTGGCACAGAGAACGCGGACTCAGTGCTACAATAAAACAAGTTGTTTATTAACTATTTACAAAATTATTCAATTATATATCAGTGACAATACAGACAGTGTAGAGCGACCTCTGCGCTCTCTCTCTGTCTCGTGCTTGTGGTCACCGTCTGGCCCTGTTTATGGGCCTGGTTATCTGAACGATGCCCTATAAAATATCAAACCCAGCGCTACAGCACTAAGAAGTATGACACCAATAGCTTAGTTGTCGACTATATATCCTTGATTTTCCCTGATACAGGTAACCACTGTCTGTTAAGCTCACTAAACCTTGCGTGGCTCGGTTATACTCCTACTGAGCTTCACACCAAGAACATATACGGAGTACAATTACCACTGTAACATCAATATTCACATAAAGTATATGCAACATACATCGTTGTATGAATATTGGTATAAATGCACACTAACCTATAATAGTTAAAGATACACTGGACTGTCAGCCAATAGTGTCTGGGTCGAATCAGTATGGGCCTCCGTCAACCCGCTGTATTTTCCAATGGCAGTCGCCACCCCAGACCCTAACAGGTGCCCACACTACACTTTCCTGCAAGGATGAAAGTCTCACACTGTGGGCCACAGTCAATTTCTTCTACCACAGACCTTCTGTCCTTGCCTCCAATTTCCAGAGAGACAACTCATGCTCCCTTCTGCTCACATAACCGAATTTCTGTCCTTCCAATTGGGTCTACGCTCACACGACCGAATTTCCATTTCTGCAATAGGGTCTGCGCTATCTGCTATCTTTAGCCTCGACAATCAGGATCTCTTAGCCTTTGTAAGGACTCTGCACCCCTTGCTTAATCCACTTCCAATACTGATCTTGTGTTTCTGGACATACTCATCACCTACGTCAGGCCTAGCTACCACAGGTGACTTGTTACAAGTCGGGACGACGACTGACTTCCTGGCCTGACCCCTGTGGCTTTTGTATTTTTCTGCTGCAGATCACATGTCCCCTGTGCACCTAGCTCTGCTTTCCTCTCATTCAGCCGGCCTTCTGTCCCTTGGTTCCAATACCATTTCAGGTTCCTACACCTAAAGTCTCTGATCACTACATGACAGCATCTGCCCACAAATACCTTACAGCTCATTTCTATTATATGAGTCACTCACTCTCCTTACATTCCTCCACTCTTTAAACTCACCATTACTTGGATGAGAAAGGTTACTTATGCTTTAGACGCTCCTTGGTGGTGGTCTCAGAGTCGCCAATATCCAAACACACTCCTGTGTCTGCTGTATTACATACTGCCATATGAAATCATCTTCTGCATACCTCCTGGGTGAAACACCAGCATTGGTACATTCAGATCTGTGAAGTCCCTCCTGACCTGTCTCTTCTGGAACACTTAGGCCCTGAGACACTCTTCCTGTGATTTTGACCTCTAGCCTACCCTCTAAGCTAGCCCCGGTCATTCTCTCTTCATCAGACACATGTGGCGGTAGCATGTAAGGGTGCCGCACTCTCTCTGGTGCGACGCCTTCTCCTTTCGGGGTGTACTCTCCTTGTCACTCGATGAGGAACAGCCTCCCACGTGTAGTCCAATTTTCCCCAAGGGTGCTTCACTTGAACCAAAACTCGATTCCCCAGCTGTAATGGTGCCTCCTGCACAGGAGTTACTACAGGATGCCTTTTCCCCTGGGGCTTCTGTACAATCTTAAGTCTCAGTGTCTCTAACCGATGATGGTGTTTCCACACCAAAGTTGTGGTGTTTATCTTCGTACTATCTTCCTCTGGATCAAGCTCTAGCTCAGTAACCTTACGGCTGTTACGTCCAAACAGCAACGTGTAATGCGTGTACCCTGTCATGGCATGAACCTGGTTACTGTACACCCAGACCAGTTCTGGTACAAATTCAGGCCATTGCATCTTCCTGTGTCACGGTGTAGGGGAATGCTGGTGAGGAAATAGCAGATACGGGCTGGGTGAGCAGGGAAAACTAATCTGTCCCTGGGAACCCTGAATAGCCCTGACCCCGAAGGTATCTCTGATGGTGAGAAGGTTTGGGTCTCCACCCTAAGCCCTAACTCCTTCACAAGCCCTGCACTAATTCCCCTAATCTCCCTCCTCAGAACAAAGGTACAGCAATCTCAAAGGAAAGGACTTCAGCGGCACAAAAAAACAGGACTGCACAGCACGGCTTCCACGTATAGAGTGAAACTCTATCAGCTGCACCACCTGGTGGAAGGAGAGGCTGCTTAAAGGCTAAGGGGAGTAGACTCACACAGAAACTCACATCCACCAGGACATGTCAATAGAATTGGCATTAACCCATGCAGTACAAGAGGGAATTTCACAGTTTAAGTTACAGCAGCATCTAGAATAGACCGCAGATACACAGCGCTAGACAGTGTGTGACATCCTGTCATCTTCCTGTTGTCCTCCACAATTCTCAGAATGTAGATAAAGTTATGTTGAAACGTTCACAGTCCCCATTTCCCTGTGGGTGCTAGGGTGTAGTCCTGGAATTCTCAATGTTGTACAGTTGGTGCAATTCATCCATGACTTTTCCATGAAAACAGGCTCCTAGCTCAGAGTGAATTCTTTCTGGACACCCGTATACCCACATGAAGTCATGACAGATGGCACAGGCCACTGACTCGGCTGTTTGATTCCCAGTGGGAGTCATGACTGCAAACTTTTTAAAATGATCCATCATCACCAGACAGTACAAACAACCATTATCGGAGCGGCTGATCATAAGATAGTCCACCATCAGCACTTCCAATAGGAAAGAAATCCTCTTCACCTATATAGATGTTCTGTGTTTAGGGGGTTTAGTCATCTCACCCTGATGGGATTTCCGGTAATCTTCTTTCACCACTCGATTTACTTGTGGCCAATACAGAAACCGTTGTAGTCATTGGAAAGTTCTCTCTGTCCTGAAGTGGGTATCACTCTCATGGGCTTTCTTCTTCACTCTGGGCTTCATTCCTTGTGAAATCATTAGCAGACTACAATGAGGCAATCTGGGCTACCGCCCAGGGCCAAAGGCTCCTGGGTACTTTGGCCATATTGTCCTCATTATAATGCATTTTTTCACCACTGTCGGCGGTGCACATCTCCGGACAGGTAGCTTTCCTAAAGCTCAGCTGCCAGCAATTCACAATGGTTTACTGGCATCTACAAGGCTATGTGTGTATGTACTCTTAGGAATAACAGAATCTTTGGTCCTCTCCTCCACTTTTAGCTGAGGTTTAGAGGATTAATCGGAGACATAGAACTGCTGTTCTCCACTTTGGAATCCTACCCTTCAGATATATGGTACATGATGTATAGTATTGATATACCAAAAATATCAGTAATAATCAATTAAATTCTGAAAGACATTAATCAATTTAAAATTTGTATTTATTTAGTTTAATTAAATCTTGCATGGAAGGATGAAGACGTGTTCTTGGAGAAGCCTTCAACTTTAGCAGGTGTTTCTTGCTGGTCAGGAGGCCACGGGTAGATGGTTCAAATCCTTCCATACAGGTACAGCATTGATGGTGGACATGCTGTAGTTTCTTCAGGGAGCTAGATGTGGGGGTTTTCTGTCCTCGAGATGTCTAAGGTGCCCTGGTGACAGCAGGCAAAAATGCAGCTTCCTCTGACAGCGCGAGCAGCCCTGGATAATCCACGCCGGCAGGATGATATCATCCGGCGGAAGATGGAACCTATGAGAAAAGATGTAAAACTAATGTAAGTAATGGGACTCCATATTAGAGGGTACTACTGTGGTGTCACTGTGGGAGAACGTTAGAGGAATCTCATCACACAGAGGGCAGGGATCTTTGCCAGTCATCATACATGTGACAATCCCACCACTGATAGATAACATCTGCTCCACATGACTTCTTCTCACTGACATCATACAACATGGAGATTATTGTCACACTTACCTCGCCTACTTTCCCCCTCTTCTACTTTCTCTGTTTTTTCTTGTCTTCTCAGTTTTAGAAAATATTTTCTTTTCTTCTGAACTGGAGATTCTAATCAAAAAGTCAGAAACAAATATTAATTATAAACTTCTAAAATATTTTCTTTGTATCTATATAGAGTTATGCAACTGATTAATATGCACCTGTAGCATTTCTGTGTGCCGCCATGTGGTGTCTCCAAGGAACTATGTCCCCTTATTATCATGACATTACTTGCAGCAAGCCACTGTGTTATTATATAATCAGTTAGATAATAATTCAATGCAACTTTAAAGAGGACCCGTCACTACATCAAAAGTGTCTGAGATTCACTATTATCTTATGTCTGCTTCTTCCCCGAGTATTCTGATATTTGTTTTGCTAAAATCCACCCTATGGTTGTAGAGATATGGGCATTTATATTTAGTGCTAATTTTTATGGTCTTTTCCAAGGGGGCATGGCTCACAATTTTATATTGCAGAGCAACCTAAAGACACGCCCCAGAGGATCCTGTGAGCACTGCCCTCTTGGAAAAGACGATAAAAATTAGCACTAAATAAGACCCGTAACTCAAAAAACGGAATACTCAGGGGAGCAACGGGAATAAAGTAAGTAATTTTTGGAGCCTTCATGTGCTGATTCACATTATAATTTTGGATTATAGGCTATAATTGGATGGCCTATAAACCTGTACATACCTGACAATGAGGACGAGGATGACTCGTTGTTTTTAGCAGTGAAACTCTGATTGTCTCCATTAGTTTTGGAAGAGGAAGACTCTTTCTGCCTGTTTGGTAGAAGAAAGACCAGTAAATTAAAAGGAAAAACAATAGAAAAAATGAAGAACACCTGTTTGTGAGGCCAATTAGGACAACCTAGAGGGGATACCCTGCCCAGGCCCTCAACTAGTAATATTGGCCTGAAATGAGCAGGAAATGAATGGCTGGTCACAATCATCAACTGTTATTGCAGTGTTATCACAAGCCAGATGCACAGAGGGGTGGTGGATGCTGGATTTAGATTTGTGTTACTCGTGTCTTGTATTTGGTTCTGAACATATATCAGAACTAAATCTCATAATAATAATAATCTACTCACATGTCTGAGTGTTTTTCACTGTTCTCTTGGGAACACTGTGGAGGTGACATAGGCTCTACATTGGTCATCATCCCGGTATTGGTGATATTTAGCTAAAACACACGGAGAAAAATAAATTGATTTATTTTTAAGCATTTTTGTAATTATAGGTTTTAGACATATTAGTAGCCACATACTTACTTTAGAAAACCTTTGATAATATGATACAAAGTTTTTTATTTCTGGCCAGTCATTGTCCTCTCTTGTGTCTGCCTCATCTGAATTCATGTGTCTGCTACAACGAGCTACAAAGTACAAGTGTTATCAGAGATAATTAGTATAAGACCCGGTCAGACAGTCACCCTGCTATCACTAATAATGATGAGAATTATTTTCACATAAAATGAAAGACAAGACACACAGCAGTTTTCTGCAGATGACGTCTCATTTTACTTACTGATAAAGTAGCGGGTGTCCTCATCTGACTTTAGCTCAGGAACGAACAGGGGCTTCTGACTTAGAAGATTGTCAAAGTCTAAGTGATGCAGAAATGGATGCATTTTGATCTCATTTGCTCCTCCTGGAAAAGGAAGACAAGAAAGAAAGTGATAGTCATTTTTAGAGAAACTGCTCCATATCGGTACAGTTTATGTTAACCTGAACTGAAGATGTAACAGCAGACATGAAGGAAATGTACTGAAAGTCATAGCATGAAAAATGGGGAATGGATAAGTAGGTAGAATACTGAACCTCATGGACGCAACCATTTGTCTGGTCACAGAGGTGTAATAAGTCATAATACTATTATAATATTACCTGTCCCAAGTCTATCTGCTGGATCTTTTCTGAGCAGCTGAGTGATGATGTCCTGAGCATCGGGTGGAGTAGAGTATTTATGATATGTCCAAATTAATTTATCTGTTATATAAAAAGCAAATATTACAGGAAATGAAACATTTTCATTTATTTTCATAAAAAATGTCCTTAATAAGGCTAGAAATTAAACCAGAAAACCAATGAAACCAAATAACAGTGACATCACAAGCATTCAGATTATTTTACTTACCCTCAAGGACACTGCGTAAAATATCTCTTTTTAAAGCCCCTTTAAATGGTGTACGTCCAAAAAGAAATTTATGTAGGGTGATCCCTACTGACCACCAATCAACGGGCCTTCCATAGCCTTTCCTTTGGATAATTTCTGGGGCCATGTAACTAGGGGTGCCAAAAGTCTGGAAACCAACAGAAGAATGAGATGATGATCAATAAGTATAATTGCGTCAAATAAGATCAGTGCAAACGTTTTATAGAGAAATTGTCAGAGAAGGAGAAAGAGATGAAATCTGTAAAGTGCAAGATCTTGTAAGTAAAGCCTACCTCTTCATCAAGGAACTCGCTGGTGATGTCCTCAGTTGAAGCCTTGTAGATATCTGAGCTTGGTCTCATGAGGCCGAGTTTTGAAACCCCAAAATCGGTGACCTTAATATGTCCTGTTGATGATATCAGGAGGCTGTGAAAGAAAGAAATGGTGTCAGACCCAAGTAATTACCCATAGACTGTATAAAAATTATATATTTTTTTCCCCTTTATTATACTACTGGGGTCACTTACTTGCCAGGCTTCAGGTCTCTGTGCACCACACCATAACTGTGCAGGTATTCTACAGCAAGAACCGTTTCCGCAATGTACATACGGGCCAGGGGGACTGGTAAAGGACCCCTGCGCTTTATAAGACTGGCACAGTCTCCTCCTATAGAAGAAAGCAAATATGAGAGGTGAGGGTTTGTTACAATGTAAATTACACATGATGAGGGTGAATATGAAATAAGTGGAAATATTGGGACAAGATGGCCTATATAGAGATATACTGTGTAATGTAGAGCGTATACTGTATAATACATGTAGCCATCCATGTGGGCACATTATGGTCATATATAGGTGCTAGGATTAAACAGACGTGGGCTGGATATAGATACAATGGATGTGTCCTACCTGGTACATACTCCATGACCATACACAGATGAAGTTTAGTTGGAAAAGAGCAGAACATGGAGGCCACAAAGGGACAATCGGCGAATGCTGAGATGTCCCTCTCCAGAAAGGCCAATTCAAGTCTCTTTGGCTTTTTCAGGTTCTCCTTGTCCATTGTCTTCATAGCACAAATCTGGTTTGTGTCTTTATGGCGCACTAAGTGGACGGCCCTGGAGACGAAGAAAATCCATGATTTATTACAAATTCTTATTAACAGTCCATCTATAGACCTCATCAAACGATCTCCTGTACTAATGGTTAATACTAGATGTGAGGCCATCACTATAAATCCATGTCTAGAAATGCATAAAATAATACTCCATAAATGATTATCAATGGAGGGTCCACATCCACGTCACATCCTAACTGACCTGACAGATAGATGTGGACAGTGATGTGGACTCCTGATTTCTCTATGGGAATATTACATGGGCAGGACACCGAGGCATCATCATAAGGAGCCCTGGGAAATAAATATTATACCAAAGTAAAGCTCACCCAAAGGCTCCACTGCTGATCAGTTTGATCGGTTTATAGTCGCTCTTACAAGGATTTCTCACTTGGTTCAATGATCCGATCAAGGCCTAAAAAGGAATAAGAAATGACATTAAGACAGAAAATGCAGGAGAATAAAAGCTCAAGATGCAGGAACGTCTCTCTTCTATATTATGTCCCCACTGATTACACTGTAGAGAACGTGATACCAGCCGGACCCTCCACAGACCCCATTATATTATAAAGGGAAATCCCCCATACACATAAATCAATACTGCAGGGAAGGATAAGGGACATCACACAGAGGGGGCAGGAAGAATAACGCCATTATCACACATAATATGTCTGATCTACATGACGAACAGTGATATCCCATTGTCATATGGGATATAACATGGGATGTATAATTCACACCCGTCATCTGATGATATACAGACGTCCCTCTGATACTTACACTGGCAGATTCCTGGATGATCTCTGGTGTCTCACATATTCCACCATCAGTATTTGCCGGCACAGTTATTCCTAAAATAATGAAGAAACGTCATTTATTAAATGTCTGTATCAGCACTTAATAACCAAAAGAAAAGGAAGCAAAAAAGTCAAATATCAAAAAACATAACAAATTTTATTGATTAATCAGAACAATTCATGATAAAAAAATAATAAGAGAATGTCAGACACCGAGAACGCTCTCTCTTTCCAACCAAGAACAACTGATCAAAATCACTTCAAAACCTATTCATAATCGTATTCATACAAGTTTGTGTCTGTTTAGAATGTAGAAGATATAGGAACAATCTGTAGTCCTCAAAATAAATAAGACAAATAAAAAAGAGAAACCTGTACAGTCTGGGAGGGTGGGGAGCAAGACCCCGACATGTGTTTCGCATAGGCTTCTTCCAAGGGGTATTGAAGAAGTATTGCGTAGGCTTCTTCCAGGGGGTGTGGAAGAAGCCTAGATGAAACGCGCATCAGGGGCTCACTCCACACCCTCCCAGACCATGCAGGTTTCTCCTATTTATTTGCTTATTTATTTATACAAAGGATGAAGAATAAATCAACATATTCTTTGCCGTTCTCAATAATGTAATATTTGAATGTAAAATATTAGATGATCGTTTTACCTTCTATCAGATCGGATTTTGGCCCTGGCTGACTGTTATCAGGGTCAGCAACATTTAGGATTTGCCCCTCTGCGGAGTCGCCTTTTGATGTTTCCTGATGGATATAAGATATACAATTAATATAACATTTCTCAAACACTAGATTACCATATATATAAAGCGGGAAGGATTAAACCTGGATTTACTTGACAAGTTCAGTATTGGACGGACAATTCACGGCCGCTCTATCAAGCAAATTTACATTAATATTTAAGGGACTTGTATCTACAACTGTTCTCTAATAACTTCTATCAGAACTGCAGCATTTACAAGGAGGAAGATTGTGATGATGGAGTGAGACAGAGGTAGAAATACAAGCTCCGCACCGCTGAGTGCAGACTATCACCACCGAGGATGGAACCGCAGAGACAGGCCGCCATAGAATATCCTGTGTCTGCCTGGAGCGGAGAGGGGAAGGCCTCTATCATCATAAATCTGACCTTCTGCTATATGACTGGTAATCTGGAGAAGATCAGACAACAAGGACATGAGATGTAGAAGATGATGGATCCTTACCAGGCGCTCCAGTGAGTAGGCCGGATACTCCAGTACATACAGGACATTCTGGGCCAGTTGTTTAAAAAAGGCCAATTCTCCACTTTGGGATTTTTCTTCAGCCTATAAAGATGAAAATTAATAAGAAATGAAAATAATCAATAAAATTCATGAACATATATGGTATTGCCACGTTTGTTAAAGTCTGATCTGATAGGTGTTTGGTATCAATAAAAAACTGAGTTCACTTCGCAAAAAAAGGCTTTACTTAGTCCTATCAACAGAAAAATTACAATGTTATGGGTCTCTGAATATAGTGACACAAAGAACCATTTCATCTCAATTGGAATTTTTTTCCCCTTGTTTCAATACAATGTATGGTAAATAGGATGGAGACATTGAAAGCTGCAACTCATCCCAAAAAAGCAAGCCCTCACATGTCTATGCCAATGGAGAAATAACAAAGTTATGGCTCTTGAAAGAGAGTGAGGAAAAAATGAGAGCGGAAAAATGAAAAATTTTGTGGTCCATAAAGGGTTAACCAATCCTATTCCCTCCTCCCCCCGCATCCAGGACCTTCCCACCCCTAATTCAACTAACCCTTTAGATCCCACCCTCTCCTTTGTCATGTAGCCTGATTGCCCTGTTTTGACTCCAGGCTATTCTTATCTGGGTATTTGGCACAGGTTAAACTTAAACTTGTGTTCCATTATTATTTTCCATTATTATTATATATAATTTGTGCAGATTGTCTGCTACTTACCTGCTGTACTAATGTCCAGATGTTCTGCTGTAAATGCTCAAGATATTCTGAGCTTATACAACCTTGGTGGTATTTGGTCAGGCAATCTCTCACAAGCTCCATAACCAGCCGGTAAGTGAAGCTGAGGACGCCATCGGGTAGTGGTAGCACAAAGTCAGGGTCATAGGTGGTAAGAATCCCCTGGAGTAGTGCTAACACCTGAAGTCTGTCTGGAGGAATTCCAGACATTTCAAGTAATCCAAGTGCGGTCAGTATATGACTAGCTATATGGCTTATCACACCAACAGCAATGACACCGGAATGTCAAAGTGACAACAGGAGTGTAAAGACTTGTAGAAGTAGTGATGGTTAATTGTGATGTCATAATGGAAACTTGTGTTCTAATCTTAAAGGGGCATCTTACCTTATAAGGAAGTTGCCTTGCAACCCTTAAGTAGGCAACAATACAGGCTCAGCATCAGTACCAGATGCAGGCAAGGAGGAAAGCGCTATGGGTGCTTTACTCTTCTGATCAATTAGAGTCTTTTTATGTGAGATAAATTATTTATATCTGTTATACATAATAAAAATTATAGCATTTGTATCAATAAGAAATTCAGATTCCAGCGTGAGCGTCCGAGCGTGAGCGTCAGAGTGTCCGAGCGTGAGCGTCAGAGAGTGAGCGTGAGAGTCCGAGCGTGAGAGTCCGAGCGTGAGAGTCCGAGCGTGAGCAGCCGAGCGTGAGCAGCCGAGCGTGAGCGTCAGAGCGTGAGCATCAGAGCGTCAGAGTGTGAGTGTCAGAGCGTGAGAGCGTGAGTGTCTAAGGGTGAGTGTCTGAGGGTGTGAGGGTGAGTGTGTGAGGGTGAGCGTGTGAGTGTGAGCCGCTAAAAGGCCGCCATCTTGTTCTGAAATCCCGCGTCGCTGATTGACCGCGGCCTGACCAATCAGCAACGTGGGATTTCCAGGACAGAAAGACAGACAGACAGAAAGACAGACAGACGGGATAAGGCAATTATATATATTAGATTACTATGAGGCTGATTCCACGGTATTACTATGAGGCTGATTCTATGGTATTACTATGAGGCTGATTCTATGGTATTACTATGAGGCTGATTCTATGGTAATACTATGAGGCTGATTCTATGGTATTACTATGAGGCTGATTCTATGATATTACTATGAGGCTGATTCTATGGTATTACTATGAGGCTGATTTGATGGTATTACTATGAGGCTGATTCTATGGTATTACTATGAGGCTGATTATATGGCATTACTATGAGGCTGATTCTATGATATTACTATGAGGCTGATTCTATGGTATTACTATGAGGCTGATTCGATGGTATTACTATGAGGCTGATTAAATGGTATTACAATGAGGCTGATTAAATGGTATTACAATGAGGCTGATTCGATGGTATTACTATGAGGCTGATTCGATGGTATTACTATGAGGCTGATTAAATGGTATTACTATGAGGCTGATTAAATGGTATTACTATGAGGCTGATTAAATGGTATTACTATGAGGCTGATTAAATGGTATTACTATGAGGCTGATTCTATGGTATTACTATGAGGCTGATTCTATGGTATTACTATGAGGCTGATTAAATGGTATTACTATGAGGCTGATTCTATGGTATTACTATGAAGCTGATTCTATGGCATTACTATGAGGCTGATTCTATGGTATTACTATGAGGCAGATTCTATGGTATTACTATGAGGCTGATTCTATGGTATTACTATGAGGCTGATTATATGGTATCACTATGAGGCTGATTAAATGGTATTACTATGAGGCTGATTAAATGGTATTACTATGAGGCTGATTAAATGGTATTACTATGAGGCTGATTAAATGGTATTACTATGAGGCTGATTCTATAGTATTACTATGAGGCTGATTCTATGCTACTACTATGAGGCTGATTAAATGGTATTACTATGAGGCTGATTAAATGGTATTACTATGAGACTGATTTTATGGTATTACTATGAGGCTGATTTTATGTTATTACAATGAGGCTGAGTATATGGTATTACTATGAGGCTGATTCTATGCTACTACTATGAGGCTGATTAAATGGTATTACTATGATGCTGATTAAATGGTATTACTATGAGGCTGATTCTATGGTATTACTATGAGGCTGATTTTATGTTATTACAATGAGGCTGAGTATATGGTATTACTATGAGGCGGAGTATATGGTATTACTATGAGGCTGATTCTATAGTATTACTATGAGGCTGATTCTATAGTATTACTATGAGGCTGATTATATGGTATTACTATGAGGCTGATTTTATGGTATTACTATGAGGCTGATTATATGGTATTACTATGAGGCTGATTTTATGTTATTACAATGAGGCTGAGTATATGGTATTACAATGAGGCTGATTATATGGCATTACTATGAGGCTGATTTTATGTTATTACAATGAGGCTGAGTATATGGTATTACCAAGATGCTGATTATATTTTATCACTATGAGGCTGATTCTATGGTATTACTATGAGGCTGATTATATGGTATTACTATGAGGCTGATTACATGGTATTACTATGAGGCTGATTATATGGTATTACTATGAGGCTGATTATATGGTATTACCAAGATGCTGATTATATTTTATCACTATGAGGCTGATTACATGGTATTACTATGAGGCTGATTTTATGGCATTACTATGAGGCTAACACTATAAAGTTGACATGGTCATTACTAAGAGGGTGACATGGTATTATTATAATCATGAAAGCGCTCATATCATGTGGTGCAAGTGTACCTCTCTATATTCCTACAACTTTCAGAGAAGAACGGTGAGAAAATAACTTTCTGCCTCGAGCAAGACAAGACTGGCATCACCATTGCCAACAAGCATCTTAAGAAAACTAATCCCATATCTTACTGCCAAAAAGTATGTCATCCTTTCTTAAATTATCTTTTTTTTACGCTACTACCACTCTTACTTTAGAAAACCCAATGTTATACAAAATTGTTAAATGTGATCATTCAAATGGCATTAGATGTGATTTTTAGCAGGGCAATAATACACACAAAATGCAAGGTTTTATCTCTTTTTTGAGATTGTGAGCATGTGCGACCACCAATCCTATAGTAAATAGAGCTGTGGTCGCACATGCTCACTAAGGCGTCATTCACACGATGCTCTTTGGGATCCTCGTTCTCATGATCGGAGACGGTCCCAGCGATCAGACCCTCATTGATCGTACATTCATCACCTAACCTGTGCATAAGTGATATATGTGTTGATTATGAGATAGCCCCTTTAATAGGCAGCCATATTTGGTTTCAAGATCATCCTAAAATAATAGGGAATCCTTTTTCTTACCGAGACAGAAGAGTAAGATGACGCAGAGAAGACACAGACCTCCCATGGCGCCCTGGAGTCGTTCTCAGTAACGATTCCAGTAATGTGAAAGCCGCTGGTGAATTTAATGTGCAGGGGAGGTGACACCTGCAAGGCAATAGCAACTGAATCCTCTTAATTGCATTGTATAAAAATTGCATAGAAATCACGTGTCTCATTAAATGTAGAATTTATATTTATTTTCTATTATTTTTTTTTCTTTTGGATCCCAGCCAGGGAAGAAATTAATGTGGATCCTTATTTACCTCAAAATCTGATGCAATTTAACCCATGCATGCCCTGGACCATAGGCGGATTATGAGGGCAATCTGGGCTACCGCCAGGGGTCTGATGCTACGGGGGAGCCCATGGCCAGATTGCCCTCAATATGGTGGTGCACATATCCCGGCAGGGAGCTTTCCTGGAGCTCCGCTGCCGACAATACAGAATAGCAGCGCAGCTCCGGGAGAGCCCCTGTCGCCTGTGCTGTGACGTGCCGACGCAATGACATCATCAGCCTGCACGCGCCATGCAAGGTTAGCATCTGTTTTTTTTTATTAATATGTGTATGGGATGTGTGCCTATATATATGGGCTATGTGAGGGCTCGTACTGTATATAGGAGCCTATGTGGGTGCTTATTCTGTATATAGGAGGCTTTGTGGGGGCTTATACTGTATATAGGAGGCTATGTCAGGGCTCATACTGTATATATGGAGGCTATGTGGGGCTCATACTATAGATAGGGAGCTATGTGCAGGCTCATACTATATATTGAAGGCTATGTGAGGGCTCATACTGTATATAGGAGGCTATGTGGAAGCTCATACTGTATATTGAAGGCTATGTGGGGGCTCATACTGTATATTGGAGGCTATGAGGGGGCTCATACTGTATATTTGGGGTTATGTGAGGGTTCATACTGTATCTAGGGGGCTGTGCGGGGGCTCATACTGTATGTAGAGGCTCAAACTGTATATAGGGGAACTGTGTGTGGGCTCATATTGTATGTAGGGGCCATGTGGGGGCATATTGCCCTGGGCTTCTGAGCTGTTATCCTTATTGCAGTACGGCTTATGGTGGTCTCCTTTTCTTGTCCTGATTGAAGGAATTCCCTGATGAACCACTGAATGACCAAAAGAGGGGAAAACGCGTCGGAAGAAGATGCCATTAAGCTAAGTACATAACTGTTTAGGCCATATAGGGTATATATGTATATGTATGTAAAAACACATCTGTTTAGACAAGCCTATCACCTCAACTCACCAACCTAACTCTCCCCTGTCCCCTCCTAAATGTTAATCTTAATCTGCTCCTGCCTATTCACCTGTCTCCACATCCTCCATGCCCCCAAATACCACACGGTAAATGCCCTTAGACAAATTCTGACTGATGACCATGTTCTTCCTATTGTGTCCCCCTATTTCCATATAGATTGTAAGCTTGCGAGCAGGACCCTCACTCCTCCTGTAACTGTTGAAATGTCATACATTGTATTGTTTATATTGTCTGTACATACATATATATATATATATATATATATATATATATACAGTACAGACCAAAAGTTTGGACACACCTTCTCTTCTGCTAAGGACAGGCAACAAGCAGAAGAGACTTGTTTGGGCTAAAGAACACAAGGAATGGACATTAGACCAGTGGAAATCTGTGCTTTGGTCTGATGAGTCCAAATTTGAGATCTTTGGTTCCAACCACCGTGTCTTTGTGCGACGCAGAAAAGGTGAACGGATGGCTCTACATGCCTGGTTCCCACCGTGAAGCATGGAGGAGGAGGTGTGATGGTGTGGGGGTGCTTTGCTGGTGACACTGTTGGGGATTTATTCAAAATTGAAGGCATACTGAACCAGCATGGCTACCACAGCATCTTGCAGCGGCATGCTATTCCATCCGGTTTGCGTTTAGTTGGACCATCATTTATTTTTCAACAGGACAATGACCCCAAACACACCTCCAGGCTGTGTAAGGACTATTTGACCAAGCAGGAGAGTGATGGGGTGCTACGCCAGATGACCTGGCCTCCACAGTCACCAGACCTGAACCCAATCGAGATGGTTTGTGGTGAGCTGGACCGCAGAGTGAAGGCAAAAGGGCCAACAAGTGCTAAGCATCTCTGGGAACTCCTTCAAGATTGTTGGAAGACCATTTCCGGTGACTACCTCTTGAAGCTCATCAAGAGAATGCCAAGAGTGTGCAAAGCAGTCATCAAAGCAAAAGGTGGCTACTTTGAAGAACCTAGAATATAAGACATATTTTCAGTTGTTTCACACTTTTTTGTTAAGTATATAATTCCACATGTGTTAATTCATAGTTTTGATGCCTTCAGTGTGAATGTACAATTTTCATAGTCATGAAAATACAGAAAAATATTTAAATGAGAAGATGTGTCCAAACTTTTCGTCTGTACTGTATATATGTACAATGGGGAAAAAAGTATTTAGTCAGCCACCAATTGTGCAAGTTCTCCCACTTAAAAAGATGAGCGAGGCCTGTAATTGACATCATAGGTCGACCTCAGCTATGAGAGACAAAATGAGAAAACAAATCCTGAAAATCACATTGTCCGATTTGGAAAGAACTTTTTTTTTAAAATTTTGGTGGAAAATAAGTATTTGGTCAATTACAAAAGTTCTTCTCAATACTTTGTTATATATCCTTTGTTGGCAATGACAGAGGTGAAACTTTTTCTGTAAGTCTTCACAAGGTTGGCACACACTGTTGCTGGTATGTTGGCCCATTCCTCCATGCAGATCTCCTCTAGAGCGGTGATGTTTTGGGGCTGTCGCTGGGAAACACGGACTTTCAGCTCCCTCCAAAGGTTTTCTATAGGGTTTAGATGTGGAGACTGGCTAGGCCACTCCAGGACCTTGAAATGCTTCTTACAAAGCCACTCCTTCATTGCCCTGGCGGTGTGCTTGGGATCATGGTCATGCTGAAAGACCCAGCCACGTTTCATCTTCAATGCCTTTGCTGATGGAAGGAGGTTTGCACTCAAAATCTCACGATACATGGCTCCATTCATTCTTTTATGTACACGGATCAGTCGTCCTGGTCCCTTGGCAGAGAAACAGCCCCAAAGCATGATGTTGCCACCCCCATGCTTCACAGTAGGTATGGGACCCAGACATGTAATGGCTTAAGCAGGGGGACACGTCTGGCTCTGCAGGATCCCTGGCGGAGTAGTGTGTTACTGATGGTAGCCTGTGTAACATTGGTCCCAGCTCTCTGCAGGTCATTCACTAGGTCCCCCGTGTGGATCTAGAATTTTTGCTCACCGTTCTTGAGATCATTTTGACCCCACGGGGTGAGATCTTGTGTGGAGCCCCAGATCGATGGAGATTATCAGTGGTCTTGTATGTCTTCCATTTTCTAATTATTGCTCCCACAGTTGATTTCTTCACACCAAGCTGCTCGCCTATTGCAGATTCAGTCTTCCCAGCCTGGTGCAGGGCTACAATTTTGTTTCTGGTGTCCTTCGACAGCTCTTTGGTCTTCACCATATTGGAGTTTGGAGTGTGACTGTATGAGGATGCGGAAAGGTGTCTTTTATACTGATAACAAGTTCAAACAGGTGCCAGTACTACAGGTAATGAGTGGAGGACAGAGAAGCCAGTACTACAAGTAATGAGTGGAGGACAGAGGAGCCAGTACTACAGGTAATGAGTGGAGGACAGAGGAGCCAGTACTACAGGTAATGAGTGGAGGACAGAGGAGCCAGTACTACAGGTAAATGAGTGGAGGACAGAGGAGCCAGTACTACAGGTAATGAGCGGAGGACAGAGGAGGCAGTACTACAGGTAAATGAGTGGAGGACAGAGGAGCCTCTTAAAGAAGAAGTTACAGGTCTGGGAGAGCCAGAAATCTTGCTTGTTTGTAATTGACCAAATACTTATTTTCCACCAAAATTTGAAAAAAAAAAATTCTTTCCAAATCGGACAATGTGATTTTCAGGATTTGTTTTCTCATTTTGTCTCTCATAGTTGAGGTCGACCTATGATGTCAATTACAGGCCTCGCTCATCCTTTTAAGTGGGAGAACTTGCACAATTGACGGCTGACTAAATACTTTTTTCCCCATTGTGTATGTGTATATATATATATATATATATATATATATATATATATATATATATATATATATATATATATATATACACACACACACATACACACACATATACATTACCAACGGGCCTCACGAGAGACTGTTGTGGAGGCCACATCAAAAGGCTGAAACTAATTCTGCTCAATATTAATATTAACATATTAATTATAATTTTTTTATATTAATTGTATGACTTCATATTGAGCAGAATTAAGTATGCTGATATCACCTATATACAGTATGAGCCCCCACGTACAATATATATATATATATATATATATATATATATATATATATATATATATATATATATATGATAGTCCATATCCATAGAAACATTACTATGAGGTATATGGGTTTTTAAACTAACTAAACAGAGAATTTTTTAATGTTTTAATTTGTTATGGTTTACATGTTTAAGGGCCCCATGGGTTGACTGCTTTGGTTGTTGATTGAGGGGGCTATATGGGGGCTCATACTGTATACAGGGGATGTCAGCATACTTAATTCTGCTCAATATGAAGTCATACAATTAATATAGAAAAACAATTATAAATAATATGTTAATATTAATATTGAGCAGAATTAGTTTCAGCCTTTTGGTGCATCCTCCACAACAGTCTCTCATATGGCCCCTTGGGAAAATTAATCTCCCCCCTGCTCTATTATGAATAGCGCTAGGTTATGTATTCTGTTGTGCGATGCGCTTTGACATGTGATGTGATACATCGAGTATCGAGAGGGGGGGGGGCACACCTTCTAAACTGCCCAGGGTCCTGGCTACTCTTAGACCACCACTTCTCTGGACTAATGGGAACGCATTATGACACATGACTTTGGGATAATCTGCAACAGAGTGACTGCCATGGTGCAGTTTTAAGGTGAATGCTGATGAAATCTGTAACAATGATACTCACTTGGGAGCGATGGGAGGTAAAACAGGAACCGTTTGTATTTAAAGTCTGGCTGGTTTATTTAAGTCCTCATAAACCGCATCACAGAAAAATTTCCTGCAGGGCTCTCCTCACCGCCTTACGGATAGAAAAATCATCAGCTGACTTTGGGAGTCAGAGCTGCTACCATGCCTTGAACCTCCTCTGTAATTCAATCTGCAGCTTTTGCTGAAGCAGTTTACTTGTCTGTTGTGCCAGCTGTCGCGGCTGTAGCTGTTGCGGTTGCAGCTGATGGGCTTGCACCAGGTGTTTAATCAGGTCCTCCATGCTGCCTGATGCTGCTCCGTGGCCTATAGCCACCGTCACCCACGACATGCAGTACTTCTGTAGTAATCACACGTGTTCCCTAGGAACGCTGCCCGCATTCTAAACCAAATGTAACAATGCTACTCACTTGGAGGCGATCCGAGGAATAACAGGAACCTTTACTATTTAAAGTCCGGCTGGTTTATTTCAGTCCTCATAAACCACATCACAGAAAACTTAAATACCACCTTTGTCCAGCAGCAAGTAAAACATAAAGTAATAAGTCCATACAATAGTGCTGGTTAGCCCAGCTGGCTTCTTAGTCCTTTAGCAAATTAACACAATCCAGGCGATCTGCAACCTCCATACCCCCAGTATGTGTGAGACAAACAGCTCTCAATTTACCCAGTGAATCACACCCAGGGGAGGAGACATGGTGAGCAGCCATTTAGCTGCTCATAATCAACCTGTCATGGATGATTAATCCCTTTTAGTCCTATATGCACTAAGGCATTACTCCAAGTTTATCTCCCAGACACTAGGTGTCTGACGGTCACCTTACACAACAGTGTTTATTTTACCGTTCAAGGTACAAAAAAGTGGGAAAAAATAAGACCAAGTGTAAAATGTTGAAAATAAACCGCAATTCCGCCTGTTTGAGTTTTGTACGGCAGGTCAGTATGATTATGTATTATATATATACAAAACTGATTTTTAAAATTCAGAATTTTGTAAAAACATTTGTTTTTTGTTGCCAACTACTATTATACTTCTCTGTGGAGGTAGCTGTAGGTTTTATTGCTACCATTTTGGAGTACATATTATTTTATAACTTTTTATTGCATTTTTTTTTTTTTTTAGACTTGCAGCAACTAAAAAAACTGCATGTCTGGCACTTCATTTTTTGGTCTTTATATCATTTATGGGTTAATTAATTTTATATTACAATGAATCAGTATTCTGCCACCGATGTACGTGGGTGAGATGTGTCTGGGGGATGTGAGCACGGATCTCTGTACATGCAATGACAGGTAGTGTTACTCGCTAACCTCCACCCTTATTCTTGACCGACTGCATGTGGTAAATCCGGGAAGGACGATGTAGTGATAGTGAAGAATTTTAAGAACTTTAATTCACAGCACCTTGATGAGATGAGGGAAGATGAAGGGATGAAGATGAGGTAGAACGTGGAAGGTGGAGCGTAGAGGTGACACGAGAATCCTCTCTAAAGTCCTAATGCACGTGTTGCCAATATGGCTCTGACCACAAGAAAGGATGTGAGGAAACAAGATAGAAGGCGTTAAATAGAGAGAGGCATTGTGGGAATTACAGCTTCAACATTATTATAACAATGGCCAAAAGATGTCAGCAAAGTACAACAAACACTGTGACCATAATATCTATATGTAAAAGATGATAGCAGTAAACCATATAACATTAGTCAAATGTCCCTGAAATGGCTGAAAGCTTTTGCAGACGATTAGCTAACAGCACAATCAGACTTTTATGGGTGTAGAAATAACAAATATACCTCCCTTTTGTTATGTTATTCACTTCTTTATTTTTAGGTTGAGGAAAAGGAGTTAGTTTTAAACTTATAAGGTCCCCGTCGCCCCAACGCGCGTTTCGCCCTTTCTTCATCAGAACCTCATGTGTACCACCTTCTATCTATGTAAGTGCAATTATTCACCTTGACCCTCTTTTCTTTGGTGCTTATTATGGCATTTCTCTATAATAATGACAAGTAGATCTATGAGATGACGGTGTATATTTCTTTTTGTTACCTAAATCATAACTATACCGAGGCACTTGTCACTTTATATATTACTATGGTTTGGTAATTTAAAGCGCACCTGTCAGCAGGATTGTGCTTAGTGAACCACATACACTGCGAGGTGGGCGCCATTACACTGATTAAAATGATACCTTTGTTGATGAAATCCGTCCTGTGGTTCTTTTTTAATCTTTATTTTCATTCCTGAGATAATGAGATGCTCGTGCTTTGGGGCAACCTGTGAGGAGGGGCTATAACTGGTGCTCTGCTAATGTATTCCTATCTCTGCCTTCTGACAGATCACTGTGCCTTCAGTGACCTGCCTCCTATTTTAAATACGGTCTTTGTAATTGTGGTAGAAATCTAGAAATTTACGTGTAGCAAATCGGCCCCGCCGCCCGCACATGCGCAGTAGCATCTCTTGTTCGCCGAGAGATGCTACTGTGCAAGCGCGGCCCGTGGTGCCATACTGCTGCAGGCAAATTTCTTTTTCTCCAGAGAAATGGTACCGCTAGCAGCGTTTGCTCAGTAGCATTTCTCGTCAACCGATAGATGCTACTGCGCACGCGGTCCAAAAATGACTTGCAGCCAGAGTCCTCTACTACTGCGCAGTGCGTAGAGCGAGTGGTTATGGAGCGGTTCGTGCATTCCCTGCCCAGGCCAATACAGACTTGGGTTGCCCAGGGTGATCCCCGGAACGCTGATGAACTGGTTGGTCTGGTCGAGAGGTATCAGGGGGCCGAGGGTTCCTTGGTAAAGCAGCTCACTCCATAGTGGGGAACTCACCAGGGGGCGGAGGCCCAAAAAGGGGTAGAGCGTCCAAGGGCCAAAGGGTTGGGGGAGGTAATGCCCAAGGTCCCTGCTGAAGATATATGTTGGAGATGTCACGGCCCAGGCCATATAGCCCCCCTCTGCCCCCTGGCCCCCGAGCAAATGGATGTAGCCTGGGCCGCCAGTGTTCTTACTATGCCTACCTCACCTGCAGTGTGGACAATCAGCCCAGTGAGGGGCCACAGCAGCATTGCTAATCTGCCCTACTGGGCACTTTCCCGGTGGGCCGCGGTGTGGCACTGCTTGGGGGGCCGCCAGCCCGTTTTTACGGCTGCCGGCCCCTTTAATTTTCTGGGTGCCTGCCCAGGTAGCTCGGCATCACCGGGGGCAGGGCGCTCGCGCACACAGCGAACGCTGTGACGCACACAGGTGGCTGGAGCTGGGAACGCACTGACACTGCTAAGTGTCAGCGCATTCTGTGAGCAGAGAGCGTGCACTCTGCTCTCCCACCCGTGGCCCCAGGTCGCCCGCACACAAAGCAGCAGCGGCCTCGCCGGAACTGCAGGAAAAAAGGTAAACAGTACTTTGTGGGGCCATCATACCAAGGGGGCCATTGTATGTGGGGGCCATCATACCAAGGGGGCCATTATATGCGGGGGCCATCATACCAAGGGGGCCATTATATGTGGAGGCCATCATACCAAGGGGGCCATTGTATGTGGGGGCCATCATACCAAGGGGGCCATTGTATGTGGGGGCCATCATACCAAGGTGACTATTATATCATCTTTATCAATGATTTAGGTGAAGGAATTGAGGGTAAACTGATTAAATTTGCTGATGACACAAAGCTAGGAGGGATAGCTAACACTAGAGAAGAGAGAGAGAGGATTCAAAAAGACCTAAATAAACTGGAGCAGTGGGCAGCAACTAACAGAATGGTTTTTAACAGGGAAAAATGCAAAGTACTACATCTGGGCAATAAAAATGAAAAAAGCATATACAGAATGGGAGGAATAGAGCTAAGCAACAGTACATGTGAAAAAGACTTAGGTATACTAATAGATCATAGACTGAACATGAGTCAACACTGTGATGCAGCAGCAAAAAAGGCAAATACAATTTTGGGATGTATTAACAGAAGCATACAGTCTAGATCACGTGAAGAAGAGCGACCGGAATGCTGACCGGTCTGCAAACCATGTCCTATGAGGAACGGTTACAGGATTTGGGAATGTTTAGCTTGCAAAAAAGAAGACTGAGAGGAGACTTAATAGCTGTCTACAAATATCTCAAGGGCTGTCACATTGAAGAAGGATCATCTTTATTCTCATTTGCACAAGGAAAGACTGGAAGCAATGGGATGAAACTGAATGGCAGGAGACACAGATTAGATATTAGAAAAAACTTTTTGACAGTGAGGGTGATCAATGAGTGGAACAGGCGGCCACGAGAGGTGGTGAGTTCCCCTTCAATGGACGTCTTAAAACAGAGGCTGGACAAACATCTATCTGAGAGGGTTTAGTGAATCCTGCTTTGAGCAGGGGGTTGGACCAGATGACCCAGGAGGTCCCCTCCAACTCTACCACTCTGACTCTATGATTCTATATGGGGGCCGTCATACTATGTACAGGGCTGTATGTGGAGCCATCATACTATGTACAGGGCTGTATGTGGAGCCATCATACTATGTACAGGGCTGTATGTGGAGCCATCATACTATGTACAGGGCTGTATGTGGAGCCATCATACTATGTGCAGGACTGTATGTGGAGCCATCATACTATGTACAGGGCTGTATGTGGAGTCATCATACTATGTGCAGGACTGTATGTGGAGCCATCATACTATGTACAGGACTGTATGTGGAGCCATCATACTATGTACAGGGCTGTATGTGGAGCCATCATACTATGTACAGGACTGTATGTGGAACCATCATACTATGTACAGGGCTGTATGTGGAGTCATCATACTATGTACAGGACTGTATGTGGAGCCATCATACTATGTACAGGACTGTATGTGGAGTCATCATACTATGTACAGGACTGTATGTGGAGTCATCATACTATGTACAGGACTGTATGTGGAGTCATCATACTATG
The DNA here is from genome assembly GCF_046119375.1 of Phyllobates terribilis. NCBI lineage: Eukaryota > Metazoa > Chordata > Amphibia > Anura > Dendrobatidae > Phyllobates > Phyllobates terribilis. The sequence continues at coordinate 554,706 of NW_027363253.1, forward strand.
TACAGGGCTGTATGTGGAGTCATCATACTATGTACAGGGCTGTATGTGGAGTCATCATACTATGTACAGGACTGTATGTGGAGTCATCATACTATGTACAGGGCTGTATGTGGAGTCATCATACTATGTACAGGGCTGTATGTGGAGTCATCATACTATGTACAGGGCTGTATGTGGAGTCATCATACTATGTACAGGGCTGTATGTGGAGTCATCATACTATGTACAGGGCTGTATGTGGAGTCATCATACTATGTACAGGACTGTATGTGGAGTCATCATACTATGTACAGGGCTGTATGTGGAGCCATCATACTATGTACAGGACTGTATGTGGAGCCATCATACTATGTACAGGACTGTATGTGGAGCCATCATACTATGTACAGGGCTGTATGTGGAGCCATCATACTATGTACAGGGCTGTATGTGGAGCCATCATACTATGTACAGGACTGTATGTGGAGCCATCATACTATGTACAGGACTGTATGTGGAGCCATCATACTATGTACAGGGCTGTATGTGGGGCCATCATACTATGTACAGGGCTGTATGTGGGGCCATCATACTATGTACAGGGCTGTATGTGGAACCATCATACTATGTACAGGGCTGTATGTGGAGTCATCATACTATGTACAGGGCTGTATGTGGAGTCATCATACTATGTACAGGACTGTATGTGGAGTCATCATACTATGTACAGGGCTGTATGTGGAGCCATCATACTATGTACAGGACTGTATGTGGAGCCATCATACTATGTACAGGACTGTATGTGGAGCCATCATACTATGTACAGGGCTGTATGTGGAGCCATCATACTATGTACAGGGCTGTATGTGGAGCCATCATACTATGTACAGGACTGTATGTGGAGCCATCATACTATGTACAGGACTGTATGTGGAGCCATCATACTATGTACAGGGCTGTATGTGGGGCCATCATACTATGTACAGGGCTGTATGTGGAGCCATCATACTATGTACAGGGCTGTATGTGGAGCCATCATACTATGTACAGGACTGTATGTGGAGTCATCATACTATGTACAGGGCTGTATGTGGAGTCATCATACTATGTACAGGGCTGTATGTGGAGTCATCATACTATGTACAGGACTGTATGTGGAGTCATCATACTATGTACAGGGCTGTATGTGGAGCCATCATACTATGTACAGGACTGTATGTGGAGCCATCATACTATGTACAGGGCTGTATGTGGAGTCATCATACTATGTACAGGGCTGTATGTGGAGCCATCATACTATGTACAGGACTGTATGTGGAGTCATCATACTATGTGCAGGACTGTATGTGGAGCCATCATACTATGTACAGGGCTGTATGTGGAGCCATCATACTATGTACAGGGCTGTATGTGGAGCCATCATACTATGTACAGGACTGTATGTGGAGTCATCATACTATGTGCAGGACTGTATGTGGAGCCATCATACTATGTACAGGGCTGTATGTGGAGCCATCATACTATGTACAAGGCTGTATGTGGAGCCATCATACTATGTACAGGACTGTATGTGGAGTCATCATACTATGTGCAGGACTGTATGTGGAGCCATCATACTATGTACAGGGCTGTATGTGGAGCCATCATACTATGTACAGGGCTGTATGTGGAGCCATCATACTATGTACAAGGCTGTATGTGGAGCCATCATACTATGTACAGGACTGTATGTGGAGTCATCATACTATGTGCAGGACTGTATGTGGAGCCATCATACTATGTACAGGGCTGTATGTGGAGCCATCATACTATGTACAGGGCTGTATGTGGAGCCATCATACTATGTACAGGACTGTATGTGGAGCCATCATACTATGTACAGGACTGTATGTGGAGCCATCATACTATGTACAGGGCTGTATGTGGGGCCATCATACTATGTACAGGGCTGTATGTGGAGCCATCATACTATGTACAGGGCTGTATGTGGAGCCATCATACTATGTACAGGACTGTATGTGGAGCCATCATACTATGTACAGGGATGTATGTGGAGTCATCATACTATGTACAGGGCTGTATGTGGAGCCATCATACTATGTACAGGACTGTATGTGGAGCCATCATACTATGTACAGGGCTGTATGTGGAGTCATCATACTATGTACAGGACTGTATGTGGAGCCATCATACTATGTACAGGGCTGTATGTGGAGTCATCATACTATGTACAGGGCTGTATGTGGAGCCATCATACTATGTACAGGACTGTATGTGGAGCCATCATACTATGTACAGGACTGTATGTGGAGCCATCATACTATGTACAGGACTGTATGTGGACTCATCATACTATGTACAGGGCTGTATGTGGAGCCATCATACTATGTACAGGGCTGTATGCGGGCCATCTTATTACATGCAGAACTGTATGTGGAGCCATCATACTATGTGCAGGACTGTATGTGGAGCCATCATACTATGTACAGGACTGTATGTGGAGCCATCATACTATGTACAAGGCTGTATGTGGAGCCATCATACTATGTGCAGGACTGTATGTGGAGCCATCATACTATGTACAGGACTGTATGTGGACTCATCATACTATGTACAGGGCTGTATGTGGAGCCATCATACTATGTACAGGACTGTATGTGGAGCCATCATACTATGTACAGGACTGTATGTGGAGCCATCATACTATGTACAGGACTGTATGTGGACTCATCATACTATGTACAGGGCTGTATGTGGAGCCATCATACTATGTACAGGGCTGTATGCGGGCCATCTTATTACATGCAGAACTGTATGTGGAGCCATCATACTATGTGCAGGACTGTATGTGGAGCCATCATACTATGTACAGGGCTGTATGTGGAGCCATCATACTATGTGCAGGACTGTATGTCGAGCCATCATACTATGTGCAGGACTGTATGTGGAGCCATCATACTATGTACAGGACTGTATGTGGACTCATCATACTATGTACAGGACTGTATGTGGACTCATCATACTATGTACAGGGCTGTATGTGGAGCCATCATACTATGTACAGGGCTGTATGCGGGCCATCTTATTACATGCAGAACTGTATGTGGAGCCATCATACTATGTGCAGGACTGTATGTGGAGCCATCATACTATGTACAGGGCTGTATGTGGAGCCATCATACTATGTGCAGGACTGTATGTGGAGCCATCATACTATGTACAGGACTGTATGTGGAGCCATCATACTATGTACAGGGCTGTATGTGGAGCCATCATACTATGTACAGGACTGTATGTGGAGCCATCATACTATGTACAGGACTGTATGTGGAGCCATCATACTATGTGCAGGACTGTATGTGGAGCCATCATACTATGTACAGGGCTGTATGTGGGGCCATCATACTATGTACAGGGCTGTATGTGGAGTCATCATACTATGTACAGGGCTGTATGTGGAGCCATCATACTATGTACAGGACTGTATGTGGGGCCATCATACTATGTACAGAACTGTATGCGGGCCATCTTATTACATGCAGAACTGTATGTGGAGCCATCATACTATGTACAGGGCTGTATGTGGAGCCATCATACTATGTACAGGCCTGTATGTGGAGCCATCATACTATGTACAGGGCTGTATGTGAAGCCATCATAATATGTACAGGGCTGTATGTGGAGCCATCATACTATGTACAGGACTGTATGTGGGGCCATCATACTATGTACAGGACTGTATGTGGACTCATCATACTATGTACAGGGCTGTATGTGGAGCCATCATACTATGTACAGGGCTGTATGTGGAGTCATCATACTATGTACAGGGCTGTATGTGGAGCCATCTTATTACATGCAGAACTGTATGTGGGGCCATCATACTATGTACAGGGCTGTATGTGGAGCCATCATACTATGTACAGGGCTGTATGTGGAGCCATCTTATTACATGCAGAACTGTATGTGGACTCATCATACTATGTACAGGGCTGTATGTGGAGCCATCATACTATGTACAGGGCTGTATGTGGAGCCATCATACTATGTACAGGACTGTATGTGGAGCCATCATACTATGTACAGGGCTGTATGTGGAGCCATCTTATTACATGCAGAACTGTATGTGGGGCCATCATACTATGTACAAGACTGTATGTGGAGCCATCATACTATGTACAGGGCTGTATGTGAAGTCATCATACTATGTACAGGACTGTATGTGGAGCCATCATACTATGTACAGGACTGTATGTGGAGCCATCATACTATGTACAGGGCTGTATGTGGAGTCATCATACTATGTACAGGGCTGTATGTGGAGCCATCTTATTACATGCAGAACTGTATGTGGAGCCATCATACTATGTACAGGGCTGTATGTGGAGTCATCATACTATGTACAGGACTGTATGTGGAGCCATCATACTATGTACAGGACTGTATGTGGAGCCATCATACTATGTACAGGGCTGTATGTGGAGTCATCATACTATGTACAGGACTGTATGTGGAGCCATCATACTATGTACAGGGCTGTATGTGGAGCCATCATACTATGTACAGGGCTGTATGTGGAGCCATCATACTATGTACAGGGCTGTATGTGGAGCCATCATACTATGTACAGGGCTGTATGTGGAGCCATCATAATATGTACAGGGCTGTATGTGGAGCCATCATACTATGTACAGGACTGTATGTGGGGCCATCATACTATGTACAGAACTGTATGCGGGCCATCTTATTACATGCAGAACTGTATGTGGAGCCATCATACTATGTACAGGACTGTATGTGGGGCCATCATACTATGTACAGGACTGTATGCGGGCCATCTTATTACATGCAGAACTGTATGTGGAGCCATCATACTATGTACAGGACTGTATGTGGAGTCATCATACTATGTACAGGGCTGTATGTGGAGCCATCATACTATGTACAGGGCTGTATGTGGAGTCATCATACTATGTACAGGACTGTATGTGGAGCCATCATACTATGTACAGGGCTGTATGTGGAGCCATCATACTATGTACAGGGCTGTATGTGGAGCCATCATACTATGTACAGGGCTGTATGTGGAGCCATCATAATATGTACAGGGCTGTATGTGGAGCCATCATACTATGTACAGGACTGTATGTGGGGCCATCATACTATGTACAGAACTGTATGCGGGCCATCTTATTACATGCAGAACTGTATGTGGAGCCATCATACTATGTACAGGACTGTATGTGGGGCCATCATACTATGTACAGGACTGTATGCGGGCCATCTTATTACATGCAGAACTGTATGTGGAGCCATCATACTATGTACAGGACTGTATGTGGGGCCATCATACTATGTACAGAACTGTATGCGGGCCATCTTATTACATGCAGAACTGTATGTGGAGCCATCATACTATGTACAGGGCTGTATGTGGAGCCATCATACTATGTACAGGACTGTATGTGGAGCCATCATACTATGTACAGGGCTGTATGTGGAGCCATCATACTATGTACAGGACTGTATGTGGAGCCATCATACTATGTACAGGACTGTATGTGGAGCCATCATACTATGTACAGGGCTGTATGTGGAGCCATCATACTATGTACAGGACTGTATGTGGAGCCATCATACTATGTACAGGGCTGTATGTGGAGCCATCATACTATGTACAGGACTGTATGTGGAGCCATCATACTATGTACAGGGCTGTATGTGGAGCCATCATACTATGTACAGGGCTGTATGTGGAGCCATCATACTATGTACAGGGCTGTATGTGGAGCCATCATAATATGTACAGGGCTGTATGAGGAGCCATCATACTATGTACAGGACTGTATGTGGGGCCATGATACTATGTACAGAACTGTATGCGGGCCATCTTATTACATGCAGAACTGTATGTGGGGCCATCATACTATGTACAGGGCTGTATGTGGAGTCATCATACTATGTACAGGGCTGTATGTGGAGTCATCATACTATGTACAGGACTGTATGTGGAGTCATCATACTATGTACAGGGCTGTATGTGGAGCCATCATACTATGTACAGGACTGTATGTGAGGCCATCATACTATGTACAGGGCTGTATGTGAGGCCATCATACTATGTACAGGACTGTATGTGGAGTCATCATACTATGTACAGGGCTGTATGTGGAGCCATCATACTATGTACAGGACTGTATGTGAGGCCATCATACTATGTACAGGGCTGTATGTGAGGCCATCATACTATGTACAGGACTGTATGTGGAGTCATCATACTATGTACAGGGCTGTATGTGGAGCCATCATACTATGTACAGTACTGTATGTGGAGTCATCATACTATGTACAGGGCTGTATGTGGAGCCATCATACTATGTACAGGACTGTATGTGGAGCAATCATACTATGTACAGGACTGTATGCGGGCCATCTTATTACATGCAGAACTGTATGTGGAGCCATCATACTATGTACAGGGCTGTATGTGGAGTCATCATACTATGTACAGGACTGTATGTGGAGTCATCATAATATGTACAGGACTGTATGCGGGCCATCTTATTACATGCAGAACTGTATGTGGAGCCATCATACTATGTACAGGGCTGTATGTGGAGCCATCATACTATGTACAGGGCTGTATGTGGAGCCATCATAATATGTACAGGGCTGTATGTGGAGCCATCATACTATGTACAGGACTGTATGTGGGGCCATCATACTATGTACAGAACTGTATGCGGGCCATCTTATTACATGCAGAACTGTATGTGGAGCCATCATACTATGTACAGGACTGTATGTGGGGCCATCATACTATGTACAGAACTGTATGCGGGCCATCTTATTACATGCAGAACTGTATGTGGAGCCATCATACTATGTACAGGGCTGTATGTGGAGCCATCATACTATGTACAGGACTGTATGTGGAGCCATCATACTATGTACAGGGCTGTATGTGGAGCCATCATAATATGTACAGGGCTGTATGAGGAGCCATCATACTATGTACAGGACTGTATGTGGGGCCATGATACTATGTACAGAACTGTATGAGGAGCCATCATACTATGTACAGGGCTGTATGTGGAGCCATCTTATTACATGCAGAACTGTATGTGGAGCCATCATACTATGTACAGGGCTGTATGTGGAGTCATCATACTATGTACAGAACTGTATGCGGGCCATCTTATTACATGCAGAACTGTATGTGGGGCCATCATACTATGTACAGGGCTGTATGTGGAGTCATCATACTATGTACAGGGCTGTATGTGGAGCCATCATACTATGTACAGGACTGTATGTGGAGTCATCATACTATGTACAGGGCTGTATGTGGAGCCATCATACTATGTACAGGGCTGTATGTGGGGCCATCATACTATGTACAGGACTGTACGTGGAGCCATCATACTATGTACAGGGCTGTACGTGGAGCCATCATACTATGTACAGGTCTGTATGTGGAGCCATCATACTATGTATAGTGTTGTATGTGGAGCCATCATACTATGTACAGGGCTGTATGTGGAGCCATCATACTATGTGCAAGACTGTATGTGGAGCCATCATACTATGTACAGGGCTGTATGTGGGGCCATCATACTATGTACAGGACTGTACGTGGAGCCATCATACTATGTACAGGGCTGTATGTGGAGCCATCATACTATGTACAGGTCTGTATGTGGAGCCATCATACTATGTATAGTGTTGTATGTGGAGCCATCATACTATGTACAGGGCTGTATGTGGAGCCATCATACTATGTACAGGACTGTATGTGGGGCCATCATACTATGTACAAGACTGTATGTGGAGCCATCATACTATGTACAGGACTGTATGTGGAGCCATCATACTGTGTACAGGGCTGTATGTGGGGCCATCATACTATGTACAGGGCTGTATGTGGAGCCGTCATACTATGTACAGGGTTGTATGTGGAGCCATCATACTATGTACAGGACTGTATGTGGAGCCATCATACTATGTACAGGGCTGTATGTGGAGCCATCATACTATGTACAGGACTGTATGTGGAGTCATCATACTATGTACAGGACTGTATGTGGAGCCATCATACTATGTACAGGACTGTATGTGGAGCCATCATACTTTGAACAGGGCTGTATGTGGAGCCATCATACTATGTACAGGACTGTATGTGGAGTCATCATACTATGTACAGGGCTGTATGTGGAGCCATCATACTATGTACAGGGCTGTATGTGGAGCCATCATACTATGTACAGGACTGTATGTGGAGCCATCATACTATGTACAGGACTGTATGTGGAGCCATCATACTATGTACAGGACTGTATGTGGAGTCATCATACTATGTACAGGGCTGTATGTGGAGTCATCATACTATGTACAGGGCTGTATGTGGAGCCATCATACTATGTACAGGGCTGTATGTGGAGCCATCATACTATGTACAGGACTGTATGTGGAGCCATCATACTATGTACAGGGCTGTATGTGGAGCCATCATACTATGTACAGGACTGTATGTGGAGTTATCATACTATGTACAGGGCTGTATGTGGAGTCATCATACTATGTACAGGGCTGTATGTGGAGCCATCATACTATGTACAGGACTGTATGTGGAGCCATCATACTATGTACAGGACTGTATGTGGAGCCATCATACTATGTACAGGACTATATGTGGAGCCATCATACTATGTACAGGGCTGTATGTGGGGCCATCATACTATGTACAGGACTGTACGTGGAGCCATCATACTATGTACAGGGCTGTATGTGGAGCCATCATACTATGTACAGGTCTGTATGTGGAGCCATCATACTATGTATAGTGTTGTATGTGGAGCCATCATACTATGTACAGGGCTGTATGTGGAGCCATCATACTATGTGCAAGACTGTATGTGGAGCCATCATACTATGTACAGGGCTGTATGTGGGGCCATCATACTATGTACAGGACTGTACGTGGAGCCATCGTACTATGTACAGGGCTGTATGTGGAGCCATCGTACTATGTACAGGTCTGTATGTGGAGCCATCATACTATGTATAGTGTTGTATGTGGAGCCATCATACTATGTACAGGGCTGTATGTGGAGCCATCATACTATGTGCAAGACTGTATGTGGAGCCATCATACTATGTACAGGGCTGTATGTGGAGCCATCATACTATGTACAGGGCTGTATGTGGAGCCATCATACTATGTACAGGGCTGTATGTGGAGCCATCATACTATGTACAGCGCTGTATGTGGAGCCATCATACTATGTACAGGGCTGTATGTCGAGCCATCATACTATGTACAGGGCTGTATGTGGAGCCATCATACTATGTACAGCGCTGTATGTGGAGCCATCATACTATGTACAGGGCTGTATGTGGAGCCATCATACTATGTACAGCGCTGTATGTGGAGCCATCATACTATCTGCAAGACTGTATGTGGAGCCATCATACTATGTACAGGGCTGTATGTGGAGCCATCATACTATGTACAGGTCTGTATGTGGAGCCATCATACTATGTATAGGGTTGTATGTGGAGCCATCATACTATGTACAGGGCTGTATGTGGAGCCATCATACTATGTGCAAGACTGTATGTGGAGCCATCATACTATGTTCAGGGCTGTATGTGGAGCCATCATACTATGTTCAGGGCTGTATGTGGAGCCATCATACTATGTACAGGGCTGTATGTGGAGCCATCATACTATGTACAGCGCTGTATGTGGAGCCATCATACTATGTACAGGGCTGTATGTGGAGCCATCATACTATGTACAGGGCTGTATGTGGAGCCATCATACTATGTGCAGGGCTGTATGTGGAGCCATCATACTATGTACAGGGCTGTATGTGGAGCCATCATACTATGTACAGGGCTGTATGTGGAGCCATCATACTATGTACAGGGCTGTATGTGGAGCCATCATACTATGTACAGGGCTGTATGTGGAGCCATCATACTATGTACAGGGCTGTATGTGGAGCCATCATACTATGTGCAGGGCTGTATGTGGAGTCATCATACTATGTGCAGGACTGTATGTGGAGCCATCATACTATGTGCAGGGCTGTATGTGGGGCCATCATACTATGTACAGGACTGTATGTGGAGTCATCATACTATGTACAGGACTGTATGTGGAGCCATCATACTATGTACAGGGCTGTATGTGAGGCCATCATACTATGTACAGGGCTGTATGTGGAGCCATCATACTATGTACAGGACTGTATGTGGAGTCATCATACTATGTACAGGGCTGTATGTGGAGTCATCATACTATGTACAGGACTGTATGTGGAGCCATCATACTATGTACAGGGCTGTATGTGAGGCCATCATACTATGTACAGGGCTGTATGTGGAGCCATCATACTATGTACAGGGCTGTATGTGGAGCCATCATACTATGTACAGGGCTGTATGTGGAGCCATCATACTATGTACAGGACTGTATGTGGAGCCATCATACTATGTACAGGACTGTATGTGGAGCCATCATACTATGTACAGGACTGTATATGGAGTCATCATACTATGTACAGGACTGTATGTGGAGTCATCATACTATGTACAGGACTGTATGTGGAGCCATCATACTATGTGCAGGACTGTATGTGGAGCCATCATACTATGTACAGGACTGTATATGGAGTCATCATACTATGTACAGGACTGTATGTGGAGTCATCATACTATGTACAGGGCTGTATGTGGAGCCATCATACTATGTACAGGGCTGTATGTGGAGTCATCATACTATGTACAGGACTGTATGTGGAGCCATCATACTATGTACAGGACTGTATGTGGAGTCATCATACTATGTACAGGACTGTATGTGGAGCCATCATACTATGTGCAGGACTGTATGTGGAGCCATCATACTATGTACAGGGCTGTATGTGGAGCCATCATACTATGTACAGGACTGTATGTGGAGCCATCATACTATGTACAGGACTGTATGTGGAGCCATCATACTATGTACAGGACTGTATGTGGAGCCATCATACTATGTACAGGGCTGTATGTGGAGCCATCATACTATGTGCAGGGCTGTATGTGGAGCCATCATACTATGTACAGGGCTGTATGTGGAGCCATCATACTATGTACAGGACTGTATGTGGAGCCATCATACTATGTGCAGGACTGTATGTGGAGCCATCATACTATGTACAGGGCTGTATGTGGAGCCATCATACTATGTACAGGGCTGTATGTGGAGCCATCATACTATGTGCAGGGCTGTATGTGGAGTCATAGAATCATAGAATGGTAGAGTTGGAAGGGACCTCCTGGGTCATCTGGTCCAACCCCCTGCTCAAAGCAGGATTCACTAGATCATCTCAGACAGATGTCTGTCCAGCCTCTGTTTGAAGACGTCCATTGAAGGGGAACTCACCACCTTTCGTGGCAGCCTGTTCCACTCATTAATCACCCTAACTGTCAAAAAGTTTTTTCTAATATCTAATCTGTGTCTCCTCCCATTTAGTTTCATCCCATTGCTTCTAGTCTTTCCTTGTGCAAATGAGAATAAAGATGATCCTTCTACAATGTGACAGCCCTTGACATATTTGTAGACAGCTATTAAGTCTCCTCTCAGTCTTCTTTTTTGCAAGCTAAACATTCCCAAATCCTGCAACCGTTCCTCATAGGACATGGTTTGCAGACCAGTCACCATTCTGGTCGCTCTTCTCTGAACTTGCTCCAGTTTGTCTATGTCTTTTTTAAAATGTGGTGCCCAAAACTGTACACAGTATTCCAGATGAGGTCTGACCAAAGAGGAGTAAAGACCGATAATGACTTCACGTGATCTAGACTGTATGCTTCTGTTAATACATCCCAGAATTGTATTTGCCTTTTTTGCTGCTGCATCACACTGTTGACTCATGTTCAGTCTATGATCTATTAGTATACCTAAGTCTTTTTCACATGTACTGTTGCTTAGCTCTTTTCCTCCCATTCTGTATATGCTTTTTTCATTTTTATTGCCCAGATGTAGTACTTTGCATTTTTCCCTGTTAAAAATCATTCTGTTGGTTGCTGCCCACTGCTCCAGTTTATTTAGGTCTTTTTGAATCCTCTCTCTCTCTTCTCTAGTATTAGCTATCCCTCCTAGCTTTGTGTCATCAGCAAATTTAATCAGTTTACCCTCAATTCCTTCATCTAAATCATTGATAAAGATGTTGAACAATACAGGTCCCAGGACGGAGCCCTGTGGTACCCCACTTGAGACATTCATCCAGCTGGATGTGAAGCCATTTACAACCACCCTTTGAGTCCGATCACTAAGCCAGTTATGAATCCACCTAACAGTTGCCTGGTCCATTGCATACTTGGTCATTTTTTCAATAAGGATGGTGTGAGATACTTTGTCAAATGCTTTGCTAAAGTCAAGATATACTATATCTACAGCATTTCCCTGATCCACCCAGTCAGTGATTCTGTCATAGAAGGAAATTAAGTTAGTCTGACATGACTTGTTAGTTACAAACCCATGCTGACTCTGGTTAATCACTTCATTCTTATCCATGTACTTACATACATGTTGTTTAATAATTTGTTCAAAGATCTTTCCTGGTATAGAAGTCAGACTCACTGGCCTATAGTTCCCTGGGTCCACCTTCTTCCCCTTTTTGAAGATAGGAACAACATTTGCTCTTCTCCAGTCTTCTGGGACTTCTCCTGTTCTCCAAGAATTTTCAAAGATTATGGAGAGTGGTTCTAAAATTTCTTCTACGATCTCCTTCAGTACTCTGGGGTGTAATTCATCTGGACCTGGAGACTTGAACTCATTTATGTTAGCTAAATATTCCCTCACAATCTTTCTGTTTACAGATAACTTGGATTCCTCTATTCCTTTAAAAGGACAGTGAAGATCAGTTGATGTTACATTTTCTTTCTGAGAGAAAACAGATGCAAAATAGGAATTAAAAAGTTCGGCCTTCTCAACATCCTCTCTTACCATTTCTCCATTTTCATCCTGTAAAAATCCTATAGCATCTTTGACTTTTCTTTTACTTTTGACATACCCCCAAAATCCTTTTTTATTGCTTTTGACATCTCTTGCAAGCCTTAATTCATTGTCAGCTTTAGCTACCCTGATACGTGCCCTGCAGGATCTGCAGACTGCATTATAATCTTCTTTAGATATGCCTCCCTCTTTCCATTTAATAAACATTTCTTTCTTTCTTTTTAGCATGTGTTTAAGTTCTGTGTTCATCCATCCTGGTTTCCTTAAATGCTTCCCATTCTTCCTACTTTTCGGGATTGTTAACGATTGTGCTTTGAGAATCTCATTTTTAAAAATTTCCCATCCTTCCTGGACATTTTTGTCCTTAAGGACATCCAGCCATTGGATCCCTCCTATTCTCTTTCTGAGTCTCTTAAAATCTGCCTTTCTAAAATCTAACCTTGAAGTTTGAGTCTTCACATGTCTTCCTCCTCTAGTTATCCAAAATTCTATAATAGCATGATCGCTGCCTCCTAGGGTCCCAGCCACCTTTACCTCCTCAACCATTTCCTCCTTGTTTATAAGGATTAGATCCAAAGTAGCAGATCCCCTTGTTTTCTCCCCTACCTTTTGGAAGATAAAGATGTCAGCAAGAGAGGATAAGAATTTTCTTGACCTGTTAGTTTTACTTGAGAGAGATTCCCAACAAATGTCTGGATAGTTGAAATCTCCCATGACCACTACGTCATATTTTTTGGAGAACTTGGTCATTTGATACATAAAGAGTTCATCCATATCTTCAGCTTGCCCAGGTGGCCTGTAGTAAATGCCTACAATGGTGTCCTTTCCGTTGTTCTCTCCTTGTATTCTTACCCAAACAGTTTCCACAGAACTCCCAGTCTCTGAAGCTTCAATCTCTGTGCAGATATACGCTTTTCTAACATACAATGCAACACCTCCTCCTCGTTTATCAAGTCTGTTTCTTGCAAATAAGTTGTATCCTTTTAGCCTTTTATTCCAATCATGTGTATCGTCCCACCAAGTTTCAGTGATTCCAATGACATCATATTCCTTTTCCTGCATTAGTAGTTCCAATTCTCCTTGTTTGTTGCCCATGCTTTGTGCATTTGTATAAAAACATTTTAGTTTGTGATTGGTTTCTCTTTCTCCCATATTTTTATTATTTAAATTGTTTTGTCTTTGTTCTTCCTTTCCACTTCCAGTAGCAGAGATCTCAATAGTATTTGTCAGCTGTATGGCTTTTTCTGGCCTTTGGCTTCCCTTCCCACATTGTTCTAGTTTAAAACTCTTCTGATGAGTGTAGCAAGGCGACTTCCAAATACATGTTTTCCAGTCTTCGTAAGGTGCACCCCATCTCTAGCAAGTAGTCCATCGTATAGGTAATTCATTCCGTGATCCAGAAATCCAAATCCTTGTTGACGGCACCATCGACGTAGCCAGTTGTTCACCTGTAGAATCTTATTCCACCTCATTGTTCCATGGCCATCCACTGGGAGGATGGATGAGAAGACCACCTGCGCTCCCAATTCTTTCACTTTCTTGCCTAAGTCTTCAAAGTCACTGCAGATGGTTTCCAGGTCCTTTCTTGCGGTGTCATTTGTCCCCACATGTATTAGCAGGAATGGGTAGTGATCTGTAGGTCTGAAGAGTCTTGATATCCTGTCAGACACATATTTAATTTTTGCTCCTGGAAGACAGCACATTTCTCTTGAGGTTATGTCTGGTCTGCAGATAGCGGCCTCTGTTCCTCTTAACAGGGAATCCCCCATGACCACCACTCTCCGTTTTTTCTTCACTACATTCTTCTTTCTCCATCCAGGAGGATTCTGAGGGCTTACAAGGTTATTCATTGCTGGCAAAGTCTTATTTTGCTGTATTTCTTCATGGTTCTCCTGCGTGAGAGCCTGGTACTGGTTTCTGAGCAGTATGGGTGCTGACTGCCTCTCGATCCTCCTGCTTCTCTGGGTCACAGGCTTCCATTCCTCTGTTTCGTCAGGTGCAGTTCGAATTTCTTCTTTTTCTGAATCATGAAGAGATAATTCTGCTCTGTCTAAGAACTCTTCACCTTCCTTAATGATTTTCAAGGTAGTTAACCTCTCTTCTAGATTTCGCAACTTTTCCTCCAACAGGGACACAAGCTTGCATTTCTGGCATGTGAAGTTTGGCTTTTCCACTGGCAAGTCTGTGAACATGTAGCAGGATATGCAGCTCACCAAATGGCTCCTGGACTCTTCCATGTTCTTATTGTTAATGTTCTGAAAACAGTGAAAAAGGCTTAAAAAAAAAGCGCCGTTAGGCGCGCGGTTTACCGATGTCCTCTTTTCAGCTCCAACAGCCAAAATCCAGTGTTCTTTGAGCTTGCGAAGACTCTTCACTTACCCCAAAATGCAGTGGGAATATGCAAATTATCTCCTCAGGACTCCTCCCCTGGTTTACCGATGTCCTCTTTTCAGCTCCAACAGCCAAAATCCAGTGTTCTTTGAGCTCGCGGAGACTCTTCACTTACCCCAAAATGCAGTGGGAATATACAAATTATCTCCTCAGGACTCCTCCCCTGGTTTCATCATACTATGTGCAGGACTGTATGTGGAGCCATCATACTATGTGCAGGGCTGTATGTGGGGCCATCATACTATGTGCAGGGCTGTATGTGGAGTCATCATACTATGTACAGGACTGTATGTGGAGCCATCATACTATGTACAGGGCTGTATGTGGAGCCATCATACTATGTACAGGACTGTATGTGGAGCCATCATACTATTTGCAGGGCTGTATGTGGAGCCATCATACTATGTACAGGGCTGTATGTGGAGCCATCATACTATGTACAGGACTGTATGTGGAGTCATCATACTATGTACAGGACTGTATGTGGAGCCATCATACTATTTGCAGGGCTGTATGTGGAGCCATCATACTATGTACAGGGCTGTATGTGGAGCCATCATACTATGTACAGTGCTGTATGTGGAGTCATCATACTATGTACAGTGCTGTATGTGGAGTCATCATACTATGTACAGGGCTGTATGTGGAGTCATCATACTATGTACAGGACTGCATGTGGAGTCATCATACTATGTACAGGACTGTATGTGGAGTCATCATACTATGTACAGGACTGTATGTGGAGCCATCATACTATGTACAGGGCTGTATGTGAGGCCATCATACTATGTACAGGGCTGTATGTGGAGCCATCATACTATGTACAGGACTGTATGTGGAGTCATCATACTATGTACAGGGCTGTATGTGGAGTCATCATACTATGTACAGGACTGTATGTGGAGCCATCATACTATGTACAGGGCTGTATGTGAGGCCATCATACTATGTACAGGGCTGTATGTGGAGCCATCATACTATGTACAGGGCTGTATGTGGAGCCATCATACTATGTACAGGGCTGTATGTGGAACCATCATACTATGTACAGGACTGTATGTGGAGCCATCATGCTATGTACAGGACTGTATGTGGAGCCATCATACTATGTACAGGACTTTATATGGAGTCATCATACTATGTACAGGACTGTATGTGGAGCCATCATACTATGTGCAGGACTGTATGTGGAGCCATCATACTATGTACAGGACTGTATATGGAGTCATCATACTATGTACAGGACTGTATGTGGAGTCATCATACTATGTACAGGGCTGTATGTGGAGTCATCATACTATGTACAGGACTGTATGTGGAGCCATCATACTATGTACAGGACTGTATGTGGAGTCATCATACTATGTACAGGACTGTATGTGGAGCCATCATACTATGTGCAGGACTGTATGTGGAGCCATCATACTATGTACAGGGCTGTATGTGGAGCCATCATACTATGTACAGGACTGTATGTGGAGCCATCATACTATGTACAGGACTGTATGTGGAGCCATCATACTATGTACAGGACTGTATGTGGAGCCATCATACTATGTACAGGGCTGTATGTGGAGCCATCATACTATGTGCAAGACTGTATGTGGAGCCATCATACTATGTTCAGGGCTGTATGTGGAGCCATCATACTATGTTCAGGGCTGTATGTGGAGCCATCATACTATGTACAGGGCTGTATGTGGAGCCATCATACTATGTACAGGGCTGTATGTGGAGCCATCATACTATGTACAGGGCTGTATGTGGAGCCATCATACTATGTACAGCGCTGTATGTGGAGCCATCATACTATGTACAGGGCTGTATGTGGAGCCATCATACTATGTACAGGGCTGTATGTGGAGCCATCATACTATATGCAGGGCTGTATGTGGAGCCATCATACTATGTACAGGGCTGTATGTGGAGCCATCATACTATGTACAGGACTGTATGTGGAGCCATCATACTATGTACAGGACTGTATGTGGAGCCATCATACTATGTACAGGGCTGTATGTGGAGCCATCATACTATGTACAGGGCTGTATGTGGAGCCATCATACTATGTGCAGGGCTGTATGTGGAGTCATCATACTATGTGCATCACTGTATGTGGAGCCATCATACTATGTGCAGGGCTGTATGTGGAGTCATCATACTATGTGCAGGACTGTATGTGGAGCCATCATACTATGTACAGGGCTGTATGTGGAGCCATCATACTATGTACAGGACTGTATGTGGAGCCATCATACTATTTGCAGGGCTGTATGTGGAGTCATCATACTATGTACAGGGCTGTATGTGGAGCCATCATACTATGTACAGGACTGTATGTGGAGTCATCATACTATGTACAGTGCTGTATGTGGAGTCATCATACTATGTACAGGGCTGTATGTGGAGTCATCATACTATGTACAGGACTGTATGTGGAGCCATCATACTATGTACAGGGCTGTATGTGAGGCCATCATACTATGTACAGGGCTGTATGTGGAGCCATCATACTATGTACAGGACTGTATGTGGAGTCATCATACTATGTACAGGACTGTATGTGGAGCCATCATACTATGTACAGGGCTGTATGTGAGGCAATCATACTATGTACAGGGCTGTATGTGGAGCCATCATACTATGTACAGGGCTGTATGTGGAGCCATCATACTATGTACAGGGCTGTATGTGGAGCCATCATACTATGTACACGACTGTATGTGGAGCCATCATACTATGTACAGGACTGTATGTGGAGCCATCATACTATGTACAGGACTGTATATGGAGTCATCATACTATGTACAGGACTGTATGTGGAGTCATCATACTATGTACAGGACTGTATGTGGAGCCATCATACTATGTGCAGGACTGTATGTGGAGCCATCATACTATGTACAGGACTGTATGTGGAGTCATCATACTATGTACAGGGCTGTATGTGGAGCCATCATACTATGTACAGGGCTGTATGTGGAGTCATCATACTATGTACAGGACTGTATGTGGAGCCATCATACTATGTACAGGACTGTATGTGGAGTCATCATACTATGTACAGGACTGTATGTGGAGCCATCATACTATGTGCAGGACTGTATGTGGAGCCATCATACTATGTACAGGGCTGTATGTGGAGCCATCATACTATGTACAGGGCTGTATGTGGAGCCATCATACTATGTACAGGACTGTATGTGGAGCCATCATACTATGTACAGGACTGTATGTGGAGCCATCATACTATGTACAGGGCTGTATGTGGAGCCATCATACTATGTGCAGGGCTGTATGTGGAGCCATCATACTATGTACAGGGCTGTATGTGGAGCCATCATACTATGTACAGGACTGTATGTGGAGCCATCATACTATGTACAGGACTGTATGTGGAGCCATCATACTATGTACAGGGCTGTATGTGGAGCCATCATACTATGTACAGGGCTGTATGTGGAGCCATCATACTATGTACAGGGCTGTATGTGGAGCCATCATACTATGTGCAGGACTGTATGTGGAGTCATCATACTATGTGCAGGACTGTATGTGGAGCCATTGTACTATGTGCAGGGCTGTATGTGGGGCCATCATACTATGTGCAGGGCTGTATGTGGAGTCATCATACTATGTACAGGACTGTATGTGGAGCCATCATACTATGTACAGGGCTGTATGTGGAGCCATCATACTATGTACAGGACTGTATGTGGAGCCATCATACTATTTGCAGGGCTGTATGTGGAGCCATCATACTATGTACAGGGCTGTATGTGGAGTCATCATACTATGTACAGGACTGTATGTGGAGTCATCATACTATGTACAGTGCTGTATGTGGAGTCATCATACTATGTACAGGGCTGTATGTGGAGTCATCATACTATGTACAGGACTGTATGTGGAGTCATCATACTATGTACAGGACTGTATGTGGAGCCATCATACTATGTACAGGGCTGTATGTGAGGCCATCATACTATGTACAGGGCTGTATGTGGAGCCATCATACTATGTACAGGACTGTATGTGGAGTCATCATACTATGTACAGGGCTGTATGTGGAGTCATCATACTATGTACAGGACTGTATGTGGAGCCATCATACTATGTACAGGGCTGTATGTGAGGCCATCATACTATGTACAGGGCTGTATGTGGAGCCATCATACTATGTACAGGGCTGTATGTGGAGCCATCATACTATGTACAGGGCTGTATGTGGAGCCATCATACTATGTACAGGACTGTATGTGGAGCCATCATACTATGTACAGGACTGTATGTGGAGCCATCATACTATGTACAGGACTTTATATGGAGTCATCATACTATGTACAGGACTGTATGTGGAGTCATCATACTATGTACAGGACTGTATGTGGAGTCATCATACTATGTACAGGACTGTAGGTGGAGCCATCATACTATGTGCAGGACTGTATGTGGAGCCATCATACTATGTACAGGACTGTATATGGAGTCATCATACTATGTACAGGACTGTATGTGGAGTCATCATACTATGTACAGGGCTGTATGTGGAGCCATCATACTATGTACAGGGCTGTATGTGGAGTCATCATACTATGTACAGGACTGTATGTGGAGCCATCATACTATGTACAGGACTGTATGTGGAGTCATCATACTATGTACAGGACTGTATGTGGAGCCATCATACTATGTGCAGGACTGTATGTGGAGCCATCATACTATGTACAGGGCTGTATGTGGAGCCATCATACTATGTACAGGACTGTATGTGGAGCCATCATACTATGTACAGGACTGTATGTGGAGCCATCATACTATGTACAGGACTGTATGTGGAGCCATCATACTATGTACAGGGCTGTATGTGGAGCCATCATACTATGTACAGGACTGTATGTGGAGTCATCATACTATGTACAGGGCTGTATGTGGAGCCATCATACTATGTGCAGGGCTGTATGTGGAGCCATCATACTATGTACAGGGCTGTATGTGGAGTCATCATACTATGTGCAGGACTGTATGTGGGGCCATCATACTATGTACAGGGCTGTATGTGGAGTCATCATACTATGTACAGGACTGTATGTGGAGCCATCATACTATGTACAGGGCTGTATGTGGAGCCATCATACTATGTACAGGACTGTATGTGGAGCCATCATACTATGTACAGGGCTGTATGTGGAGCCATCATACTATGTACAGGGCTGTATGTGAAGTCATCATACTATGTACAGGGCTGTATGTGGAGCCATCATACTATGTACAGGGCTGTATGTGGAGTCATCATACTATGTACAGGACTGTATGTGGAGCCATCATACTATGTACAGGACTGTATGTGGAGCCATCATACTATGTACAGGGCTGTATGTGGAGCCATCATACTATGTACAGGGCTGTATGTGGAGTCATCGTACTATGTACAGGACTGTATGTGGAGCCATCATACTATGTACAGGGCTGTATGTGGAGCCATCATACTATGTACAGGGCTGTATGTGGAGCCATCATACTATGTACAGGGCTGTATGTGGAGCCATCATACTATATACAGGACTGTATGTGGAGCCATCATACTATGTACAGGGCTGTATGTGAAGTCATCATACTATGTACAGGGCTGTATGTGGAGCCATCATACTATGTACAGGGCTGTATGTGGAGCCATCATACTATGTACAGGGCTGTATGTGAAGTCATCATACTATGTACAGGGCTGTATGTGGAGCCATCATACTATGTACAGGGCTGTATGTGGAGTCATCATACTATGTACAGGACTGTATGTGGAGCCATCATACTATGTACAGGACTGTATGTGGAGCCATCATACTATGTACAGGGCTGTATGTGGAGCCATCATACTATGTACAGGGCTGTATGTGGAGTCATCATACTATGTACAGGACTGTATGTGGAGCCATCATACTATGTACAGGACTGTATGTGGAGTCATCATACTATGTACAGTGCTGTATGTGGAGCCATCATACTATGTACTGGACTGTATGTGGAGTCATCATACTATGTACAGGGCTGTATGTGGAGTCATCATACTATGTACAGGGCTGTATGTGGAGTCATCATACTATGTACAGGACTGTATGTGGAGCCATCATACTATGTACAGGGCTGTATGTGGAGCCATCATACTATGTACAGGGCTGTATGTGGAGCCATCATACTATGTACAGGGCTGTATGTGGAGCCATCATACTATGTACTGGACTGTATGTGGAGTCATCATACTATGTACAGGGCTGTATGTGGAGTCATCATACTATGTACAGGGCTGTATGTGGAGTCATCATACTATGTACAGGGCTGTATGTGGAGTCATCATACTATGTACAGGGCTGTATGTGGAGCCATCATACTATGTACTGGACTGTATGTGGAGTCATCATACTATGTACAGGGCTGTATGTGGAGTCATCATACTATGTACAGGGCTGTATGTGGAGCCATCATACTATGTACTGGACTGTATGTGGAGTCATCATACTATGTACAGGGCTGTATGTGTAGCCATCATACTATGTACAGGGCTGTATGTGGAGTCATCATACTATGTACAGTGCTGTATGTGGAGCCATCATACTATGTACAGGGCTGTATGTGGAGTCATCATACTATGTACAGGACTGTATGTGGAGTCATCATACTATGTACAGTGCTGTATGTGGAGCCATCATACTATGTACAGGGCTGTATGTGGAGTCATCATACTATGTACAGGGCTGTATGTGGAGTCATCATACTATGTACAGGGCTGTATGTGGAGTCATCATACTATGTACAGGACTGTATGTGGAGCCATCATACTATGTGCAGGGCTGTATGTGGGGCCATCATACTATGTGCAGGGCTGTATGTGGAGTCATCATACTATGTACAGGGCTGTATGTGGAGTCATCACACTATGTACAGGACTGTATGTGGAGCCATCATACTATGTACAGGACTGTATGTGGAGCCATCATACTATGTACAGGGCTGTATGTGGAGCCATCATACTATGTACAGGACTGTATGTGGAGCCATCATACTATTTGCAGGGCTGTATGTGGAGCCATCATACTATGTACAGGGCTGTATGTGGAGTCATCATACTATGTACAGGGCTGTATGTGGAGCCATCATACTATGTACAGGACTGTATGTGGAGTCATCATACTATGTACAGTGCTGTATGTGGAGTCATCATACTATGTACAGGGCTGTATGTGGAGTCATCATGCTATGTACAGGACTGTATGTGGAGTCATCATACTATGTACAGGACTGTATGTGGAGCCATCATACTATGTACAGTGCTGTATGTGGAGTCATCATACTATGTACAGGGCTGTATGTGGAGTCATCATGCTATGTACAGGACTGTATGTGGAGTCATCATACTATGTACAGGGCTGTATGTGGAGCCATCATACTATGTACAGGACTGTATGTGGAGTCATCATACTATGTACAGGACTGTATGTGGAGCCATCATACTATGTACAGGGCTGTATGTGGAGTCATCATACTATGTACAGGACTGTATGTGGAGCCATCATACTATGTACAGGGCTGTATGTGAGGCCATCATACTATGTACAGGGCTGTATGTGGAGCCATCATACTATGTACAGGGCTGTATGTGGAGCCATCATACTATGTACAGGACTGTATGTGGAGCCATCATACTATGTACAGGACTGTATGTGGAGTCATCATACTATGTACAGGACTGTATGTGGAGTCATCATACTATGTACAGGACTGTATGTGGAGTCATCATACTATGTACAGGACTGTATGTGGAGTCATCATACTATGTACAGGACTGTATGTGGAGCCATCATACTATGTGCAGGACTGTATGTGGAGCCATCATACTATGTACAGGACTGTATATGGAGTCATCATACTATGTACAGGACTGTATGTGGAGTCATCATACTATGTACAGGGCTGTATGTGGAGCCATCATACTATGTACAGGGCTGTATGTGGAGCCATCATACTATGTACAGGACTGTATGTGGAGCCATCATACTATGTACAGGACTGTATGTGGAGTCATCATACTATGTACAGGACTGTATGTGGAGCCATCATACTATGTACAGGGCTGTATGTGGAGCCATCATACTATGTACAGGACTGTATGTGGAGCCATCATACTATGTACAGGGCTGTATGTGGAGCCATCATACTATGTACAGGACTGTATGTGGAGCCATCATACTATGTACAGGGCTGTATGTGGAGACATCATACTATGTGCAGGGCTGTATGTGGAGCCATCATACTATGTACAGGACTGTATGTGGAGTCATCATACTATGTACAGGGCTGTATGTGGAGTCATCATACTATGTACAGGGCTGTATGTGGAGCCATCATACTATGTACAGGGCTGTATGTGGAGCCATCATACTATGTACAGGGCTGTATGTGGAGTCATCATACTATGTACAGGGCTGTATGTGGAGTCATCATACTATGTACAGGGCTGTATGTGGAGCCATCATACTATGTACAGGACTGTATGTGGAGCCATCATACTATGTACAGGACTGTATGTGGAGTCATCATACTATGTGCAGGACTGTATGTGGAGTCATCATACTATGTACAGGGCTGTATGTGGAGCCATCATACTATGTACAGGGCTGTATGTGGAGCCATCATACTATGTACAGGACTGTATGTGGAGTCATCATACTATGTACAGGGCTGTATGTGGAGTCATCATACTATGTACAGGGCTGTATGTTGAGCCATCATACTATGTACAGGACTGTATGTGGAGTCATCATACTATGTACAGGGCTGTATGTGGAGTCATCATACTATGTACAGGGCTGTATGTGGAGCCATCATACTATGTACAGGACTGTATGTGGAGCCATCATACTATGTACAGGGCTGTATGTGGAGCCATCATACTATGTACAGGGCTGTATGTGGAGCCATCATACTATGTACAGGGCTGTATGTGGAGCCATCATACTATGTACAGGGCTGTATGTGGAGCCATCATACTATGTACAGGGCTGTATGTGGAGCCATCATACTATGTACAGGGCTGTATGTGGAGCCATCATACTATGTACAGTACTGTATGTGGAGTCATCATACTATGTACAGGGCTGTATGTGGAGTCATCATACTATGTACAGTACTGTATGTGGAGCCATCATACTATGTACAGGGCTGTATGTGGAGCCATCATACTATGTACAGGGCTGTATGTGGAGCCATCATACTATGTACAGGACTGTATGTGGAGCCATCATACTATGTACAGTACTGTATGTGGAGTCATCATACTATGTACAGGGCTGTATGTGGAGTCATCATACTATGTACTGGACTGTATGTGGAGTCATCATACTATGTACAGGACTGTATGTGGGGACATATTACTATGTACAGGGCTGTATGTGGGGCCATCATACTATGTACAGGACTGTATGTGGAGCCATCATACTATGTACAGTACTGTATGTGGAGTCATCATACTATGTACAGGGCTGTATGTGGAGTCATCATACTATGTACTGGACTGTATGTGGAGTCATCATACTATGTACAGGACTGTATGTGGAGCCATCATACTATGTACAGGACTGTATGTGGAGTCATCATACTATGTGCAGGACTGTATGTGGAGCCATCATACTATGTACAGGACTGTATGTGGAGCCATCATACTATGTACTGGACTGTATGTGGAGTCATCATACTATGTACAGGGCTGTATGTGGAGCCATCATACTATGTACTGGACTGTATGTGGAGTCATCATACTATGTGCAGGACTGTATGTGGAGCCATCATACTATGTACAGGACTGTATGTGGGGCCATCATACTATGTACAGGACTGTATGTGGAGCCATCATACTATGTACAGGGCTGTATGTGGAGCCATCATACTATGTACAGGACTGTATGTGGAGCCATCATACTATGTACAGGACTGTATGTGGAGCCATCATACTATGTACAGGACTGTATGTGGAGCCATCATACTATGTACAGGACTGTATGTGGAGCCATCATACTATGTACAGGGCTGTATGTGGAGCCATCATACTATGTACTGGACTGTATGTGGAGCCATCATACTATGTACAGGACTGTATGTGGAGCCATCATACTATGTACAGGGCTGTATGTGGAGCCATCATACTATGTACAGGACTGTATGTGGAGCCATCATACTATGTACAGGACTGTATGTGGAGCCATCATACTATGTACAGGACTGTATGTGGAGCCATCATACTATGTACAGGACTGTATGTGGAGCCATCATACTATGTACAGGACTGTATGTGGAGCCATCATACTATGTACAGGGCTGTATGTGGAGCCATCATACTATGTACAGGGCTGTATGTGGAGCCATCATACTATGTTCAGGGCTGTATGTGGAGTCATCATACTATGTACAGGACTGTATGTGGAGTCATCATACTATGTACAGGACTGTATGTGGAGCCATCATACTATGTACAGGGCTGTATGTGGAGCCATCATACTATGTACAGGGCTGTATGTGGAGTCATCATACTATGTACAGGGCTGTATGTGGAGTCATCATACTATGTACAGGGCTGTATGTGGAGCCATCATACTATGTACAGGGCTGTATGTGGAGCCATCATACTATGTGCAGGACTGTATGTGGAGTCATCATACTATGTGCAGGGCTGTATGTGGAGCCATCATACTATGTGCAGGACTGTATGTGAAGTCATCATACTATGTACAGGACTGTATGTGGAGCCATCATACAATGTACAGGGCTGTATGTGGAGCCATCATACTATGTGCAGGACTGTATGTGGAGCCATCATACTATGTACAGGGCTGTATGTGGAGCCATCATACTATGTGCAGGGCTGTATGTGGAGCCATCATACTATGTGCAGGACTGTATGTGGAGCCATCATACTATGTACAGGACTGTATGTGGAGCCATCATACTATGTACAGGACTGTATGTGGAGCCATCATACTATGTGCAGGGCTGTATGTGGAGCCATCATACTATGTGCAGGGCTGTATGTGGAGCCATCATACTATGTACAGGACTGTATGTGGAGCCATCATACTATGTACAGGACTGTATGTGGAGTCATCATACTATGTACAGGACTGTATGTGGAGCCATCATACTATGTGCAGGACTGTATGTGGAGCCATCATACTATGTACAGGGCTGTATGTGGAGTCATCATACTATGTACAGGACTGTATGTGGAGCCATCATACTATGTACAGGGCTGTATGTGGAGTCATCATACTATGTACAGGGCTGTATGTGGAGCCATCATACTATGTACAGGGCTGTATGTGGAGTCATCATACTATGTACAGGACTGTATGTGGAGTCATCATACTATGTACAGGACTGTATGTGGAGCCATCATACTATGTACAGGACTGTATGTGGAGCCATCATACTATGTACAGGACTGTATGTGGAGCCATCATACTATGTGCAGGACTGTATGTGGAGTCATCATACTATGTGCAGGACTGTATGTGGAGCCATCATACTATGTACAGGGCTGTATGTGGAGCCATCATACTATGTACAGGGCTGTATGTGGAGCCATCATACTATGTACAGGACTGTATGTGGAGCCATCATACTATATACAGGACTGTATGTGGAGCCATCATACTATGTACAGGGCTGTATGTGGAGCCATCATACTATGTACAGGGCTGTATGTGGAGCCATCATACTATGTACAGGACTGTATGTGGAGCCATCATACTATGTACTGGACTGTATGTGGAGCAATCATACTATGTGCAGAGCTGTATGTGGGGCCATCATACTATGTACAGGGCTGTATGTGGAGCCATCATACTATGTGCAGAGCTGTATGTGGGGCCATCATACTATGTACAGGGCTGTATGTGGAGCAATCATACTATGTACAGGGCTGTATGTGGAGTCATCATACTATGTGCAGGACTGTATGTGGAGCCATCATACTATGTACAGGACTGTATGTGGAGCCATCATACTATGTACAGTACTGTATGTGGAGTCATCATACTATGTACAGGGCTGTATGTGGAGTCATCATACTATGTACAGTACTGTATGTGGAGCCATCATACTATGTACAGGACTGTATGTGGAGTCATCATACTATGTGCAGGACTGTATGTGGAGCCATCATACTATGTACAGGACTGTATGTGGAGCCATCATACTATGTACAGGACTGTATGTGGAGCCATCATACTATGTACTGGACTGTATGTGGAGTCATCATACTATGTACAGGGCTGTATGTGGAGCCATCATACTATGTACTGGACTGTATGTGGAGTCATCATACTATGTGCAGGACTGTATGTGGAGCCATCATACTATGTACAGGACTGTATGTGGAGCCATCATACTATGTACAGTACTGTATGTGGAGTCATCATACTATGTGCAGGGCTGTATGTGGAGCCATCATACTATGTACTGGACTGTATGTGGAGCCATCATACTATGTACAGGGCTGTATGTGGAGCCATCATACTATGTACAGGACTGTATGTGGAGTCATCATACTATGTGCAGGACTGTATGTGGAGCCATCATACTATGTACAGTACTGTATGTGGAGCCATCATACTATGTACAGTACTGTATGTGGAGTCATCATACTATGTGCAGGGCTGTATGTGAAGTCATCATACTATGTACAGGACTGTATGTGGGGCCATCATACTATGTACAGGGCTGTATATGGAGCCATCATACTATGTACAGGGCTGTATGTGGAGTCATCATACTATGTACAGGACTGTATGTGGAGTCATCATACTATGTACAGGGCTGTATGTGGAGTCATCATACTATGTACAGGACTGTATGTGGAGTCATCATACTATGTACAGGGCTGTATATGGAGCCATCATACTATGTACAGGGCTGTATGTGGAGCCATCATACTATGTACAGGGCTGTATGTGGAGCCATCATACTATGTACTGGACTGTATGTGGAGTCATCATACTATGTACAGGGCTGTATGTGGAGTCATCATACTATGTACAGGACTGTATGTGGAGCCATCATACTATGTACAGGGCTGTATGTGGAGACATCATACTATGTATATGTACAGGGCTTTATGTGGAGCCATCATACTATGTACAGGGCTGTATGTGGAGCAATCATACTATGTACAGGGCTGTATGTGGAGACATCATACTATGTACAGGACTGTATGTGGAGCCTTCATACTATGTACAGGGCTGCATGTGGAGCCATCATACTGTGTACAGGGCTGTATGTGGAGCCATCATACTATGTACAGGGCTGTATGTGGAGTTATCATACTATGTACAGGGCTGTATGTGGAGTTATCATACTATGTACAGGACTGTATGTGGAGCCATCATACTATGTACAGGGCTGTATGTGGAGTCATCATACTATGTACAGGGCTGTATGTGGAGCAATCATACTATGTACAGGGCTGTATGTGGAGACATCATACTATGTACAGGACTGTATGTGGAGCCATCATACTATGTACAGGGCTGTATGTGGAGTCATCATACTATGTACAGGGCTGTATGTGGAGCCATCATACTATGTACAGGGCTGTATGTGGAGTCATCATACTATGTACAGGACTGTATGTGGGGCCATCATACTATGTACAGGACTGTATGTGGAGCCATCATACTATGTACAGGGCTGTATGTGGGGCCATCATACTATGTACAGGACTGTATGTGGAGCCATCATACTATGTTCAGGGCTGTATGTGGAGTCATCATACTATGTACAGGACTGTATGTGGAGTCATCATACTATGTACAGGGCTGTATGTGGGGCCATCATACTATGTACAGGACTGTATGTGGAGCCATCATACTATGTTCAGGGCTGTATGTGGAGCCATCATACTATGTACAGGACTGTATGTGGAGCCATCATACTATGTACAGGGCTGTATGTGGAGCCATCATACTATGTACAGGACTGTATGTGGAGCCATCATACTATGTACAGGGCTGTATGTGGAGCCATCATACTATGTACAGGGCTGTATGTGGAGTCATCATACTATGTACAGGACTGTATGTGGAGCCATCATACTATGTACAGGGCTGTATGTGGAGCCATCATACTATGTACAGGGCTGTATGTGGAGTCATCATACTATGTACAGGGCTGTATGTGGAGCCATCATACTATGTTCAGGGCTGTATGTGGAGTCATCATACTATGTACAGGACTGTATGTGGAGCCATCATACTATGTACAGGGCTGTATGTGGAGCCATCATACTATGTACAGGGCTGTATGTGGAGTCATCATACTATGTACAGGACTGTATGTGGAGCCATCATACTATGTGCAGGACTGTATGTGGAATCATCATACTATGTGCAGGGCTGTATGTGGAGCCATCATACTATGTTCAGGGCTGTATGTGGAGTCATCATACTATGTACAGGACTGTATGTGGAGCCATCATACTATGTACAGGGCTGTATGTGGAGCCATCATACTATGTACAGGGCTGTATGTGGAGCCATCATACTATGTTCAGGGCTGTATGTGGAGTCATCATACTATGTACAGGGCTGTATGTGGAGCCATCATACTATGTACAGGGCTGTATGTGGAGCCATCATACTATGTACAGGGCTGTATGTGGAGCCATCATACTATGTGCAGGACTGTATGTGGAATCATCATACTATGTGCAGGGCTGTATGTGGAGCCATCATACTATGTTCAGGGCTGTATGTGGAGTCATCATACTATGTACAGGACTGTATGTGGAGCCATCATACTATGTACAGGGCTGTATGTGGAGCCATCATACTATGTACAGGACTGTATGTGGAGCCATCATACTATGTACAGGGCTGTATGTGGAGTCATCATACTATGTACAGGGCTGTATGTGGAGCCATCATACTATGTACAGGGCTGTATGTGGAGCCATCATACTATGTGCAGGACTGTATGTGGAATCATCATACTATGTGCAGGGCTGTATGTGGAGCCATCATACTATGTGCAGGACTGTATGTGAAGTCATCATACTATGTACAGGACTGTATGTGGAGCCATCATACTATGTACAGGGCTGTATGTGGAGCCATCATACTATGTACAGGACTGTATGTGGAGTCATCATACTATGTACAGGACTGTATGTGGAGCCATCATACTATGTACAGGGCTGTATGTGGAGCCATCATACTATGTACAGGGCTGTATGTGGAGTCATCATACTATGTACAGGGCTGTATGTGGAGCCATCATACTATGTACAGGGCTGTATGTGGAGTCATCATACTATGTACAGGGCTGTATGTGGAGTCATCATACTATGTACAGGGCTGTATGTGGAGCCATCATACTATGTACAGGGCTGTATGTGGAGCCATCATACTATGTGCAGGACTGTATGTGGAGCCATCATACTATGTGCAGGGCTGTATGTGGAGCCATCATACTATGTGCAGGACTGTATGTGAAGTCATCATACTATGTACAGGACTGTATGTGGAGCCATCATACTATGTACAGGGCTGTATGTGGAGCCATCATACTATGTACAGGACTGTATGTGGAGCCATCATACTATGTGCAGGACTGTATGTGGAGCCATCATACTATGTGCAGGACTGTATGTGGAGCCAACATACTATGTACAGGGCTGTATGTGGAGCCATCATACTATGTACAGGACTGTATGTGGAGCCATCATACTATGTACAGGACTGTATGTGGAGCCATCATACTATGTGCAGGACTGTATGTGGAGCCATCATACTATGTACAGGACTGTATGTGGAGCCATCATACTATGTACAGGACTGTATGTGGAGCCATCATACTATGTGCAGGACTGTTTGTGGAGCCATCATACTATGTACAGGGCTGTATGTGGAGCCATCATACTATGTACAGGACTGTATGTGGAGCCATCATACTATGTGCAGGGCTGTATGTGGAGCCATCATACTATGTGCAGGACTGTATGTGGAGTCATCATACTATGTACAGGGCTGTATGTGGAGCCATCATACTATGTGCAGGGCTGTATGTGGAACCATCATACTATGTGCAGGACTGTATGTGGAGTCATCATACTATGTACAGGGCTGTATGTGGAGCCATCATACTATGTACAGGACTGTATGTGGAGCCATCATACTATGTACAGGACTGTATGTGGAGTCATCATACTGTGTACAGGGCTGTATGTGGAGCCATCATACTATGTACAGGGCTGTATGTGGAGCCATCATACTATGTACAGGACTGTATGTGGAGCCATCATACTATGTGCAGGACTGTATGTGGAGTCATCATAATATGTACAGGGCTGTATGTGGAGCCATCATACTATGTACAGGACTGTATGTGGAGCCATCATACTATGTACAGGACTGTATGTGGAGTCATCATACTATGTACAGGGCTGTATGTGGAGTCATCATACTATGTACAGGACTGTATGTGGAGCCATCATACTATGTACAGGACTGTATGTGGAGTCATCATACTATGTACAGGACTGTATGTGGAGCCATCATACTATGTGCAGGACTGTATGTGGAGCCATCATACTATGTACAGGGCTGTATGTGGAGCCATCATACTATGTACAGGACTGTATGTGGAGCCATCATACTATGTACAGGGCTGTATGTGGAGCCATCATACTATGTACAGGGCTGTATGTGGAGTCATCATACTATGTACAGGACTGTATGTGGAGTCATCATACTATGTACAGGACTGTATGTG
This sequence comes from Phyllobates terribilis, assembly GCF_046119375.1. NCBI lineage: Eukaryota > Metazoa > Chordata > Amphibia > Anura > Dendrobatidae > Phyllobates > Phyllobates terribilis. The sequence goes on from NW_027363253.1 coordinate 586,894, forward strand.
GAGCCATCATACTATGTACAGGACTGTATGTGGAGCCATCATACTATGTACAGGACTGTATGTGGAGCCATCATACTATGTGCAGGACTGTATGTGGAGCCATCATACTATGTACAGGGCTGTATGTGGAGCCATCATACTATGTACAGGGCTGTATGTGGAGCCATCATACTATGTACAGGACTGTATGTGGAGCCATCATACTATATACAGGACTGTATGTGGAGCCATCATACTATGTACAGGGCTGTATGTGGAGCCATCATACTATGTACAGGGCTGTATGTGGAGCCATCATACTATGTGCAGAGCTGTATGTGGGGCCATCATACTATGTACAGGGCTGTATGTGGAGTCATCATACTATGTACAGGGCTGTATGTGGAGCCATCATACTATATACAGGACTGTATGTGGAGCCATCATACTATGTACAGGGCTGTATGTGGAGCCATCATACTATGTACAGGGCTGTATGTGGAGCCATCATACTATGTACAGGACTGTATGTGGAGCCATCATACTATGTACAGGACTGTATGTGGGGCCATCATACTATATACAGGACTGTATGTGGAGCCATCATACTATGTACAGGGCTGTATGTGGAGCCATCATACTATGTACAGGGCTGTATGTGGAGCCATCATACTATATACAGGACTGTATGTGGAGCCATCATACTATGTACAGGGCTGTATGTGGAGTCATCATACTATGTACAGGGCTGTATGTGGAGCCATCATACTATGTACAGGACTGTATGTGGAGCCATCATACTATGTACAGGGCTGTATGTGGAGCCATCATACTATGTACAGGGCTGTATGTGGAGCCATCATACTATGTACAGGACTGTATGTGGAGTCATCATACTATGTGCAGGACTGTATGTGGAGCCATCATACTATGTACAGGGCTGTATGTGGAGCCATCATACTATGTACAGGACTGTATGTGGAGCCATCATACTATGTACAGGGCTGTATGTGGAGCCATCATACTATGTACAGGGCTGTATGTGGAGCCATCATACTATGTACAGGACTGTATGTGGAGTCATCATACTATGTACAGGACTGTATGTGGAGTCATCATACTATGTGCAGGACTGTATGTGGAGCCATCATACTATGTACAGGACTGTATGTGGAGCCATCATACTATGTACAGTACTGTATGTGGAGTCATCATACTATGTACAGGGCTGTATGTGGAGCCATCATACTATGTACAGTACTGTATGTGGAGCTATCATACTATGTACTGGACTGTATGTGGAGTCATCATACTATGTACAGGGCTGTATGTGGAGCCATCATACTATGTACAGGACTGTATGTGGAGTCATCATACTATGTGCAGGACTGTATGTGGAGCCATCATACTATGTACAGGACTGTATGTGGAGCCATCATACTATGTACTGGACTGTATGTGGAGTCATCATACTATGTACAGGGCTGTATGTGGAGCCATCATACTATGTACAGGACTGTATGTGGAGTCATCATACTATGTGCAGGACTGTATGTGGAGCCATCATACTATGTACAGGACTGTATGTGGAGCCATCATACTATGTACAGTACTGTATGTGGAGTCATCATACTATGTGCAGGGCTGTATGTGGAGTCATCATACTATGTACTGGACTGTATGTGGAGTCATCATACTATGTACAGGGCTGTATGTGGAGCCATCATACTATGTACAGGACTGTATGTGGAGTCATCATACTATGTGCAGGACTGTATGTGGAGCCATCATACTATGTACAGGACTGTATGTGGAGCCATCATACTATGTACAGTACTGTATGTGGAGTCATCATACTATGTGCAGGGCTGTATGTGGAGTCATCATACTATGTACAGTGCTGTATGTGGAGCCATCATACTATGTACTGGACTGTATGTGGAGTCATCATACTATGTACAGGGCTGTATGTGGAGTCATCATACTATGTACAGGACTGTATGTGGAGTCATCATACTATGTACAGGGCTGTATATGGAGCCATCATACTATGTACAGGGCTGTATGTGGAGCCATCATACTATGTACAGGGCTGTATGTGGAGCCATCATACTATGTACTGGACTGTATGTGGAGTCATCATACTATGTACAGGGCTGTATGTGGAGTCATCATACTATGTACAGGACTGTATGTGGAGCCATCATACTATGTACAGGGCTGTATGTGGAGACATCATACTATGTATATGTACAGGGCTTTATGTGGAGCCATCATACTATGTACAGGGCTGTATGTGGAGCAATCATACTATGTACAGGGCTGTATGTGGAGCCATCATACTATGTACAGGACTGTATGTGGAGCCATCATACTATGTACAGGGCTGCATGTGGAGCCATCATACTATGTACAGGACTGTATGTGGGGCCATCATACTATGTACAGGGCTGTATGTGGAGCCATCATACTATGTACAGGGCTGTATGTGGAGTCATCATACTATGTACAGGGCTGTATGTGGGGCCATCATACTATGTACAGGGCTGTATGTGGAGCCATCATACTATGTACAGGGCTGTATGTGGAGTCATCATACTATGTACAGGACTGTATGTGGGGCCATCATACTATGTACAGGGCTGTATGTGGAGCCATCATACTATGTACAGGGCTGTATGTGGAGTCATCATACTATGTACAGGGCTGTATGTGGAGACATCATACTATGTACAGGGCTGTATGTGGAGTCATCATACTATGTACAGGGCTGTATGTGGAGACATCATACTATGTACAGGGCTGTATGTGGGGCCATCATACTATGTACAGGGCTGTATGTGGAGTCATCATACTATGTACAGGGCTGTATGTGGGGCCATCATACTATGTACAGGGCTGTATGTGGAGACATCATACTATGTACAGGACTGTATGTGGAGTCATCATACTATGTACAGGGCTGTATGTGGGGCCATCATACTATGTACAGGGCTGTATGTGGAGTCATCATACTATGTACAGGGCTGTATGTGGAGACATCATACTATGTACAGGACTGTATGTGGAGTCATCATACTATGTACAGGGCTGTATGTGGGGCCATCATACTATGTACAGGGCTGTATGTGGAGCCATCATACTATGTACAGGGCTGTATGTGGAGTCATCATACTATGTACAGGGCTGTATGTGGGGCCATCATACTATGTACAGGGCTGTATGTGGAGTCATCATACTATGTACAGGGCTGTATGTGGAGCCATCATACTATGTACAGGGCTGTATGTGGAGTCATCATACTATGTACAGGGCTGTATGTGGGGCCATCATACTATGTACAGGGCTGTATGTGGAGCCATCATACTATGTACAGGGCTGTATGTGGAGTCATCATACTATGTACAGGGCTGTATGTGGGGCCATCATACTATGTACAGGGCTGTATGTGGAGCCATCACACTATGTACAGGGCTGTATGTGGGGCCATCATACTATGTACAGGGCTGTATGTGGAGCCATCACACTATGTACAGGGCTGTATGTGGGGCCATCATACTATGTACAGGGCTGTATGTGGAGCCATCATACTATGTACAGGGCTGTATGTGGAGCCATCATACTATGTACAGGGCTGTATGTGGAGCCATCATACTATGTACAGGGCTGTATGTGGAGCCATCATACTATGTACAGGACTGTATGTGGAGCCATCATAACTATGTTCAGGGCTGTATGTGGAGCCATCATACTATGTACAGGACTGTATGTGGAGCCATCATACTATGTACAGGGCTGTATGTGGAGTCATCATACTATGTACAGGGCTGTATGTGCAGCCATCATACTATGTACAGGACTGTATGTGGAGCCATCATACTATGTACAGGGCTGTATGTGGAGCCATCATACTATGTGCAGGGCTGTATGTGGAGCCATCATACTATGTTCAGGGCTGTATGTGGAGCCATCATACTATGTACAGGGCTGTATGTGGAGACATCATACTATGTACAGGACTGTATGTGGAGCCATCATACTATGTACAGGGCTGTATGTGGAGACATCATACTATGTACAGGGCTGTATGTGGAGCCATCATACTATGTACAGGGCTGTATGTGGAGCCATCATACTATGTACAGGACTGTATGTGGAGTCATCATACTATGTACAGGGCTGTATGTGGAGTCATCATACTATGTACAGGGCTGTATGTGGAGTCATCATACTATGTACAGGACTGTATGTGGAGCCATCATACTATGTACAGGGCTGTATGTGGGGCCATCATACTATGTTCAGGGCTGTATGTGGAGTCATCATACTATGTACAGGACTGTATGTGGAGTCATCATACTATGTACAGGGCTGTATGTGGAGCCATCATACTATGTACAGGACTGTATGTGGAGTCATCATACTATGTACAGGGCTGTATGTGGAGCCATCATACTATGTACTGGACTGTATGTGGAGTCATCATACTATGTACAGGGCTGTATGTGGAGTCATCATACTATGTACAGGGCTGTATGTGGAGTCATCATACTATGTACAGGGCTGTATGTGGAGCCATCATACTATGTACAGGGCTGTATGTGGAGTCATCATACTATGTACAGGACTGTATGTGGAGCCATCATACTATGTACTGGACTGTATGTGTAGTCATCATACTATGTACAGAACTGTATGTGGAGCCATCATACTATGTACAGGGCTGTATGTGGAGCCATCATACTATGTACAGGACTGTATGTGGAGTCATCATACTATGTGCAGGACTGTATGTGGAGCCATCATACTATGTGCAGGGCTGTATGTGGAGCCATCATACTATGTTCAGGGCTGTATGTGGAGCCATCATACTATGTACAGGGCTGTATGTGGAGACATCATACTATGTACAGGACTGTATGTGGAGCCATCATACTATGTACAGGGCTGTATGTGGAGACATCATACTATGTACAGGGCTGTATGTGGAGCCATCATACTATGTACAGGGCTGTATGTGGAGCCATCATACTATGTACAGGACTGTATGTGGAGTCATCATACTATGTACAGGGCTGTATGTGGAGTCATCATACTATGTACAGGGCTGTATGTGGAGTCATCATACTATGTACAGGACTGTATGTGGAGCCATCATACTATGTACAGGGCTGTATGTGGGGCCATCATACTATGTTCAGGGCTGTATGTGGAGTCATCATACTATGTACAGGACTGTATGTGGAGTCATCATACTATGTACAGGGCTGTATGTGGAGCCATCATACTATGTACAGGACTGTATGTGGAGTCATCATACTATGTACAGGGCTGTATGTGGAGCCATCATACTATGTACTGGACTGTATGTGGAGTCATCATACTATGTACAGGGCTGTATGTGGAGTCATCATACTATGTACAGGGCTGTATGTGGAGTCATCATACTATGTACAGGGCTGTATGTGGAGCCATCATACTATGTACAGGGCTGTATGTGGAGTCATCATACTATGTACAGGACTGTATGTGGAGCCATCATACTATGTACTGGACTGTATGTGTAGTCATCATACTATGTACAGGACTGTATGTGGAGCCATCATACTATGTACAGGGCTGTATGTGGAGCCATCATACTATGTACAGGACTGTATGTGGAGTCATCATACTATGTGCAGGACTGTATGTGGAGCCATCATACTATGTACAGGACTGTATGTGGAGCCATCATACTATGTACAGGACTGTATGTGGAGTCATCATACTATGTGCAGGACTGTATGTGGAGCCATCATACTATGTACTGGACTGTATGTGTAGTCATCATACTATGTACAGGGCTGTATGTGGAGCCATCATACTATGTACAGGACTGTATGTGGAGTCATCATACTATGTGCAGGACTGTATGTGGAGCCATCATACTATGTACTGGACTGTATGTGTAGTCATCATACTATGTACAGGGCTGTATGTGGAGTCATCACACTATGTACAGTACTGTATGTGGAGCCATCATACTATGTACAGGACTGTATGTGGAGCCATCATACTATGTACTGGACTGTATGTGTAGTCATCATACTATGTACAGGGCTGTATGTGGAGCCATCATACTATGTACAGGACTGTATGTGGAGTCATCATACTATGTGCAGGACTGTATGTGGAGTCATCATACTATGTGCAGGACTGTATGTGGAGCCATCATACTATGTACAGGACTGTATGTGGAGTCATCATACTATGTACATGACTGTATGTGGAGTCATCATACTATGTACAGGACTGTATGTGGAGCCATCATACTATGTACAGGGCTGTATGTGGAGTCATCATACTATGTATATGTACAGGGCTGTATGTGGAGCCATCATACTATGTACAGGGCTGTATGTGGAGCAATCATACTATGTACAGGGCTGTATGTGGAGACATCATACTATGTACAGGACTGTATGTGGAGCCATCATACTATGTACAGGGCTGCATGTGGAGCCATCATACTATGTACAGGGCTGTATGTGGAGCCATCATACTATGTACAGGGCTGTATGTGGAGTCATCATACTATGTACAGGACTGTATGTGGGGCCATCATACTATGTACAGGACTGTATGTGGAGCCATCATACTATGTACAGGGCTGTATGTGGGGCCATCATACTATGTACAGGACTGTATGTGGAGCCATCATACTATGTTCAGGGCTGTATGTGGAGCCATCATACTATGTACAGGACTGTATGTGGAGCCATCATACTATGTACAGGGCTGTATGTGGAGTCATCATACTATGTACAGGGCTGTATGTGGAGTCATCATACTATGTACAGGACTGTATGTGGAGTCATCATACTATGTACAGGACTGTATGTGGAGCCATCATACTATGTACAGGGCTGTATGTGGAGTCATCATACTATGTACAGGGCTGTATGTGGAGTCATCATACTATGTACAGGGCTGTATGTGGAGTCATCATACTATGTACAGGGCTGTATGTGGAGCCATCATACTATGTACAGGGCTGTATGTGGAGCCATCATACTATGTGCAGGACTGTATGTGGAGCCATCATACTATGTACAGGGCTGTATGTGGAGTCATCATACTATGTACAGGACTGTATGTGGAGCCATCATACTATGTACAGGGCTGTATGTGGAGTCATCATACTATGTACAGGACTGTATGTGGAGCCATCATACTATGTACAGGGCTGTATGTGGAGCCATCATACTATGTGCAGGACTGTATGTGGAGCCATCATACTATGTACAGGGCTGTATGTGGAGCCATCATACTATGTGCAGGGCTGTATGTGGAGCCATCATACTATGTGCAGGACTGTATGTGGAGCCATCATACTATGTACAGGACTGTATGTGGAGCCATCATACTATGTACAGGACTGTATGTGGAGCCATCATACTATGTGCAGGACTGTATGTGGAGCCATCATACTATGTACAGGACTGTATGTGGAGTCATCATACTATGTACAGGGCTGTATGTGGAGCCATCATACTATGTGCAGGACTGTATGTGGAGCCAACATACTATGTACAGGGCTGTATGTGGAGCCATCATACTATGTGCAGGACTGTATGTGGAGCCATCATACTATGTGCAGGACTGTATGTGGAGCCATCATACTATGTGCAGGACTGTATGTGGAGCCATCATACTATGTACAGGGCTGTATGTGGAGCCATCATACTATGTACAGGACTGTATGTGGAGTCATCATACTATGTACAGGGCTGTATGTGGAGCCATCATACTATGTGCAGGACTGTATGTGGAGCCATCATACTATGTACAGGACTGTATGTGGAGCCATCATACTATGTACAGGACTGTATGTGGAGCCATCATACTATGTACAGGACTGTATGTGGAGTCATCATACTATGTACAGGGCTGTATGTGGAGCCATCATAGTATGTGCAGGACTGTATGTGTAGTCATCATACTATGTGCAGGACTGTATGTGGAGTCATCATACTATGTACAGGGCTGTATGTGGAGTCATCATACTATGTACAGGACTGTATGTGGAGCCATCATACTATGTACAGGACTGTATGTGGAGCCATCATACTATGTACAGGACTGTATGTGGAGTCATCATACTGTGTACAGGGCTGTATGTGGAGCCATCATACTATGTACAGGGCTGTATGTGGAGCCATCATACTATGTACAGGACTGTATGTGGAGCCATCATACTATGTGCAGGACTGTATGTGGAGTCATCATACTATGTACAGGGCTGTATGTGGAGCCATCATACTATGTACAGGACTGTATGTGGAGCCATCATACTATGTACAGGACTGTATGTGGAGTCATCATACTGTGTACAGGGCTGTATGTGGAGCCATCATACTATGTACAGGGCTGTATGTGGAGCCATCATACTATGTACAGGACTGTATGTGGAGCCATCATACTATGTGCAGGACTGTATGTGGAGCCATCATACTATGTGCAGGACTGTATGTGGAGCCATCATACTATGTACAGGACTGTATGTGGAGCCATCATACTATGTACAGGACTGTATGTGGAGTCATCATACTATGTACAGGGCTGTATGTGGAGCCATCATAGTATGTGCAGGACTGTATGTGTAGTCATCATACTATGTGCAGGACTGTATGTGGAGTCATCATACTATGTACAGGGCTGTATGTGGAGTCATCATACTATGTACAGGACTGTATGTGGAGCCATCATACTATGTACAGGACTGTATGTGGAGCCATCATACTATGTACAGGACTGTATGTGGAGTCATCATACTGTGTACAGGGCTGTATGTGGAGCCATCATACTATGTACAGGGCTGTATGTGGAGCCATCATACTATGTACAGGACTGTATGTGGAGCCATCATACTATGTGCAGGACTGTATGTGGAGTCATCATACTATGTACAGGGCTGTATGTGGAGCCATCATACTATGTACAGGACTGTATGTGGAGCCATCATACTATGTACAGGACTGTATGTGGAGTCATCATACTGTGTACAGGGCTGTATGTGGAGCCATCATACTATGTACAGGGCTGTATGTGGAGCCATCATACTATGTACAGGACTGTATGTGGAGCCATCATACTATGTGCAGGGCTGTATGTGGAGCCATCATACTATGTACAGGACTGTATGTGGAGCCATCATACTATGTACAGGACTGTATGTGGAGCCATCATACTATGTACTGGACTGTATGTGGAGCCATCATACTATGTACAGGGCTGTATGTGGAGCCATCATACTATGTACAGGGTTGTATGTGGAGTCATCATACTATGTACAGGGCTGTATGTGGAGCCATCATACTATGTACAGGGCTGTATGTGGAGCCATCATACTATGTACAGGGCTGTATGTGGAGCCATCATACTATGTGCAGGGCTGTATGTGGAGCCATCATACTATGTGCAGGACTGTATGTGGAGCCATCATACTATGTACAGGACTGTATGTGGAGCCATCATACTATGTACAGGACTGTATGTGGAGCCATCATACTATGTGCAGGACTGTATGTGGAGTCATCATACTATGTACAGGGCTGTATGTGGAGCCATCATACTATGTACAGGACTGTATGTGGAGCCATCATACTATGTACAGGACTGTATGTGGAGTCATCATAATATGTACAGGACTGTATGTGGAGCCATCATACTATGTACAGGACTGTATGTGGAGCCATCATACTATGTACAGGACTGTATGTGGAGCCATCATACTATGTACAGGACTGTATGTGGAGCCATCATACTATGTTCAGGGCTGTATGTGGAGTCATCATACTATGTACAGGGCTGTATGTGGAGCCATCATACTATGTACAGGGCTGTATGTGGAGCCATCATACTATGTACAGGGCTGTATGTGGAGCCATCATACTATGTACAGGACTGTATGTGGAGCCATCATACTATGTACAGGGCTGTATGTGGAGCCATCATACTATGTACAGGGCTGTATGTGGAGCCATCATACTATGTACAGGGCTGTATGTGGAGTCATCATACTATGTACAGGGCTGTATGTGGAGCCATCATACTATGTACAGGACTGTATGTGGAGCCATCATACTATGTTCAGGGCTGTATGTGGAGCCATCATACTATGTACAGGACTGTATGTGGAGCCATCATACTATGTACAGGGCTGTATGTGGAGCCATCATACTATGTGCAGGACTGTATGTGGAGTCATCATACTATGTACAGGACTGTATGTGGAGCCATCATACTATGTACAGGGCTGTATGTGGAGTCATCATACTATGTACAGGGCTGTATGTGGAGCCATCATACTATGTACAGGGCTGTATGTGGAGTCATCATACTATGTACAGGGCTGTATGTGGAGTCATCATACTATGTTCAGGGCTGTATGTGGAGTCATCATACTATGTGCAGGACTGTATGTGGAGTCATCATACTATGTACAGGACTGTATGTGGAGCCATCATACTATGTACAGGGCTGTATGTGGAGTCATCATACTATGTACAGGACTGTATATGGAGCCATCATACTATGTACAGGACTGTATGTGGAGCCATCATACTATGTACAGGACTGTATGTGGAGCCATCATACTATGTACAGGGCTGTATGTGGAGTCATCATACTATGTACAGGGCTGTATGTGGAGTCATCATACTATGTTCAGGGCTGTATGTGGAGTCATCATACTATGTGCAGGACTGTATGTGGAGTCATCATACTATGTACAGGACTGTATGTGGAGCCATCATACTATGTACAGGGCTGTATGTGGAGTCATCATACTATGTACAGGACTGTATATGGAGCCATCATACTATGTACAGGACTGTATGTGGAGCCATCATACTATGTACAGGACTGTATGTGGAGCCATCATACTATGTACAGGACTGTATGTGGAGTCATCATACTATGTACAGGACTGTATGTGGAGCCATCATACTATGTACAGGGCTGTATGTGGAGTCATCATACTATGTACAGGGCTGTATGTGGAGTCATCATACTATGTGCAGGAAAAGGAATATGATGTCATTGGAATCACTGAAACTTGGTGGGACGATACACATGATTGGAATAAAAGGCTAAAAGGATACAACTTATTTGCCAGAAACAGACTTGATAAAAGAGGAGGAGGTGTCGCATTGTATGTTAGAAAAGCGTATATCTGCACAGAGATTGAAGCTTCAGAGACTGGGACTTCTGTGGAAACTGTTTGGGTAAGAATACAAGGAGAGAACAACGGAAAGGACACCATTGTAGGCATTTACTACAGGCCACCTGGGCAAGCTGAAGATATGGATGAACTCTTTATGTATCAAATGACCAAGTTCTCCAAAAAATATGACGTAGTGGTCATGGGAGATTTCAACTATCCAGACATTTGTTGGGAATCTCTCTCAAGTAAAACTAACAGGTCAAGCAAATTCTTATCCTCTCTTGCTGACAACTTTATCTTCCAAAAGGTAGGGGAGAAAACAAGGGGATCTGCTACTTTGGATCTAATCCTTATAAACAGGGAGGAAATGGTTGAGGAGGTAAAGGTGGCTGGGACCCTAGGAGGCAGCGATCATGCTATTATAGAATTTTGGATAACTAGAGGAGGAAGACATGTGAAGACTCAAACTTCAAGGTTAGATTTTAGAAAGGCAGATTTTAAGAGACTCAGAAAGAGAATAGGAGGGATCCAATGGCTGGATGTCCTTAAGGACAAAAATGTCCATGAAGGATGGGAAATTTTTAAAAATGAGATTCTCAAAGCACAATCGTTAACAATCCCGAAAAGTAGGAAGAATGGGAAGCATTTAAGGAAACCAGGATGGATGAACACAGAACTTAAACACATGCTAAAAAGAAAGAAAGAAATGTTTATTAAATGGAAAGAGGGAGGCATATCTAAAGAAGATTATAATGCAGTCTGCAGATCCTGTAGGGCACGTATCAGGTTAGCTAAAGCTGACAATGAATTAAGGCTTGCAAGAGATGTCAAAAGCAATAAAAAAGGATTTTGGGGGTATGTCAAAAGTAAAAGAAAAGTCAAAGATGCTATAGGATTTTTACAGGATGAAAATGGAGAAATGGTAAGAGAGGATGTTGAGAAGGCCGAACTTTTTAATTCCTATTTTGCATCTGTTTTCTCTCAGAAAGAAAATGTAACATCAACTGATCTTCACTGTCCTTTTAAAGGAATAGAGGAATCCAAGTTATCTGTAAACAGAAAGATTGTGAGGGAATATTTAGCTAACATAAATGAGTTCAAGTCTCCAGGTCCAGATGAATTACACCCCAGAGTACTGAAGGAGATCGTAGAAGAAATTTTAGAACCACTCTCCATAATCTTTGAAAATTCTTGGAGAACAGGAGAAGTCCCAGAAGACTGGAGAAGAGCAAATGTTGTTCCTATCTTCAAAAAGGGGAAGAAGGTGGACCCAGGGAACTATAGGCCGGTGAGTCTGACTTCTATACCAGGAAAGATCTTTGAACAAATTATTAAACAACATGTATGTAAGTACATGGATAAGAATGAAGTGATTAACCAGAGTCAGCATGGGTTTGTAACTAACAAGTCATGTCAGACTAACTTAATTTCCTTCTATGACAGAATCACTGACTGGGTGGATCAGGGAAATGCTGTAGATATAGTATATCTTGACTTCAGCAAAGCATTTGACAAAGTATCTCACACCATCCTTATTGAAAAAATGACCAAGTATGCAACGGACCAGGCAACTGTTAGGTGGATTCATAACTGGCTTAGTGATCGGACTCAAAGGGTGGTTGTAAATGGCTTCACATCCAGCTGGATGAATGTCTCAAGTGGGGTACCACAGGGCTCCGTCCTGGGACCTGTATTGTTCAACATCTTTATCAATGATTTAGATGAAGGAATTGAGGGTAAGCTGATTAAATTTGCTGATGACACAAAGCTAGGAGGGATAGCTAATACTAGAGAAGAGAGAGAGAGGATTCAAAAAGACCTAAATAAACTGGAGCAGTGGGCAGCAACCAACAGAATGGTTTTTAACAGGGAAAAATGCAAAGTACTACATCTGGGCAATAAAAATGAAAAAAGCACATACAGAATGGGAGGAATAGAGCTAAGCAACAGTACATGTGAAAAAGACTTAGGTATACTAATAGATCATAGACTGAACATGAGTCAACAGTGTGATGCAGCAGCAAAAAAGGCAAATACAATTCTGGGATGTATTAACAGAAGCATACAGTCTAGATCACGTGAAGTCATTATCGGTCTTTACTCCTCTTTGGTCAGACCTCATCTGGAATACTGTGTACAGTTTTGGGCACCATATTTTAAAAAAGACATAGACAAACTGGAGCAAGTTCAGAGAAGAGCGACCAGAATGGTGACTGGTCTGCAAACCATGTCCTATGAGGAACGATTGCAGGATTTGGGAATGTTTAGCTTGCAAAAAAGAAGACTGAGAGGAGACTTAATAGCTGTCTACAAATATGTCAAGGGCTGTCACATTGTAGAAGGATCATCTTTATTCTCATTTGCACAAGGAAAGACTAGAAGCAATGGGATGAAACTAAATGGGAGGAGACACAGATTAGATATTAGAAAAAACTTTTTGACAGTTAGGGTGATCAATGAGTGGAACAGGCGGCCACGAGAGGTAGTGAGTTCCCATTCAATGGAGGTCTTCAAACAGAGTCTGGACAGACATCTGTCTGAGATGATCTAGTGAATCCTGCTTTGAGCAGGGGGTTGGACCAGATGACCCAGGAGGTCCCTTCCAACTCTACCATTCTATGATTCTATGTACAGGACTGTATGTCGAGCCATCATACTATGTACAGGGCTGTATGTGGAGCCATCATACTATGTACAGGACTGTATGTGGAGCCATCATACTATGTACAGGGCTGTATGTGGAGCCATCATACTATGTGCAGGACTGTATGTGGAGTCATCATACTATGTACAGGACTGTATGTGGAGCCATCATACTATGTACAGGGCTGTATGTGGAGCCATCATACTATGTACAGGACTGTATGTGGAGCCATCATACTATGTGCAGGACTGTATGTGGATCCATCATACTATGTGCAGGACTGTATGTGGAGCCATCATACTATGTACAGGGCTGTATGTGGAGCCATCATACTATGTACAGGGCTGTATGTGGAGCCATCATACTATGTGCAGGACTGTATGTGGAGCCATCATACTATGTGCAGGACTGTATGTGGAGCCATCATACTATGTACAGGACTGTATGTGGAGCCATCATACTATGTACAGGACTGTATGTGGGGCCATCATACTATGTACAGGACTGTATGTGGGGCCATCATACTATGTACAGGGCTGTATGTGGAGCCATCATACTATGTACAGGGCTGTATGTGGAGCCATCATACTATGTACAGGGCTGTATGTGGAGCCATCATACTATGTACAGGGATGTATGTGGAGTCATCATACTATGTACAGGGCTGTATGTGGAGCCATCATACTATGTACAGGGCTGTATGTGGAGCCATCATACTATGTGCAGGACTGTATGTGGAGCCATCATACTATGTACAGGACTGTATGTGGAGTCATCATACTATGTACAGGGCTGTATGTGGAGCCATCATACTATGTGCAGGACTGTATGTGGAGCCATCATACTATGTGCAGGGCTGTATGTGGAGCCATCATACTATGTACAGGGCTGTATGTGGAGTCATCATACTATGTACAGGGCTGTATGTGGAGTCATCATACTATGTACAGGGCTGTATGTGGAGCCATCATACTATGTACAGGGATGTATGTGGAGTCATCATACTATGTACAGGGCTGTATGTGGAGCCATCATACTATGTACAGGGCTGTATGTGGAGTCATCATACTATGTACAGGGCTGTATGTGGAGCCATCATACTATGTGCAGGACTGTATGTGGAGCCATCATACTATGTACAGGGCTGTATGTGGAGCCATCATACTATGTACAGGGCTGTATGTGGAGCCATCATACTATGTACAGGGCTGTATGTGGAGTCATCATACTATGTGCAGGGCTGTATGTGGAGCCATCATACTATGTACAGGGCTGTATGTGGAGCCATCATACTATGTGCAGGGCTGTATGTGGAGCCATCATACTATGTTCAGGGCTGTATGTGGAGCCATCATACTATGTACAGGGCTGTATGTGGAGACATCATACTATGTACAGGACTGTATGTGGAGCCATCATACTATGTACAGGGCTGTATGTGGAGACATCATACTATGTACAGGGCTGTATGTGGAGCCATCATACTATGTACAGGGCTGTATGTGGAGCCATCATACTATGTACAGGACTGTATGTGGAGTCATCATACTATGTACAGGGCTGTATGTGGAGTCATCATACTATGTACAGGGCTGTATGTGGAGTCATCATACTATGTACAGGACTGTATGTGGAGCCATCATACTATGTACAGGGCTGTATGTGGGGCCATCATACTATGTTCAGGGCTGTATGTGGAGTCATCATACTATGTACAGGACTGTATGTGGAGTCATCATACTATGTACAGGGCTGTATGTGGAGCCATCATACTATGTACAGGACTGTATGTGGAGTCATCATACTATGTACAGGGCTGTATGTGGAGCCGTCATACTATGTACTGGACTGTATGTGGAGTCATCATACTATGTACAGGGCTGTATGTGGAGTCATCATACTATGTACAGGGCTGTATGTGGAGTCATCATACTATGTACAGGGCTGTATGTGGAGCCATCATACTATGTACAGGGCTGTATGTGGAGTCATCATACTATGTACAGGACTGTATGTGGAGCCATCATACTATGTACTGGACTGTATGTGTAGTCATCATACTATGTACAGAACTGTATGTGGAGCCATCATACTATGTACAGGGCTGTATGTGGAGCCATCATACTATGTACAGGACTGTATGTGGAGTCATCATACTATGTGCAGGACTGTATGTGGAGCCATCATACTATGTTCAGGGCTGTATGTGGAGCCATCATACTATGTACAGGGCTGTATGTGGAGACATCATACTATGTACAGGACTGTATGTGGAGCCATCATACTATGTACAGGGCTGTATGTGGAGACATCATACTATGTACAGGGCTGTATGTGGAGCCATCATACTATGTACAGGGCTGTATGTGGAGCCATCATACTATGTACAGGACTGTATGTGGAGTCATCATACTATGTACAGGGCTGTATGTGGAGTCATCATACTATGTACAGGGCTGTATGTGGAGTCATCATACTATGTACAGGACTGTATGTGGAGCCATCATACTATGTACAGGGCTGTATGTGGGGCCATCATACTATGTTCAGGGCTGTATGTGGAGTCATCATACTATGTACAGGACTGTATGTGGAGTCATCATACTATGTACAGGGCTGTATGTGGAGCCATCATACTATGTACAGGACTGTATGTGGAGTCATCATACTATGTACAGGGCTGTATGTGGAGCCATCATACTATGTACTGGACTGTATGTGGAGTCATCATACTATGTACAGGGCTGTATGTGGAGTCATCATACTATGTACAGGGCTGTATGTGGAGTCATCATACTATGTACAGGGCTGTATGTGGAGCCATCATACTATGTACAGGGCTGTATGTGGAGTCATCATACTATGTACAGGACTGTATGTGGAGCCATCATACTATGTACTGGACTGTATGTGTAGTCATCATACTATGTACAGGACTGTATGTGGAGCCATCATACTATGTACAGGGCTGTATGTGGAGCCATCATACTATGTACAGGACTGTATGTGGAGTCATCATACTATGTGCAGGACTGTATGTGGAGCCATCATACTATGTACAGGACTGTATGTGGAGCCATCATACTATGTACAGGACTGTATGTGGAGTCATCATACTATGTGCAGGACTGTATGTGGAGCCATCATACTATGTACTGGACTGTATGTGTAGTCATCATACTATGTACAGGGCTGTATGTGGAGCCATCATACTATGTACAGGACTGTATGTGGAGTCATCATACTATGTGCAGGACTGTATGTGGAGCCATCATACTATGTACTGGACTGTATGTGTAGTCATCATACTATGTACAGGGCTGTATGTGGAGTCATCACACTATGTACAGTACTGTATGTGGAGCCATCATACTATGTACAGGACTGTATGTGGAGCCATCATACTATGTACTGGACTGTATGTGTAGTCATCATACTATGTACAGGGCTGTATGTGGAGCCATCATACTATGTACAGGACTGTATGTGGAGTCATCATACTATGTGCAGGACTGTATGTGGAGTCATCATACTATGTGCAGGACTGTATGTGGAGCCATCATACTATGTACAGGGCTGTATGTGGAGCCATCATACTATGTACAGGGCTGTATGTGGAGCAATCATACTATGTACAGGGCTGTATGTGGAGACATCATACTATGTACAGGACTGTATGTGGAGCCATCATACTATGTACAGGGCTGCATGTGGAGCCATCATACTATGTACAGGGCTGTATGTGGAGCCATCATACTATGTACAGGGCTGTATGTGGAGTCATCATACTATGTACAGGACTGTATGTGGGGCCATCATACTATGTACAGGACTGTATGTGGAGCCATCATACTATGTACAGGGCTGTATGTGGGGCCATCATACTATGTACAGGACTGTATGTGGAGCCATCATACTATGTTCAGGGCTGTATGTGGAGCCATCATACTATGTACAGGACTGTATGTGGAGCCATCATACTATGTACAGGACTGTATGTGGAGTCATCATACTATGTACAGGGCTGTATGTGGAGCCATCATACTATGTTCAGGGCTGTATGTGGAGTCATCATACTATGTACAGGACTGTATGTGGAGTCATCATACTATGTACAGGACTGTATGTGGAGCCATCATACTATGTACAGGGCTGTATGTGGAGTCATCATACTATGTACAGGGCTGTATGTGGAGTCATCATACTATGTACAGGGCTGTATGTGGAGTCATCATACTATGTACAGGGCTGTATGTGGAGCCATCATACTATGTACAGGACTGTATGTGGAGCCATCATACTATGTGCAGGGCTGTATGTGGAGTCATCATACTATGTACAGGACTGTATGTGGAGCCATCATACTATGTACAGGGCTGTATGTGGAGCCATCATACTATGTGCAGGACTGTATGTGGAGCCATCATACTATGTACAGGGCTGTATGTGGAGCCATCATACTATGTGCAGGACTGTATGTGGAGCCATCATACTATGTACAGGGCTGTATGTGGAGTCATCATACTATGTACAGGACTGTATGTGGAGCCATCATACTATGTACAGGGCTGTATGTGGAGCCATCATACTATGTGCAGGACTGTATGTGGAGCCATCATACTATGTACAGGGCTGTATGTGGAGCCATCATACTATGTGCAGGGCTGTATGTGGAGCCATCATACTATGTGCAGGACTGTATGTGGAGCCATCATACTATGTACAGGACTGTATGTGGAGCCATCATACTATGTACAGGACTGTATGTGGAGCCATCATACTATGTGCAGCACTGTATGTGGAGCCATCATACTATGTACAGGACTGTATGTGGAGTCATCATACTATGTACAGGGCTGTATGTGGAGCCATCATACTATGTGCAGGACTGTATGTGGAGCCAACATACTATGTACAGGGCTGTATGTGGAGCCATCATACTATGTGCAGGACTGTATGTGGAGCCATCATACTATGTGCAGGACTGTATGTGGAGCCATCATACTATGTGCAGGACTGTATGTGGAGCCATCATACTATGTACAGGGCTGTATGTGGAGCCATCATACTATGTACAGGACTGTATGTGGAGTCATCATACTATGTACAGGGCTGTATGTGGAGCCATCATACTATGTGCAGGACTGTATGTGGAGCCATCATACTATGTACAGGACTGTATGTGGAGCCATCATACTATGTACAGGACTGTATGTGGAGCCATCATACTATGTACAGGACTGTATGTGGAGTCATCATACTATGTACAGGACTGTATGTGGAGCCATCATAGTATGTGCAGGACTGTATGTGTAGTCATCATACTATGTGCAGGACTGTATGTGGAGTCATCATACTATGTACAGGGCTGTATGTGGAGTCATCATACTATGTACAGGACTGTATGTGGAGCCATCATACTATGTACAGGACTGTATGTGGAGCCATCATACTATGTACAGGACTGTATGTGGAGTCATCATACTGTGTACAGGGCTGTATGTGGAGCCATCATACTATGTACAGGGCTGTATGTGGAGCCATCATACTATGTACAGGACTGTATGTGGAGCCATCATACTATGTGCAGGACTGTATGTGGAGTCATCATACTATGTACAGGGCTGTATGTGGAGCCATCATACTATGTACAGGACTGTATGTGGAGCCATCATACTATGTACAGGACTGTATGTGGAGTCATCATACTGTGTACAGGGCTGTATGTGGAGCCATCATACTATGTACAGGGCTGTATGTGGAGCCATCATACTATGTACAGGACTGTATGTGGAGCCATCATACTATGTGCAGGACTGTATGTGGAGCCATCATACTATGTGCAGGACTGTATGTGGAGCCATCATACTATGTACAGGACTGTATGTGGAGCCATCATACTATGTACAGGACTGTATGTGGAGTCATCATACTATGTACAGGGCTGTATGTGGAGCCATCATAGTATGTGCAGGACTGTATGTGTAGTCATCATACTATGTGCAGGACTGTATGTGGAGTCATCATACTATGTACAGGGCTGTATGTGGAGTCATCATACTATGTACAGGACTGTATGTGGAGCCATCATACTATGTACAGGACTGTATGTGGAGCCATCATACTATGTACAGGACTGTATGTGGAGTCATCATACTGTGTACAGGGCTGTATGTGGAGCCATCATACTATGTACAGGGCTGTATGTGGAGCCATCATACTATGTACAGGACTGTATGTGGAGCCATCATACTATGTGCAGGACTGTATGTGGAGTCATCATACTATGTACAGGGCTGTATGTGGAGCCATCATACTATGTACAGGACTGTATGTGGAGCCATCATACTATGTACAGGACTGTATGTGGAGTCATCATACTGTGTACAGGGCTGTATGTGGAGCCATCATACTATGTACAGGGCTGTATGTGGAGCCATCATACTATGTACAGGACTGTATGTGGAGCCATCATACTATGTGCAGGGCTGTATGTGGAGCCATCATACTATGTACAGGACTGTATGTGGAG
Organism: Phyllobates terribilis; assembly: GCF_046119375.1. Classification (NCBI taxonomy): domain Eukaryota; kingdom Metazoa; phylum Chordata; class Amphibia; order Anura; family Dendrobatidae; genus Phyllobates; species Phyllobates terribilis. Next base: position 607,255 of record NW_027363253.1, read on the forward strand.
CCATCATACTATGTACAGGACTGTATGTGGAGCCATCATACTATGTACTGGACTGTATGTGGAGCCATCATACTATGTACAGGGCTGTATGTGGAGCCATCATACTATGTACAGGGTTGTATGTGGAGTCATCATACTATGTACAGGGCTGTATGTGGAGCCATCATACTATGTACAGGGCTGTATGTGGAGCCATCATACTATGTACAGGGCTGTATGTGGAGCCATCATACTATGTGCAGGGCTGTATGTGGAGCCATCATACTATGTGCAGGACTGTATGTGGAGCCATCATACTATGTACAGGACTGTATGTGGAGCCATCATACTATGTACAGGACTGTATGTGGAGCCATCATACTATGTGCAGGACTGTATGTGGAGTCATCATACTATGTACAGGGCTGTATGTGGAGCCATCATACTATGTACAGGACTGTATGTGGAGCCATCATACTATGTACAGGACTGTATGTGGAGTCATCATAATATGTACAGGACTGTATGTGGAGCCATCATACTATGTACAGGACTGTATGTGGAGCCATCATACTATGTACAGGACTGTATGTGGAGCCATCATACTATGTACAGGACTGTATGTGGAGCCATCATACTATGTTCAGGGCTGTATGTGGAGTCATCATACTATGTACAGGGCTGTATGTGGAGCCATCATACTATGTACAGGGCTGTATGTGGAGCCATCATACTATGTACAGGGCTGTATGTGGAGCCATCATACTATGTACAGGACTGTATGTGGAGCCATCATACTATGTACAGGGCTGTATGTGGAGCCATCATACTATGTACAGGGCTGTATGTGGAGCCATCATACTATGTACAGGGCTGTATGTGGAGTCATCATACTATGTACAGGGCTGTATGTGGAGCCATCATACTATGTACAGGACTGTATGTGGAGCCATCATACTATGTTCAGGGCTGTATGTGGAGCCATCATACTATGTACAGGACTGTATGTGGAGCCATCATACTATGTACAGGGCTGTATGTGGAGCCATCATACTATGTGCAGGACTGTATGTGGAGTCATCATACTATGTACAGGACTGTATGTGGAGCCATCATACTATGTTCAGGGCTGTATGTGGAGCCATCATACTATGTACAGGACTGTATGTGGAGCCATCATACTATGTACAGGGCTGTATGTGGAGCCATCATACTATGTACAGGGCTGTATGTGGAGCCATCATACTATGTACAGGACTGTATGTGGAGCCATCATACTATGTACAGGGCTGTATGTGGAGTCATCATACTATGTACAGGGCTGTATGTGGAGCCATCATACTATGTACAGGGCTGTATGTGGAGTCATCATACTATGTACAGGGCTGTATGTGGAGTCATCATACTATGTTCAGGGCTGTATGTGGAGTCATCATACTATGTGCAGGACTGTATGTGGAGTCATCATACTATGTACAGGACTGTATGTGGAGCCATCATACTATGTACAGGGCTGTATGTGGAGTCATCATACTATGTACAGGACTGTATATGGAGCCATCATACTATGTACAGGACTGTATGTGGAGCCATCATACTATGTACAGGACTGTATGTGGAGCCATCATACTATGTACAGGGCTGTATGTGGAGTCATCATACTATGTACAGGGCTGTATGTGGAGTCATCATACTATGTTCAGGGCTGTATGTGGAGTCATCATACTATGTGCAGGACTGTATGTGGAGTCATCATACTATGTACAGGACTGTATGTGGAGCCATCATACTATGTACAGGGCTGTATGTGGAGTCATCATACTATGTACAGGACTGTATATGGAGCCATCATACTATGTACAGGACTGTATGTGGAGCCATCATACTATGTACAGGACTGTATGTGGAGCCATCATACTATGTACAGGACTGTATGTGGAGTCATCATACTATGTACAGGACTGTATGTGGAGCCATCATACTATGTACAGGGCTGTATGTGGAGTCATCATACTATGTACAGGGCTGTATGTGGAGTCATCATACTATGTGCAGGAAAAGGAATATGATGTCATTGGAATCACTGAAACTTGGTGGGACGATACACATGATTGGAATAAAAGGCTAAAAGGATACAACTTATTTGCCAGAAACAGACTTGATAAAAGAGGAGGAGGTGTCGCATTGTATGTTAGAAAAGCGTATATCTGCACAGAGATTGAAGCTTCAGAGACTGGGACTTCTGTGGAAACTGTTTGGGTAAGAATACAAGGAGAGAACAACGGAAAGGACACCATTGTAGGCATTTACTACAGGCCACCTGGGCAAGCTGAAGATATGGATGAACTCTTTATGTATCAAATGACCAAGTTCTCCAAAAAATATGACGTAGTGGTCATGGGAGATTTCAACTATCCAGACATTTGTTGGGAATCTCTCTCAAGTAAAACTAACAGGTCAAGCAAATTCTTATCCTCTCTTGCTGACAACTTTATCTTCCAAAAGGTAGGGGAGAAAACAAGGGGATCTGCTACTTTGGATCTAATCCTTATAAACAGGGAGGAAATGGTTGAGGAGGTAAAGGTGGCTGGGACCCTAGGAGGCAGCGATCATGCTATTATAGAATTTTGGATAACTAGAGGAGGAAGACATGTGAAGACTCAAACTTCAAGGTTAGATTTTAGAAAGGCAGATTTTAAGAGACTCAGAAAGAGAATAGGAGGGATCCAATGGCTGGATGTCCTTAAGGACAAAAATGTCCATGAAGGATGGGAAATTTTTAAAAATGAGATTCTCAAAGCACAATCGTTAACAATCCCGAAAAGTAGGAAGAATGGGAAGCATTTAAGGAAACCAGGATGGATGAACACAGAACTTAAACACATGCTAAAAAGAAAGAAAGAAATGTTTATTAAATGGAAAGAGGGAGGCATATCTAAAGAAGATTATAATGCAGTCTGCAGATCCTGTAGGGCACGTATCAGGTTAGCTAAAGCTGACAATGAATTAAGGCTTGCAAGAGATGTCAAAAGCAATAAAAAAGGATTTTGGGGGTATGTCAAAAGTAAAAGAAAAGTCAAAGATGCTATAGGATTTTTACAGGATGAAAATGGAGAAATGGTAAGAGAGGATGTTGAGAAGGCCGAACTTTTTAATTCCTATTTTGCATCTGTTTTCTCTCAGAAAGAAAATGTAACATCAACTGATCTTCACTGTCCTTTTAAAGGAATAGAGGAATCCAAGTTATCTGTAAACAGAAAGATTGTGAGGGAATATTTAGCTAACATAAATGAGTTCAAGTCTCCAGGTCCAGATGAATTACACCCCAGAGTACTGAAGGAGATCGTAGAAGAAATTTTAGAACCACTCTCCATAATCTTTGAAAATTCTTGGAGAACAGGAGAAGTCCCAGAAGACTGGAGAAGAGCAAATGTTGTTCCTATCTTCAAAAAGGGGAAGAAGGTGGACCCAGGGAACTATAGGCCGGTGAGTCTGACTTCTATACCAGGAAAGATCTTTGAACAAATTATTAAACAACATGTATGTAAGTACATGGATAAGAATGAAGTGATTAACCAGAGTCAGCATGGGTTTGTAACTAACAAGTCATGTCAGACTAACTTAATTTCCTTCTATGACAGAATCACTGACTGGGTGGATCAGGGAAATGCTGTAGATATAGTATATCTTGACTTCAGCAAAGCATTTGACAAAGTATCTCACACCATCCTTATTGAAAAAATGACCAAGTATGCAACGGACCAGGCAACTGTTAGGTGGATTCATAACTGGCTTAGTGATCGGACTCAAAGGGTGGTTGTAAATGGCTTCACATCCAGCTGGATGAATGTCTCAAGTGGGGTACCACAGGGCTCCGTCCTGGGACCTGTATTGTTCAACATCTTTATCAATGATTTAGATGAAGGAATTGAGGGTAAGCTGATTAAATTTGCTGATGACACAAAGCTAGGAGGGATAGCTAATACTAGAGAAGAGAGAGAGAGGATTCAAAAAGACCTAAATAAACTGGAGCAGTGGGCAGCAACCAACAGAATGGTTTTTAACAGGGAAAAATGCAAAGTACTACATCTGGGCAATAAAAATGAAAAAAGCACATACAGAATGGGAGGAATAGAGCTAAGCAACAGTACATGTGAAAAAGACTTAGGTATACTAATAGATCATAGACTGAACATGAGTCAACAGTGTGATGCAGCAGCAAAAAAGGCAAATACAATTCTGGGATGTATTAACAGAAGCATACAGTCTAGATCACGTGAAGTCATTATCGGTCTTTACTCCTCTTTGGTCAGACCTCATCTGGAATACTGTGTACAGTTTTGGGCACCATATTTTAAAAAAGACATAGACAAACTGGAGCAAGTTCAGAGAAGAGCGACCAGAATGGTGACTGGTCTGCAAACCATGTCCTATGAGGAACGATTGCAGGATTTGGGAATGTTTAGCTTGCAAAAAAGAAGACTGAGAGGAGACTTAATAGCTGTCTACAAATATGTCAAGGGCTGTCACATTGTAGAAGGATCATCTTTATTCTCATTTGCACAAGGAAAGACTAGAAGCAATGGGATGAAACTAAATGGGAGGAGACACAGATTAGATATTAGAAAAAACTTTTTGACAGTTAGGGTGATCAATGAGTGGAACAGGCGGCCACGAGAGGTAGTGAGTTCCCATTCAATGGAGGTCTTCAAACAGAGTCTGGACAGACATCTGTCTGAGATGATCTAGTGAATCCTGCTTTGAGCAGGGGGTTGGACCAGATGACCCAGGAGGTCCCTTCCAACTCTACCATTCTATGATTCTATGTACAGGACTGTATGTCGAGCCATCATACTATGTACAGGGCTGTATGTGGAGCCATCATACTATGTACAGGACTGTATGTGGAGCCATCATACTATGTACAGGGCTGTATGTGGAGCCATCATACTATGTGCAGGACTGTATGTGGAGTCATCATACTATGTACAGGACTGTATGTGGAGCCATCATACTATGTACAGGGCTGTATGTGGAGCCATCATACTATGTACAGGACTGTATGTGGAGCCATCATACTATGTGCAGGACTGTATGTGGATCCATCATACTATGTGCAGGACTGTATGTGGAGCCATCATACTATGTACAGGGCTGTATGTGGAGCCATCATACTATGTACAGGGCTGTATGTGGAGCCATCATACTATGTGCAGGACTGTATGTGGAGCCATCATACTATGTGCAGGACTGTATGTGGAGCCATCATACTATGTACAGGACTGTATGTGGAGCCATCATACTATGTACAGGACTGTATGTGGGGCCATCATACTATGTACAGGACTGTATGTGGGGCCATCATACTATGTACAGGGCTGTATGTGGAGCCATCATACTATGTACAGGGCTGTATGTGGAGCCATCATACTATGTACAGGGCTGTATGTGGAGCCATCATACTATGTACAGGGATGTATGTGGAGTCATCATACTATGTACAGGGCTGTATGTGGAGCCATCATACTATGTACAGGGCTGTATGTGGAGCCATCATACTATGTGCAGGACTGTATGTGGAGCCATCATACTATGTACAGGACTGTATGTGGAGTCATCATACTATGTACAGGGCTGTATGTGGAGCCATCATACTATGTGCAGGACTGTATGTGGAGCCATCATACTATGTGCAGGGCTGTATGTGGAGCCATCATACTATGTACAGGGCTGTATGTGGAGTCATCATACTATGTACAGGGCTGTATGTGGAGTCATCATACTATGTACAGGGCTGTATGTGGAGCCATCATACTATGTACAGGGATGTATGTGGAGTCATCATACTATGTACAGGGCTGTATGTGGAGCCATCATACTATGTACAGGGCTGTATGTGGAGTCATCATACTATGTACAGGGCTGTATGTGGAGCCATCATACTATGTGCAGGACTGTATGTGGAGCCATCATACTATGTACAGGGCTGTATGTGGAGCCATCATACTATGTACAGGGCTGTATGTGGAGTCATCATACTATGTGCAGGGCTGTATGTGGAGCCATCATACTATGTACAGGGCTGTATGTGGAGCCATCATACTATGTACAGGGATGTATGTGGAGTCATCATACTATGTACAGGGCTGTATGTGGAGCCATCATACTATGTACAGGGCTGTATGTGGAGTCATCATACTATGTACAGGGCTGTATGTGGAGCCATCATACTATGTGCAGGACTGTATGTGGAGCCATCATACTATGTACAGGGCTGTATGTGGAGCCATCATACTATGTACAGGGCTGTATGTGGAGTCATCATACTATGTACAGGGCTGTATGTGGAGCCATCATACTATGTACAGGGATGTATGTGGAGTCATCATACTATGTACAGGGCTGTATGTGGAGCCATCATACTATGTACAGGGCTGTATGTGGAGTCATCATACTATGTACAGGGCTGTATGTGGAGCCATCATACTATGTGCAGGACTGTATGTGGAGCCATCATACTATGTACAGGGCTGTATGTGGAGCCATCATACTATGTACAGGGCTGTATGTGGAGCCATCATACTATGTACAGGGCTGTATGTGGAGTCATCATACTATGTGCAGGGCTGTATGTGGAGCCATCATACTATGTACAGGGCTGTATGTGGAGCCATCATACTATGTACAGGGATGTATGTGGAGTCATCATACTATGTACAGGGCTGTATGTGGAGCCATCATACTATGTACAGGGCTGTATGTGGAGTCATCATACTATGTACAGGGCTGTATGTGGAGCCATCATACTATGTGCAGGACTGTATGTGGAGCCATCATACTATGTACAGGGCTGTATGTGGAGCCATCATACTATGTACAGGGCTGTATGTGGAGTCATCATACTATGTACAGGACTGTATGTGGAGTCATCATACTATGTGCAGGACTGTATGTGGAGCCATCATACTATGTACAGGACTGTATGTGGGGCCATCATACTATGTACAGGACTGTATGTGGAGTCATCATACTATGTACAGGGCTGTATGTGGAGCCATCATACTATGTACAGGACTGTATGTGGAGTCATCATACTATGTACAGGGCTGTATGTGGAGTCATCATACTATGTACAGGACTGTATGTGGGGCCATCATACTATGTACAGAACTGTATGTGGGGCCATCATACTATGTACAGGTCTGTATGTGGAGACATCATACTATGTACAGGGCTGTATGTGGAGCCATCATACTATGTACAGGACTGTATGTGGAGCCATCATACTATGTACAGGGCTGTATGTGGAGCCATCATACTATGTACAGGACTGTATGTGGAGCCATCATACTATGTACAGGACTGTATGTGGGGCCATCATACTATGTACAGGACTGTATGTGGAGTCATCATACTATGTACAGGGCTGTATGTGGAGCCATCATACTATGTACAGGACTGTATGTGGAGTCATCATACTATGTACAGGGCTGTATGTGGAGTCATCATACTATGTACAGGACTGTATGTGGGGCCATCATACTATGTACAGAACTGTATGTGGGGCCATCATACTATGTACAGGTCTGTATGTGGAGACATCATACTATGTACAGGGCTGTATGTGGAGCCATCATACTATGTACAGGACTGTATGTGGAGCCATCATACTATGTACAGGGCTGTATGTGGAGCCATCATACTATGTACAGGACTGTATGTGGAGCCATCATACTATGTACAGGGCTGTATGTGGAGCCATCATACTATGTACAGGACTGTATGTGGAGCCATCATACTATGTACAGGACTGTATGTGGAGCCATCATACTATGTACAGGGCTGTATGTGGAGCCATCATACTATGTACAGGGCTGTATGTGGAGCCATCATACTATGTACAGGGCTGTATGTGGAGTCATCATACTATGTACAGGGCTGTATGTGGAGTCATCATACTATGTACAGGACTGTATGTGGAGCCATCATACTATGTACAGGACTGTATGTGGAGCCATCATACTATGTACAGGGCTGTATGTGGAGCCATCATACTATGTACAGGGCTGTATGTGGGGCCATCATACTATGTACAGGACTGTATGTGGAGTCATCATACTATGTACAGGGCTGTATGTGGGGCCATCATACTATGTACAGGACTGTATGTGGAGCCATCATACTATGTACAGGGCTGTATGTGGAGCCATCATACTATGTACAGGACTGTATGTGGAGCCATCATACTATGTACAGGACTGTATGTGGAGCCATCATACTATGTACAGGACTGTATGTGGGGCCATCATACTATGTACAGGGCTGTATGTGGAGTCATCATACTATGTACAGGACTGTATGTGGAGCCATCATACTATGTACAGGACTGTATGTGGAGCCATCATACTATGTACAGGACTGTATGTGGAGTCATCATACTATGTACAGGACTGTATGTGGAGCCATCATACTATGTACAGGGCTGTATGTGGAGCCATCATACTATGTACAGGGCTGTATGTGGAGTCATCATACTATGTACAGGACTGTATGTGGAGTCATCATACTATGTACAGGACTGTATGTGGAGCCATCATACTATGTACAGGGCTGTATGTGGAGCCATCATACTATGTACAGGGCTGTATGTGGAGTCATCATACTATGTACAGGGCTGTATGTGGAGTCATCATACTATGTACAGGACTGTATGTGGAGTCATCATACTATGTACAGGACTGTATGTGGAGCCATCATACTATGTACAGGGCTGTATGTGGAGTCATCATACTATGTACAGGGCTGTATGTGGAGTCATCATACTATGTACAGGGCTGTATGTGGAGTCATCATACTATGTACAGGGCTGTATGTGGAGTCATCATACTATGTACAGGGCTGTATGTGGAGTCATCATACTATGTACAGGGCTGTATGTGGAGCCATCATACTATGTACAGGACTGTATGTGGAGTCATCATACTATGTACAGGACTGTATGTGGAGTCATCATACTATGTACAGGACTGTATGTGGAGTCATCATACTATGTACAGGACTGTATGTGGAGTCATCATACTATGTACAGGGCTGTATGTGGAGCCATCATACTATGTACAGGGCTGTATGTGGAGCCATCATACTATGTGCAGGACTGTATGTGGAGCCATCATACTATGTACAGGACTGTATGTGGAGCCATCATACTATGTACAGGACTGTATGTGGAGTCATCATACTATGTACAGGACTGTATGTGGAGCCATCATACTATGTACAGGACTGTATGTGGAGCCATCATACTGTGTACAGGGTTGTATGTGGAGCCGTGTTCGCCATGACCTACAGCGACCGACAGAGGGCGGCAGACAAGTGCGAGGAGATGGAGGAGGCTACAGCCAGTGCTTCCAGCTCCTGTACGGTAAGTACAGACAATCCACCTGGCCACGTACAAGACATCGTTCACACTTACCTGCCATTTTTTACATTTTCTTAAATGCATATATTTTGATTTTATTAAAAATGGGATTTATTAAAATTTTTGGGTCTGACATCTGTTTAATGAGTTAACTGAGAATTCATCAGTGAGCTTGCAGCTTTTTTTTTTAAGCTGTCATTTTACTGAGCCTACATGAAAGCTGAGCAGAACTTTGTGTCAGTGAGAGGAGCTCACTGACAGGTCCTCAGTTGACTCATTCCACAGCCACTTAAAAAGCCTGTAAAAGCCAAACTGTGAAAAATTTTTAATGGAACCAATTTGCAAAAAATATTTGGCTCAAAAATAAATGCATTTAAATACAAAAGAAAGTCCCCAAAGGTGACCATAACATTTAAAGGGGAAATGCCCGCTCAAACAAGATCCCTATGGTTAGAGATTTCCTGGACACAGCCCTGCTCAGAGTGGAAAAACATGGCTGCTCTGGTACAGAAACAGCGCCACATCTGCTCACAGGCGGTATTGTAGGACCCTGAGCTGTAATACCAAATACAACCCATGGGTCAGGGTGGCGCTGTTTTCCGTAACAATTATTTAAATGTTTTTATTCCCTGACGAAGTAAATGGTGAAGAATAAAAACGCAAGGTATATAAGAAAGCGCCTGCAGTTTATTCCGGCGGGCGGGATGCTGAAGCTTCGATCCCCATGGTGCGAGCCTCCATGTGAGGCCGGTGTGGGGACTCGCCTCCTCTCCTGCCTGGAGGGCGCACATTAGCGGCCGCTGTAGGCGGATTAGGATGAACGGCTGGAATGTGCTGGATTATAGGGCCCCGGCTCTCATCGCTCCGGGCTGAGAAAATATTCGTCTGCGCACTGATTCCATCACTCAGAGGCGAACGCCCAGTAACCCTGTACGGCCGGGTCTGCCAGTCACTATAGCGGCAGGATGGGCCCTGAACACTGTCAGGAGTCAGTCATAGCAGGGGTCCTCCAAGTCACAGCTGCTACCTACAGGGCACCAGGTCCAAGCCCAGAGGCCGGTAACTGACCTCCTCCCAGCGAGTGAGGCCGCACCCAGCGGAGGCCATACAGGAACAGAAGGGAGGCCATTGTAGAGCAAGTGCCCGGAAATGTGGCATCCAGAGAAGTCACCGCATACAAGCGCCCAGAGCTGAGCCCTCATCTAAGCCCAAAACAGGTTTAAGACGAGGAGGGGTTAATGCAGGACAAAAACAGCGCAAATAATGATGGCAATACCGCCACTCATACCAGTATTATAGCAGTTATATTCTTATACAGGGGCAGTATCATAGCAGTTATATTCTTATACAGGGGCAGTATCATAGCAGTTATATTCTTATACAGGGGCAGTATCATAGCAGTTATATTCTTATACAGGGGCAGTATTATAGCAGTTATATTCTTATACAGGGGCAGTATCATAGCAGTTATATTCTTATACAGGGGCAGTATCATAGCAGTTATATTCTTATACAGGGGCAGTATCATAGCAGTTATATTCTTATACAGGGGCAGTATTATAGCAGTTATATTCTTATACAGGGGCAGTATCATAGCAGTTATATTCTTATACAGGGGCAGTATATAGCAGTTATATTCTTATACAGGGGCAGTATATAGCAGTTATATTTTTATACAGGGGCAGTATCATAGCAGTTATATTCTTATACAGGGGCAGTATTATAGCAGTTATATTCTTATACAGGGGCAGTATTATAGTAGTTATATTCTTATACAGGGGCAGTATCATAGCAGTTATATTCTTATACAGGGGCAGTATATAGCAGTTATATTCTTATACAGGGGCAGTATTATAGCAGTTATATTCTTATACAGGGGCAGTATCATAGCAGTTATATTCTTATACAGGGGCAGTATCATAGCAGTTATATTCTTAAACAGGGGCAGTATCATAGCAGTTATATTCTTATACAGGGGCAGTATTATAGTAGTTATATTCTTATACAGGGGCAGTATCATAGCAGTTATATTCTTATACAGGGGCAGTATCATAGCAGTTATATTCTTATACAGGGGCGGTATTATAGCAGTTATATTCTTGTACATAGGGGCAGTATTATAGCAGTTATATTCTTGTACATGGGAGCAGCATTATAGTAATTATATTCTTGTACATAGGAGCTGTATTATAGTAGTTATATTCTTGTACATAGAGGGCAATATTATAGTAATTATATTCTTGTACATAGGGGGCTGTATTATAGTAGTTATATTCATGTACATTACAGACCAAAAGTTTGGACACACCTCATTTAAAGATTTTTCTGTATTTTCATGACTATGAAAATTGTGCTTTCACACTGAAGGCATCAAAACTATGAATTAACACATGTGGAATTATATACTTAACAAAAAAGTGTGAAACAACTGAAAATATGTCTTATATTCTAGGTTCTTCAAAGTAGCCACCTTTTGCTTTGATGACTGCTTTGCACACTCTTGGCATTCTCTTGATGAGCTTCAAGAGGTAGTCACCGGAAATGGTTTTCACTTCACAGGTGTGCCCTGTCAGGTTTAATAAGTGGGATTTCTTGCCTTATAAATGGGGTTGGGACCATCAGTTGTGTTGTGCAGAACTCTGGTGGATACACAGCTGATTGTCCTACTGAATAGACTGTTAGAATTTGTATTATGGCAAGAAAAAAGCAGCTAAGAAAAGAAAAACGAGTGGCCATCATTACTTTAAGAAATGAAGGTAAGTCAGTGCGAAAAATTGGGCAATCTTTGAAAGTGTCCCCAAGTGCAGTTGCAAAAACCATCAAGCGCTACAAAGAAACTGGCTCACATGAGGACCGCCCCAGGAAAGGAAGACCAAGAGTCACCTCTGCTTCTGAGAATAAGTTTATCCGAGTCACCAGCGTCAGAAATCTCAGGTTAACAGCAGCTCAGATTAGAGACCAGGTCAATGCCACACAGAGTTCTAGCAGCAGACACATCTCTTCAACAACTGTTAAGAGGAGACTTTGTGCAGCAGGCCTTCATGGTAAAATAGCTGCTGGGAAACCACTGCTAAGGACAGGCAACAAGCAGAAGAGACTTGTTTGGGCTCAAGAACACAAGGAATGGACATTAGACCAGTGGAAATCTGTGCTTTGGTCTGATGAGTCCAAATTTGAGATCTTTGGTTGCAACCACCGTGTCTTTGTGTGACGCAGAAAAGGTGAACGGATGGACTCTACATGCCTGGTTCCCACCGTGAAGCATGGAGGAGGAGGTGTGATGGTGTGGGGGTGCTTTGCTGGTGACACTGTTGGGGGATTTATTCAAAATTGAAGGCATACTGAACCGGCATGGCTACTTCAGCATCTTGCAGCGGCATGCTATTCCATCCGGTTTGCGTTTAGTTGGACCATCATTTATTTTTCAACAGGACAATGACCCCAAACACACCTCCAGGCTGTGTAAGGGCTATCTGACCAAGGTGGAAAGTGATGGGGTGCTACGCCAGATGACCTGGCCTCCACAGTCACCAGACCTGAACCCAATCGAGATGGTTTGGGGTGAGCTGGACCGCAGAGTGAAGGCAAAAGGGCCAACAAGTGCTAAGCATCTCTGGGAACTCCTTCAAGATTGTTGGAAGACCATTTCCGGTGACTACCTCTTGAAGCTCATCAAAAGAATGCCAAGAGTGTGCAAAGCAGTCATCAAAGCAAAAGGTGGCTACTTTGAAGAACCTAGAATATAAGACATATTTTCAGTTGTTTCACACTTCTTTGTTAAGTATATGATTCCACATGTGTTAATTCATAGTTTTGATGCCTTCAGTGTGAATGTACAATTTTCACAGTCATGAAAATACAGAAAAATCTTTAAATGAGAAGGTGTGTCCAAACTTTTGGTCTGTACTGTACATGGGAGCAGTATTATAGTAGTTATATTCTTGTACATAGGAGCAGTATTATAGTAATTATATTCTTGTACATAGGAGGCAGTATTATAGTAGTTATATTCTTGTACATAGGGACTGTATTATAGTAGTTATATTCTTGTACATAGGAGCAGTATTATAGTAGTTATATTCTTGTACATAGGAGCAGTGTTATAGTAGTTATATTCTTGTACATAGGAGCAGTATTATAGTAGTTATATTCATGTACATGGGAGCAGTATTATAGTAGTTATATTCTTGTACAAAAAGAGCAGTATTATAGTAGTTGTATTCTTGTACATAGGAGCTGTATTATAATAGTTATATTCTTGTACATAGGGGGCGGTATTATAGTAGTTATACAGTTAGGTCCATATATATTTGGACAGAGGCAACATTTTTTCTAATTTTGGTTCTAGACATTACCACAATGAATTTTAAACAAAACAATTCAGATGCAGTTGAAGTTCAGACTTTCAGCTTTCATTTGAGGGTATCCACATTAAAATTGGATGAAGGGATTAGGAGTTTCAGCTCCTTAACATGTGACACCCTGTTTTTAAAGGGACCAAAAGTAATTGGACAGATTAAATAATTGTAAATAAAATGTTCATTTCTAGTAGTTAGTTGAAAACCCTTTGTTGGCAATGACTGCCTGAAGTCTTGAACTCATGGACATCACCAGACTCTGAGTTTCCTCCTTTTTGATGCTCTGCCAGGCCTTCACTGCGGAGGTTTTCAGTTGCTGTTTGTTTGTGGGCCTTTCTGTCTGAAGTTTAGTCTTTAACAAGTGAAATGCATGCTCAATTGGGTTGAGATCAGGTGACTGACTTGGCCATTCAAGAATATTCCACTTCTTTTCTTTAATAAACTCCTGGGTTGCTTTGGCTTTATGTTTTGGGTTATTGTCCATCTGTAGTATGAAACGACGACCAATCAGTTTGGCTGCATTCAGCTGGATCTGAGCAGACAGTATGGCTCTGAATACATCAGAATTCATTCGGTTCCTTCTGTCCTGTGTCACATCATCAATAAACACTAGTGACCCAGTGCCACTGGCAGCCATGCATGCCCAAGCCATCACACTGCCTCCGCCGTGTTTTACAGATGATGTGGTATGCTTTGGATCATGAGCTGTACCACGCCTTCACCATACTTTTCGCTTTCCATCATTCTGGTAGAGGTTGATCTTGGTTTCATCTGTCCAAAGAATGTTCTTCCAGAACTGTGCTGGCTTTTTTAGATGTTTTTTAGCAAAGTCCAGTCTAGCCTTTTTATTCTTGATGCTTATGAGTGGCTTGCACCGTGCAGTGAACCCACTGTATTTACTTTCATGCAGTCTTCTCTTTATGGTAGATTTGGATATTGATACACCTACCTCCTGGAGAGTGTTGTTCACTTGGTTGGCTGTTGTGAAGGGGTTTCTCTTCACCATGGAGATTATTCTGCGATCATACACCACTGTTGTCTTCCGTGGGCGCCCAGGTCTTTTTGCATTGATGAGTTCACCAGTGCTTTCTTTCTTTCTCAGAATGTACCAAACTGTAGATTTTGCCACTCATAATATTGTAGCAATTTCTCGGATGGTTTTTTTCTGATTTTGCAGGTTAATGATGGCTTGTTTCACCTGCACGGAGAGCGCCTTTGATCGCATGTTTACTTCACAGCAAAACCTTCCAAACGCAAGCACCACACCTCAAATCAACTCCAGGCCTTTTATCTGCTTAATTGAGAATGACATAACGAAGGGATTGCCCTCACCTGTCCATGAAATAGCCTTGGAGTCAATTGTCCAATTACTTTTGGTCCCTTTAAAAACAGGGTGTCACATGTTAAGGAGCTGAAACTCCTAAACCCTTCATCCAATTTTAGTGTGGATACCCTCAAATGAAAGCTGAAAGTCTGAACTTCAACTGCATCTGAATTGTTTTGTTTAAAATTCATTGTGGTAATGTCTAGAACCAAAATTAGAAAAATGTTGTCTCTGTCCAAATATATATGGACCTAACTGTATTCATGTACATGGGAGCAGTATTATAGTAGTTATATTCTTGTACATAGGGAGCAGTATTATAGTAGTTATATTCTTGTACATAGGGAGCAGTATTATAGTAGTTATATTCTTGTACATAGGAGCTGTATTATAGTAGTTGTATTCTTGTACATAGGGGGCTGTATTATAGTATTTGTATTCTTGTACATAGGAGAGTATTATAGTAGTTATATTCTTGTACATAGGAGCTGTATTATAGTAGTTGTATTCTTGTACATAGGGGGCTGTATTATAGTATTTGTATTGTTGTACATAGGAGCTGTATTATAGTTATTATATTCTTGTACATAGGGAGCAGTATTATGGTAGTTATATTCTTGTACATAGGGGGCAGTATTATAGTAGTTATATTCCTGTACATAGAAGCAGTATTATAGTAGTTATATTCTTGTACATAGAAGCAGTATTATAGTAGTTGTATTCTTGTGCATAGGGGGCAGTATTATAGTATTTGTATTCTTGTACATAGGAGCAGTATTATAGTAGTTGTATTCTTGTACATAGGGGGCTGTATTATAGTAGTTGTATTCTTGTACATGGGAGCAGTATTATAGTAGTTATATTCTTGTACATGGGAGCAGTATTATAGTAGTTATATTCTTGTACATAGAAGCAGTATTATAGTAGTTATATTCTTGTACATAGAAGCAGTATTATAGTATTTGTATTCTTGTACATAGGCGCAGTATTATAGTAGTTATATTCTTGTACATAGAAGCAGTATTATAGTAGTTATATTCTTGTACATAGAAGCAGTATTATAGTATTTGTATTCTTGTACATAGGAGCAGTATTATAGTATTTGTATTCTTGTCCATAGGAGAGGATAGACGTGTGCTTGAGAGCTCTCAGCAGGGCGGAGGCATGGCTTCTGACCCAGGTGGAGGGGAGGGGAGCTGGGCTGATGATCCAGGGAAAGCCCCTGGTTTGGAGTCTGGCCTGCAGCCTGCACCTGATGGTAATGGAAAGCTGGAGATGGTGGCTGGTGAGTTTTCTAAACCTGCTTGTTATGTTGGAGGATTAAATGATAAAGTTACAAGGCAAAGTATATTTAAGCTGGAATTGCATATCAGCAAACTAAAAGAAGAAATTAAGAAAGAGACTGATCCTAAGGTAAAACTGATGAAATGCGAGTGTCTGGATGATTGCAGCCGAGAGCTGCTGATCAGGAAAGAAAAACTGGAGAAAGGTTTAAACTCTGTGCCCAGAAAGGAGACTTGGGCTAAAGAGAAAAAAAAAGAATCCAGAGCCCAGACTGTGAGCAGAAAACGCTTTATTGGGAATAAGGACATTAAATATAAAACTGTGTACAGCATTGTGGAGCAAGGAAGCCCAGTGAGAAGTGCAGCGCTGATATCGGGCACAATGTGAGGGGTCCGAGACACCAGAAAGTGCTGCAGAGGAAAG
This sequence comes from Phyllobates terribilis, assembly GCF_046119375.1. Lineage (NCBI taxonomy): Eukaryota > Metazoa > Chordata > Amphibia > Anura > Dendrobatidae > Phyllobates > Phyllobates terribilis. The sequence goes on from NW_027363253.1 coordinate 624,041, forward strand.
TGTGCCAGCAAACGAGGGGTTAACTGCAGTGACCTCTCTATGCAGCAATGAAGTGAGCTCAGCTGCTGAGAGTGAGAAAGAAAGTGCACCCTGTACTGATACTGTGAGTGAGACCCCCCTCAGCGCTGTGAGTGAGACCCGCTCACTGGTGCTAGTGAATGTCTGTCTGCAACAGATAATACAAATATTATAATGGACTCTGAACCATCCATGTCAGTGAATAGAGACAATACTGTGCAACCATCAGTGGTAATGGACTCTATGTCAGCGGATGGAGACCACACTGCAGTAGTAATGGACTCTCAACCCTCCATGTCAGTGAATGGAGATAATACTGTGCAGCAATCAGTGGTGATGGACTCTATGTCATGTATGTCAGCGGATGGAGACCACACTGCAGTGGTAATGGACTCTCAACCCTCCATGTCAGTGAATAGAGACAATACTGTGCAACCATCAGTAGTAGATCTGGGTGTTGTTGCAGCACAGTCAGGTGTCAGTAATCATGGAGCTAGGGAGAGCTCCAGCACTAATCCTCCAGCAGCGGTGGAGATTTCCAGCACTGATCCACCTGCGGCTGGTGAAAGCTCCGGCACTGACGCATCTGCGGCTGGTGAAAGCTCCGGCACTGACGCATCTGCGGCTGGTGAAAGCTCCGGCACTGACCCATCTGCTGACCATCAGTTCAGGAGACTGTTCTCTAATGTCACCAGACCAGTGAACCCCCCGCCTCAGAGGAGAAACGCAGTCAGGATAAAATACACAGGACCAGAGAACATCCCATCCAGAATTTACATTGGGAAAGTTCTCCTAAAAGACTTCATGAAGTTCAATGCGTCTGAGGTCTACGCTCTGATCCATATCCCATCCAGCAGGATCTATGACATCAGCTTTAAGCTCCAGTGTGATCTGGATTTGTTCTGGAACATCTATAATGACACCAGAGAAGATGAGATCTGGGATCACCTCCATTGTATCCAGCTGTCTAAGCCGCAGGAGATAACGGCCACTGTCCTGTTCCAGTCTGAGGTGGTGGCGGTGGCGGATCTGCAGCACTGGCTGAACCGGCAGTGCATAGTGAGAAGTCATCCTGACAAGATCTATGATGAGGAGCAGATATGGAATGGAGGATATACACTGAAAATCCAGCTGATACAAGAGAGCGGTGTGACCAGACATCTGCCGCACTCCTACCTGGGCTCAGAGAGGGGGATCTGCTACTACCCTGGTCAGCCACGTCTGTGCCATAGATGTGGGGGCCGGCATCTCGCCATAAACTGCTCTCGTATCACATGCTCATTATGTGGACAGTCAGGTCATACAAAGGACAACTGCACAGGACCCGTCATCTGTAATCTGTGCTCAGAACCAGGGCATACGTTCCGGGATTGCCGGCATGCAGAACACAATAAATATAATGGCCAGACCTCCTCAGAAGTTGTACAGGAAGATGTCACCAGAGGTTCTGATGTCCCAGAAGCTGGTATGGATGAGGACAGAAGTCACAGTATCAGTGACCTGCTCCAGAGTCTGAGGTACTAAAGGATGCTGCACTACTAGGACCACCAGCCACTGAAGAACCACCTAAAGGCCCACCAGCCACTAAAGAAAGACCTAAACCGCCATCAGCCAATATAATAAGACCTAAGCTTCGATCAGCCACTAAAGTAGGGCCTAAAATGCCAGTTGTTAAAGAGAGGCCTAAGGGGTCCAGAAAGCCTGCCACCAAACCAACCAAACATCAGCCCAGTACATCTGTGGAAGCAGTTAGTCCGCCTGCACTGTCCAGTGTGGATGAGGAAGGCTTTGTGACCGTAAAAAGAAAAAATGCATCTGTGGATCCCACCAGAAAAGTCACAACAGTACAGAAAACCTCTGAGCCTCCAGTGCTGGCGATAAGTCCTGGACGTTACAATGTGCTGGGAGAAGACCAAGATGAAGAGTCACAAATGGAGCAAAGTCCTTCATGCGTCCTCGAAAACGTCTCTGATGAGGGGGATCCTGACCCTCCCGTGTCCACAAAGAGATGGGGCACTACAGGTGACAGCAGTGGAAGGAGGAAGAAGACCAAAAAGTCTAAGTGATCAGGATGCGGCTGAGAATAAACTCCATTAATGTGAACAGTGTGAGGACTGTGAGCCGGCGGCAGACGATTTACCAGCGTTTGTCTGACGAGAGATCTGATGTCTTCTTCTTGCAGGAGACGTATTTGAAGAGCAATGCTCATGTGTATGCAGCCAAGAGAGACTGGAGACTTGGGCCGTCATACTGGTCCTTCGGTCTGGAGAGAAATGACGGTGTGGGGGTCCTCTTTAATACCATGAATGTCCAGGTGGACAGAGTCCTGGAGATCTGTCCGGGTCGCTGTCTGATGCTGGACTTTACATTGGACTCCATCCATTATAGAGCGACAAACATTTATGCTCCGCAGACCAGGAAAGAGCGGAGGGAACTATTTGACCACATGAAACCATATTGCTTTACATCTAAAGTATTTATATTGTGTGGGGACTTTAATAATGTGTCCTGTAATGTGGACAGATCCAGCAGTCATAAGCAACTAAGATATGATGAGACGTTCCTTAATAATATAGTCCAGCAGGCCCACCTAGTAGACCCCTATGGGTCTCATCATACCAGTAAGACGTACACTTACCATAAGGGTGGTAATGCCAGTAGGATAGACCGGGTGTATATAAAGAGGGAGGTGAGATGCTCTCAGTACAGGATCAGCCCCCTGGAGTATTCGGACCATTGTATGGTGAGTGTGACGCTGGATCTGGCCCAAGCTGTGGTCTGTGGAAAGGGGTACTGGAAGGTGAACAGCTCTGTGGTCCAAGATCCTCGGTTCAGAGAGGCCTTCACCACATTCTATAATAAACGTAGGACCACCCAGTGTATGTGTGATGACACAGCTGAGTGGTGGGAGATCATGAAGAGTGACATCAAGCAGTTTATTATACGAGCAGCCAGGAGACGTAGTAATATGGATTATATGAGATACACAGCCCTGAGACTGCACCTCAGCCGGCTATACAGCAGGATGAATGGTGGTGAGGAGGTGGACGGACGGAGCGTCAGCCATATAAAGCAGCGGATGAGGGAGCTGCAGTACGATCGCCTCAAGTCTCTCAAGGTGGAGGGACAGTTTGATAGTTGGGGCATCCATAACCCAGATCCCTTTATTGCCTGTAAGAACAGGGTTAGTAAGAAGCTGATCACTGGCTTGTTAGATGAGAATGGGGTGGAGCAGTCTGAGCCGGAGAAAGTCCACAGGATCATTGGGGATTATTATAGAGATCTGTATAAAGGGGCTCATATTAATAAGGATGACATTAAAGCTTATCTGAAGGGGGTGTCCCTACCAACGTTAGACCTGGTGCAGGCAGATAGTATGGCCGATCCCATAACTGAGGATGAGGTGAAGAGGAGCATTGACTCCTTAAAGGCCAACAAGAGCCCAGGACTGGACGGCCTGACCAGCGGGTTTTACAAAGAGTTCAGGGACTTGTTGGCTCCGGACCTGGTGCAGGTCTATAATGATTGCCTCTCTGCAGGGAAGCTTCTACAGTCCCAGTATAGATCTGTTCTGGTTCTCTTAGCAAAGAAGGGAAATCTAAAAGATGTAAGGAACTGGCGTCCACTGTCTTTGCTAAACAGTGACTATAAAATCCTGGCCAAGATCTTGTATTATCGGCTGAGTGAGGTGGCGGGTGAGCTGATCATCGCCAACCAGACGTGTGGTGTGAAGGGTCGGACGATAGAGGACTCATTGCTGCTGGTGAGAGAAGCTGTGACGTACATTAACCCCTTAATAACATCTGACGTACTAATACGCGTCTGTGCCCTGGGACTTAAGAGCCAGACCCGTATTAGTACGTCATCGCGATCGCCGCCGGGTGTCAGCTGATTGTCACAGCTGACACCCGGTACTATGTGCAGGGAGCGGTCCTGCACCGCCTCCAGCACATTAACCCCTGCGATGCTGCGATCGAAGTCGATCGCGGCATTGCGGGGGCAAGGGGAGGTGATCGCCGATACTCACCTTGTCTTCCGGCTACCAGCGCAGTCTGCAAAGGCTTCCCGGGTGTTGCCATGACGACCCGATGTCGTCATGACAACATCCGGGTCACCAGACAGCAGGAAGATTGTTTGGACATGCGCAGTGCATCTCCAAACAATCTTCACACTGTGCACCGCTGATAGCCTGCATGGCATAGGGATGGTGCTGCATTCCTGTGCCATGCAGGCGATCAGAGAAAAAAAAGTGAAAGTCCCAGAGTGGGACAAAGTAATAAAGTGTATAAACTGTCTGAAAGTGGAAAAAAAAAAAAAAAATTGCAAAAATATAAAAAAAAAATAAAAAAAATAATCCACCAAAAATAAAAATATAATGTACCCATCAATAAATATTATTATAAAAAAAAAAAAAAAAAAACAATAAAAGTACACTTATTTGGTATCGCCGCGTCCGGAACAACCTGACCTATAAAAGTGTCCCACTAGTTAACCCCTTCAGTGAACACGGTAGAAAAAAAAAAAAAAACGAAGCAAAAAAACAATGCTTTATCACCATACCGCCAAACAAAAAGTGGAATAACACGCGATCAAAAAGACACATATAAATAAAAATGGTACCGCTGAAAACGTCATCTCGTCCCGCAAAAAACAAGCCGCCATACAGCTCCATCAGCCGAAAAATAAAAAAGTTATAGCTCTCAGAATAAAGCGATGCTAAAAAATATTTTTTTCTATAAAATAGCTTTTATTGTGTATAAGCGCCAAAACATAGAAAAATGATACAAATGTGGTACCGCTGTAAACGTACTGACCCGAAGAATAAAGCTACCTTATCAATTTTACCACACGCGGAACAGAATAAAAAAAAAAAAAAAAAAAAAACAATTCCTGAATTGTTGGTTTTTGTTTATTCTGCCTCCCAAAAATCGGAATAGAAAGCGATCAAAAAATGTCACGTGCCTGAAAGTGGCACCAATAACAACGTCAAGTCATCCCACAAAAAACGAGCCGTCACATGACTGTCTGCCAAAATCTGGAAAAATTATAGCTCTCAAAATATGGCGATGCAAAAACTAGATTTTACAAAAAATGCGTCTTTTAGTGTGTGACAGCTGTCAGTCATAAAAACCCCATATGATTCTGGCATTGCTGTAATCACACCGACCTGAAGAATAAAGTCGTCTAATCACTTATACCGCACAAGGAACGGCGTCAAAAATAAACTCTTGGGCTGGGTTTGGAGCTAGGGTTGTGCTGGGGCTAGGGTTGTGCTATGGTTAGGGTTGTGCTAGGGTTAGGGCTGGGGTTGGGATTTTTTTCAAAAGTAAGAAAAAAAGATGACGATATGGCGACTAGTGTTGAGCGCAAGTGCTCGCTACTTGAGTTTGCATCGGGTGCTCTGGTATGCATTGAGTATCATGGGTATTTGAGTGACATGCTCGAGTCTCTGCCCCATATGCTTCGCGGCCAAAAAAACTTTACGGGGATTGCCTGCCATGCACGAGCGATCCCCGCATGTTTTTTTTTGGGTGTCTAATAACCGTGAAACATGCGGAGCAGGGACTCGAGCATGTCACTCGAGCACACGCTGTACATGGTGCATACCTGAGTACCCGATGCAAACTCAAGTAGCGAGCACTTGCGCTCAAGAATAATGACAACTTATTCAATATGATGACCTAATGTAAACAAATTCTGTGCCGTACCTCTGGGTTCAAAATGTTCACTATACACCTTAATAAAATCCTTGAGGGGTATAGTTTCCAAAATGGGGACACTTGTGGGGGAGCTCCACTGTTTAGGCACATCACGGGCTCTCCAAACGCGACATGGTGTCCGCTAACGAATTGAATGGAAAATCGGCTCAAATTGTTAGCGGACGCCATGTTGCGTTTGGAGAGCCCCTGTGTGCCCAAACATTGGAGCTCCCCCACAAGTGACCCCATTTTGGAAACTAGACCCCCAAGGCACCTATCTAGATGCATAGTAAGCACTTGGAACCCCCAGGTGCTTCACAAATTGATTCGTAAAAATGAAAAAGTGAAAAAAAAAACAGATGGTAATCTCGCCTGAAGAAGGAGCCTCTGTGCTCTGAAAGCTTGCATATATATATATTTTCTGGTTAGCCAATAAAGGTATCACCCCAAGAATACTTTTGTCATTTTTGGCATACAAGTATTTACATCGATTTTTCTGGCTAGCACGGTGCCACAATATAACTTTGTATTGTACATCATGATAATGGAAGATACCCCAATGTATCGATCACAGATGGATCTGAAAAACCTCCTGAAGAAACTGGCACAAATGAACAGCGACATTTTCTTTCTATCCAGATGCAAAAAAGAAAACTTAATCCCCAAAGGCCTCATAATAAGGAATCCGACTCAGTTTACCTACAATACTCATTTTTCACAGAAACTTTGCTACAGATCATCTGAGAGACGGCGGAATCACCGCATTGGATTTTTCTACAACAAGAAGAAGAAGAGGACCATCCATAAAGAGATAACTTCTCTACAGGGCCGAATACAAGGACCAGATTCATGTCTAATCAAGGAGACATTACAGGATTTTTACAAAAAATTGCAACATCACCTTATTATCAATAAGAAAAAGAAACTTGACAGACTGAGGAAGAAAGCAGGTCTCAATGTAGTTGAAGGTAAGCCCAATTTACAAAATCATTTTAATACATCGTCCTCTGTTGTGAACCTCTCACAGTATGAGCAAAACACAGGAGAAATGAATGTTTTATCAAAGGGACTAACATTCTGTCCTACAAAACAACTTGATACGGCTCAATTTTGTAGTGATATTGAGGAATTCTTCCGCAGATTACGGCTTAAAGAATTCTCTCACAACCATGCAGATATCACACCACAAGATAATCTGAACAACACATCAAAAAAGAAAAAGAGGACAACCTGGACCCCCAACCTGGGCACAACCAAACTCTAGATCACTACGTAGACTGTTTCCGTAAAAAAGTTAAATCTGACATTTTGGACAGATGCCACAAAGTGCCGCACAATATCAGTATGGAGGAAAGAAAAGCCATACAGTCTTTAAAAGCAAATAACAATATCATCATCAAACCAGCAGACAAAGGAGGAGCTGTAGTCATTATGAACATGTCAGATTACATCCAAGAAGCACACAGACAACTCTTGGATATAAAATACTACACTCCACTTCAGGAAGATCCCACCAAAAAATACACAGAGGAACTAACACATATCATCAATGGGTTTGATTCTACTTCATCCTCACTACTGGAACTAATACCAGACAATCCCCAAACAGGTACCTTCTACATGTTTCCTAAAATACATAAAGGAGGTAATCCTGAGAGGCCAATCATTTCTGGCATTGGGACATTAACGGAAAATATCTCAGGCTGGGTGGAGAACATTCTGAAACCCCTGGTGAGACGCACACCCAGCTATATCCAGGACACCACGGATAGCCTCTGCAAACTGTCAGCTCTCGGCCCACTTCCGGAGGACACAATACTAGCCACCATGGATGTAGAGTCTCTCTACTCCAACATTCCTCATGAGGATGGGATTGTAGCAAGCAAACATTTCCTACAAAAAAACAATCTGGCTACAGAACCAACTCTGCAATTCATCAGGTTTGTGCTCCATCACAATTATTTCTCCTTTGGGAACAATTTATACCAACAATGTATGGGTAGCGACATGGGAAGCAAAATGTCCCCACAAAATGCTAACCTATTTATGGCTAAACTACAGGAGGAGTTTTTGTCATCTTGCTCTATTAAACCTCTAGCATACTTCCGCTACATTGATGATCTGCTAATAATCTGGACAGGCTCAAAAGATGATCTGCTGACCTTCCACGATAACTTCAACAGGTTCCACCCAACCATCAAGCTCACCCTCAACTTCTCAAAATCCCAAATACATTTTCTGGACATGACCATATACATCAAAGACAACACCATACAGACATCAATTTACCATAAGCCCACAGGACTAGAGATGAGCGTTGTGCTACTCGAACTGTTCGCCAATCTCAAATTCGAGCTGTTTTGGGCGGTGTTCGAGCCGTTCGGCGAACACGAACAATTTGAGAAAAATTCGGCTGTTCGAGGTTATGTTCGATAACTGTTCGTGCACCAAAATCATAACTGGATTTTTTCTCAGTAATGATGAAAATTAATGTTAATACGCAGTTTGAGTGTACAGCAGGGCGGGGGGAGGGGCAGGGGATGGATCTCTGCAGGAACAATGAAGATCTCCATTTTTTTTTTCTCTTTCCCGCATTTACAGTGGGGAGGTGCAATCTGTCAGCCTATCAGCAGCGCACACACGGAGCGAAGTGCTTTTTTTCACACAAGCAAGGGCATGTGTCATTGGCAGTGTATGTCACATGTTCTTGCCCTATAAGACCAAGCCATTTTCCCCGTCGCCACCATTTTCTCACTGCTGCAGCTGCGTGTTAGACGGCACCGCTGTTGCTGTGTGCGCTATACCTTGTTAATTTCAAGCCAATTTTCGCACAAATCTACAGATAGCTTGGGAGTAGGGAATAGTTGTGATTGCAGTCCTTTTAAGGACTAGGTTACAGCATTTCCTACGACTTTTATCAGGCAGGTCTGTGCTCTTAAATAGATAGATTGTGGGAGTAAAGACTAATTGTAATTGCAGTCCTTTTCAGGACTAGGTTACATCAGTTCCTATCAGTTTTTGCCAGGCAGGTCTGTGCCAGTGCTGTGCAAGTTTTTTTCACAGCATTTGGCTGAATCTAGCAAAGCTAATCCTTTTTGGCCTATTGCAGAGTGTGTTAGTCAGTGGAGTAGCCTATCTGTGTTGCAAGATATACCACCTGTGTATAGAATACCAATTTTTTTACTTCACCTAGTGAAGTAAAATCTTTTGGCCATAGCATCATTCTATTAGTCCATCTATACTGACCTCCATCAGGTTGCAAATTAAATATAATTTTTTTCTGCATCTAGCTCTGAAAAAATATTGGGCTTCTAGCTGTGTGTGGGACTTGTTGTATTAGTCCATCTATACTGACCTCCATCAGGTTGCAAACTAAATATATTTTTTTCTGCATCTACCTCTGAAAAAATATTGGGCTTCTAGCTGTGTGTGGGACTTGTTCTATTAATCCATCTATACAGACCTCCATCAGGTTGCAAACTGAATATATTTTTTTCTGCATCTACCTCTGAAAAAATATTGGGCTTCTAGCTGTGTGTGGGACTTGTTCTATTAATCCATCTATACAGACCTCCATCAGGTTGCAAACTGAATATATTTTTTTCTGCATCTACCTCTGAAAAAATATGTGGCCTTCTAGCAGTGTGTGGGACTTTCTCTATTAGTCCATCTATACTGACCTCCATCAGGTTGCAAACTGAATATAATTTTTTTCTGCATCTAGCTCTGAAAAAATATTTGGCCTTCTAGCTGTGTGTGGGACTTTCTCTATTAGTCCATCTATACTGACCTCCATCAGGTTGCAAATTAAAAATAGTTTTTATCTGCATCTACAGTACCTCTGAAAAAATATTTGGGCTTCTAGCTGTGTGTGGGACTTGTTCTATTAATCCATCTATACTGACCTCCATCAGGTTGCAAATTGAATATAATTTTTATCTGCATCTAGCTCTGAAAAAATATTTGGCCTTCTAGCAGTGTGTGGGACTTTCTCTATTAGTCCATCTATACTGACCTCCATCAGGTTGCAAATTAAAAATAATTTTTATCTGCATCTACCTCTGAAAAAATATTTGGGCTTCTAGCTGTGTGTGGGACTTGTTCTATTACTCCATCTATACTGACCTCCATCAGGTTGCAAACTGAATATATTTTTTTCTGCATCTACCTCTGGAAAAATATGTGGCCTTCTAGCAGTGTGTGGGACTTTCTCTATTAGTCCATCTATACTGACCTCCATCAGGTTGCAAACTGAATATAATTTTTTTCTGCATCTAGCTCTGAAAAAATATTTGGCCTTCTAGCAGTGTGTGGGACTTTCTCTATTAGTCCATCTATACTGACCTCCATCAGGTTGCAAACTGAATATAATTTTTTTCTGCATCTAGCTCTGAAAAAATATTTGGCCTTCTAGCAGTGTGTGGGACTTTCTCTATTAGTCCATCTATACTGACCTCCATCAGGTTGCAAATTAAAAATAATTTTTATCTGCATCTACAGTACCTCTGAAAAAATATTTGGGCTTCTAGCTGTGTGTGGGACTTGTTCTATTAGTCCATCTATACTGACCTCCATCAGGTTGCAAATTGAATATAATTTTTATCTGCATCTAGCTCTGAAAAAATATTTGGCCTTCTAGCAGTGTGTGGGACTTTCTCTATTAGTCCATCTATACAGACCTCCATCAGGTTGCAAACTGAATATAATTTTTATCTGCATCTAGCTCTGAAAAAATATTTGGCCTTCTAGCAGTGTGTGGGACTTGTTCTATTAGTCCACCTATACTGACCTCCATCAGGTTGCAAATTTAAAATAATTTTTTGTCTGCATCTAGCTCTGAAAAAATATTTGGCCTTCTAGCAGTGTGTGGGACTTTCTCTATTAGTCCATCTATACTGACCTCCATCAGGTTGCAAACTGAATATATTTTTTTTCTGCATCTACCTCTGAAAAAATATTGGGCTTGTAGCTGTGTGTGGGACTTGTTCTATTAATCCATCTATACAGACCTCCATCAGGTTGCAAACTGAATAAAAAAATTTTCTGCATCTACCTCTGAAAAAATATTTGGGCTTCTAGCTGTGTGTGGGACTTGTTCTATTAGTCCATCTATACTGACCTCCATCAGGTTGCAAATTGAATATAATTTTTTTCTGCATCTAACCCAGCCAATAGTTTTGGCCTAATACCACAGTTTGGCCACTCAGCTCTGCTCGGTTCCCATCCATTGTTTTTTTGTGCAAACAACTCCAGAGTTGTGAATTAGTTAACCACCAAAATGAGTGGAAAAAGGCCTGCTGCTGGTGGAAAGGGGAATAGGCGTGTTGGGAAGGGGAAAAAAGGTTGTGTCCGTGGGGTAGGTGTTAAAGCAACAGTAACATCTGCAGAAGAAAGACCATCTTCCAGCCAAACTAAAATGTCTACTTTTAGCGGACAATGTGATAAGATCCCTTTCTTACGGCCACGCCAATCGCTACAAATTCCAGATGAGGCACAAAAACAGCAGGTGCTTCAACGGATATCAAGTGCTCCTTTAAGTGGGCTCTCCTCCACATCAACTTCAACATCACAAATACTCCAGTCCTCAAAGGTGTCACCCCAATCGCACTTGCTTCCTCACAGCTCCCAAATCTCCAGCTGCCCGTCTGAGTATGAGGTAGAACAGATGGTTGAGTCTGCAGAGCTGTTTACTCATACTATAGCCTGGGAATCAGAGGTCGACTCCAGCGCTTCTGTGAATCCAGACGAGGAAATAATCTGCACTGATGCCCAGAATCTTTATGAGTCGGATCCAGGACCAGACGCAGAAGGTTCTGACCATAATGTAGACCCTCATTCCCAAACTGTAACTCCTGTTGGTGGAGACAATGAGGAAGACGATGATAAGACTCAAATACCTGATTGGAGCGACAACTTTAGTTTTTTGTCAGGGCAGGAACAGGTTGGCTCTGAGGACGACGGGTGTGATAACGCACAGGGTGATGATGATGAGGTTGGAGATCCCACTTACTGTCAACCCACAGTCAGCCAAGAGATGAGGTCAGCAGAGGAGGTGGAGGAAGATGCTAGTGACGACGAGGTCAGGTTGCGCCTTCCTGGACAGAGACGTAGTACTGGAAGTACGTCAACAACTGCATCCTCAAACACAACTCTGCCTCTCACCACAAGTCGTGGTGGCTCTTCAGGTCGCATGGGTGCTAAGCCTTGCATAGCCTGGGCATTTTTTCAGATCGATAAAGATGACCCAACTCGTGTTATCTGTAACATTTGTCAGCAAAAGCTAAGTAGAGGCCAAAAAATACATAGTTTGAGTACTTCATGCATGAACCGGCACATGGACATGAAGCATAAGTTGCAGTGGGAAGCTCAGTGTGCTACAATGCGGCCTAGCCGGCCGGGCCAACCACCGTCTGCCATATCTTGTGCATCCGCAGCCTCTTCATCCTCTGTGACTGGGGGGACAGCAGTCACACCTGTTTTGGGGCGCAGACCTGCCACCTCTTTACCCGCAACAGCCAGCGTGATTGGCAGGTCATCATTTTCTTTGGAGGTGGTAACACCAGCTGGTGTTGAGCGCTGTCCGACATCGATAGCACCACCTTTGGATCAAGGCAACCTAACATGTCCGTCTGCATCTTCCTCACAGACCGGCAGTTTGCCGGGGACACCCTTATCAACCCCGTCTAAGCACAATAGCCAGCCCTCGGTCCCTCAGATGTGGACAAGTAAAAGACCATTTCCTCGTAGCCATGAGAAAGCTAAGAGGTTGAATTTCACCATCTGCAAGCTCTTGGCTACAGAAATGCTGCCTTTCCGCCTGGTGGACACAGAGGATTTTCGAGACCTTATGTCCGTCGCAGTGCCCCAGTACCAGATGCCCAGTCGGCACTACTTCTCAAAGAAAGGTGTGCCTGCGCTCCACCAGCATGTCGCACACAACATCACCGCTTCTTTGAGAAACTCTGTGTGTGACAGGGTGCATTTCACCACAGACACTTGGACGAGTAGGCATGGACAGGGGCGTTACATGTCGCTGACTGGGCACTGGGTAACTATGGTGACAGCAGGACAAGGGGCTGCTGTCCAAGTCTTGCCGTCCCCACGAGTTGTGCGTCAATCCTCTTTATGTCAAAGTTCCTCCACTGCTTCTGCCTCCTCAACCTCCTCTCGGTCTTCCACCTGCACCCAAAGCCTGTCTGGTCATGCCACAAGCTTTCTAACTGCGCAGAAGGGATCCTGCACACCTCCTTACTATGCTGGCAGTAGGGCTCAACGTCATCAGGCGGTTTTTACATTGAAATGTCTGGGAAATGTGAGTCACACAGCTGAGGAGTTGTGGTCAGCTCTGGAGAACCAATTTCATGAATGGTTGTCTCCACTGGACCTGAAACCAGGGAAGGCCGTGTGCAACAATGCTGCAAACCTGGGTGCGGCCCTTCGCCGGGGCAATGTCACACACGTGCCTTGTATGGCTCACGTGTTGAACCTGGTTGTCCAGCAATTTTTAGCCCACTATCCCAGACTAGATGGCCTTCTGCAGAGGGCACGGTCGCTGTGTGCTCACTTCCGCCGTTCGCATCCCGCAGCTCAGCGACTTACATCTCTACAGAAGTCGTTGGGCCTGCCACTTCACCGGCTAAAATGCGATGTGCCTACCCGGTGGAATTCAACTCTGCACATGTTGCAGCGACTGTGACAGCACCGACAAGCCCTGGTGCAATACGTTCTGACGTATAGCCTGGGCCAACGAGATCCAGAGGTGGGGCAAATCATGCTGGAGGAGTGGTCTCAGATCAGGGACCTATGCACCCTTCTGCACAGTTTTGAAATGGCGACGAAGATGTTTAGTGCTGACAATGCCATTATCAGCATGACTATTCCGGTGATTTACATGCTGGAGCACATGTTAAACAGAATTCGGAGTCAGGTGGTGGCACAAGAGGAGGTGGAGGAAGTAGAGGAGGAGGAGTTGTATGCGGAAGGGCTAACATCTGCAAGGTCCAGACGGTCGGCAGCACCAAGGCGGCAGGCATGTGAGGGTGGGGGAGATGGTTTTACCAGGGCGCATGGTAGCAGCCAAACTAGTGAGGAAGGTGCAGGAGCCCAGGAAGAAGTGGAGGACGAACTGATGGAAGACTCATCAGATGAGGGAGACCTTGATCACATTTCTGTTGTGCGAGGTTGGGGGGAGAGGACAGAGGAAGGAAGCATGATTGTTACCTCGCCACCAACACAACAGGGACTTGGTGCTCCTGGATGCGCAACACACATGAGTGCCTTCTTGCTGCACTACCTGCAACATGACCCTCGAATTGTGAGAATTAGAAATAATCCTGACTACTGGGTTGCCACACTGTTAGATCCCCGGTACAAAAGTAAATTTGCAGAAATTATTCCTGCCATAGAAAGAGATGCACGCATGCAGGAGTATCAGCAGAGACTGTTGCAGAATCTTACATGTGCTTTTCCACAAAATACCAGTGGTGCACGTAGTGAATCTCACAGTTCCAACTTGCCAACCGTGGGACCGTCAAGTGTTCAGCACTCAAACCGTAACAGAACCACAGTATCTGCTGGTAACATCAATTTTGCGGAATCATTTCACCACTTTTTTAGCCCATCCTTTGCAAGGCCACAGGAGACAAGAAGTCTGACACATAGTCAACGCCTAGAGACGATGGTACAGGAGTATCTCCAAGTAAACATTGAAGCCACGACTGTGTCACTGGACCCTTGCTCTTTTTGGGCTTCCAATCTGGATAAATGGCTGGAGCTAGCCACTTACGCCTTGGAGGTCTTGTCATGCCCCGCAGCCAGCGTTCTGTCTGAACGTGTGTTCAGCGCTGCTGGTGGTGTGCTGACAGATAAGCGCACGCGGCTCTCCACTGATAATGTAGACAGACTCACGTTCATAAAGATGAACAAATCATGGATCCGAAACGACTTTTCTACCCCTGTGTCATCCTGGGGAGAGTAAAAGCTTGATGATTGGTTAAAATCACCCTACCAACCGTTTTAAGCTTTCAAATTACTAAGCATGTTTATCTGTATCTTGGCTGGAAAATAATTTGGGCTTTGTAGCAGTGTGCAGCACTGATTCTATTAGGCCATCTATAATAAGCTCCACCAGATTTAAAATTACTAATCATGTTTATCTGTATCTTGGCTGGAAAATAATTTGGGCTTTGTAGCAGTGTGCAGCACTGATCCTATTAGGCCATCTATACTAAAGCTTCACCAGATTTAAAATTAACAATAATTTTTAGCTGCATCTAGCCCGGAAAATAATTTTGGGGCTCCGAGATGCGCAAGACACATAAGTGCCTTCTTGCTGCACTACCTGCAGCATGACCCTCATATTGTCAGAATTCGAAGTAATCATGACTACTGGGTTGCCACACTCTTAGATCCCCCAAACTTTTCGATCAACCTTTTCATTTTAATAAAGACCAAAAAAATGGTCATTTTTGAAATTATAAGCATTAGCAGGTTGTTAGAAACTGAAATCAAACAGTTTTCAACTCAAAACTTTATTCTAGGTGATGTTACATTTTCACATAGGACCCCTTGTTCGAAAGGAGCTTCTGAACTCTCTCGTCCATTGAATTTGTCAGGTTTTGGATGGTTTCTGCTTCAATTGTTTTGCATGAGGACAGAATACCCTCCCAGAGCTGTTGCTTAGATGTGAACTGCCTCCCGCCATCATAGACACTCCTTTTAATGATGCTCCAAAGGTTCTGAATGGGGTAGATGTCAGGGGAGCATGGGGTCACACCATAAGTTTGTCCCCTTTTATGCCCATATCAGCCAGAGATGCAGATGTTTTATGTGCAGCATGAGATGGTGCATTATCATGCAAAAAAATGATCTTGCTGTGAAATACACGGTTCTTCTTCTTGAACCATGGCAGGAAGTGCTGTTTGAGAAAATCCACATACATTATGGAGTTCATCTTTAGCGCCTTCAGGGATCCTAAAGGGGCCGACAATCTCTCTCCCCATGATTCCAGCCCAAAACATTACTCCACCTCCTCCTTGTTGGCGCTGTAGCCGTGTTTACGTGGGGTGTCCATCAACCAGCCATCCTCCACTCCATCCATCTGGACCATCGAGCGCTGCACGGCACTCATCCGTGAACAAAACAGTTTTGAAATCAGTCTTCATGTAATGTTTGGCCCACTGGAGCCGTTTCTGCTTGTGTGAAGTGGATAGAGGAGGTCGACAGGATGGCGTATGCACAGCTGCAAACCTCTGAAGGACCCTGCATCTTGTTGTTCGGGGGACGTTGGAGGCACCAGCAGCTTCAAAAACTTGTCTGCTGCTATGACAAGGCTTTTTTGCCGCTGCTCTTTCAACCTGACGTAATTGCCTGTAGGAAAGAGTCCTCAATTTGCCCTTATCAGCACGCACACGTGTGTACTGTGAATCAGCTACATACTTCTTGATTGCCAAGACACTTCATCCTGATCATCGCACAATGTTGATTGTAGTCATGCCTTGACCTAAACACTCCACAATTTGTTGCTTCTCAGCAGCCGACACATCCTTTTTCTTTCCCATTTTGGCAGAAAATGTAGGCTGCTTAATAATGTGAGACAGCCTTCTTAAGTAGTCTTGCCTTTCATTGGACACACCTGCCAAACTAATTAGCACAGGTGTCTGCAATTGCTTACAGTGATATAAAGAGCCCTGACACACATCACCATCAATGAGTTTAACTGACAAACAAACAAATTCTTCCCTTATCACTCCTAAACACTTTTTGCATAATAATTTGGAACACAGTGTACATGTGCTTTTCCACAAAACACCAGTGGTTCACGTAGTGAATCTTACAGTTCTAACTTGCCAACCGTGGTCTGTATGGAGTTGTTCAATAAAGGGCCCAAAATTAAGATAACATAGATGGGAGAGGTCTCTATGAATAGGAATTCCTAAGTATTTGATACCCTGTGAGGGCCAGGCAAAGGGAAAGTTGAACTGGATGGAATCCTATATGGATTTGGGGAGGGAGACATCGAGGGCCTCAGACTTCGCTGCATTGATTTTAAAATTTGACCATGTAACAAAGTGATCTATTTCAGCCATAACAGCATGGATGGATATATGTGATTGAGTGATATATACTAGGACATCATCAGCAAATAGAGAGCACTTGTACTCGGTGCCTTCCACCTAATATTGGGGTTATGACGAATTGATGAGAGCAGGTGCTCCGTCACTAGGATGTATAAGAGAGGGGACAGAGGACATCCCTGCCTTGTCCCATTGGTGATTGTGAAAGGTGATGAAAATGTTCTGACGCGCCCCCTGGGCCTTGGGACACCCGGAGCCGGACCCTTTTTGGTGGATGCTGGTGGTTGTAGTCTTCGTGGCGGCGACCCGGTTCCGTGGCTCAGGGCGGTCAAACCAGTGGCGGAACTATTTATGTGGTTTTGATGTTTAAATATCCGACTACGCCACCCGTGGATTGCGGTCAGAGTGAACCGTCACTCCAGGGCAGACCGCTGAGGCTGGTGTTGTGGGTGCAGCAGAGCGTAGCATAACTCCCCACGGGAGGAGTATAGCCTCAGGGCAGTGTATGCGGAGGATGGGGGTGATGGTGCAGGGCAGCAGCAGTAACGACACGGAGTCAGTGATGCAGTCCAGGGCCTTTACTCACAGTTCTTATTATCCAGACCACGTCTGCAGGTAACGGCTGCCCACGTCGTACTGTGCTCACCAGGTGAGGGGCTCAGACAACTCCCAGATAACTTTGGAGCGCTTCACAGGACCCCCTTTGTGTGTCCTTTGTCTGGCCTTTCTTACCAACCCTTCTGTCCGGCTGCCTCGGGCCTCCTCTTGGTAAACTTGGCGCCAGTTTCCCTGACCCTATGTGGTGCCTTCCTAGCGGGTGAAGCGAGGGGCTGCGCCACATAAAATGTCACAGCCTCCTGTTTCTAGCTGAGGGTCGTTTCCTGCCTCCACTAGTTTCGGGGACCGGTCTCCCCCTTTGGCCTGACCCCTCCACGCAGGTGGATTCGGGCGTGCGGTGGCGACTCGCCCGTCCGCACCCCTGGGATCCCTTCGTTCCTCGTTCCTGGAGCCTTCTCCGCTCCTCTTCCTTCCTTCTCCCTCTTCCAGGCCTGGGCCTCTGTTACTAGGCCCGCCTCCGGAGCAGAGCTCATGCAGAGCCCCTGCTCCCTGCCACTTCTGCTCAGACTTCTCTGCACTGAACTAAGATGGTGCCCACCTTTTATACTCCCTTCTCAATGCACCCAGGAACTGCTTCCTCCCTGCTCCTGCACTACAGGGTTCCCCTTCCTCAGTGTTCCCTCCCCCCACTCCAGCCAGGGACAGGGACTGTCGTGCCCATCTCAGGGGCATATTGGTCGCCCTGCCCCACGGCAATGTGGTGTAATGCATGCAGGTGTCGGGTCCTGATCCACACTACATCCTTACCTGAGAGTGAGATATCACACCTCTGGGTGAGGTGCAATACCTCTGTAGCAACCGAGCCCTCAGGGTGCTACAGTTCCATTTATCTTCAGCCTAGGTGACGTATTGCGATACAGGGCCGTGATTTTGGCTATAAAAGGGTCCCCTAGACCCCTACCCCAAGCTTTTTAAGAGAATCATATATGGCGTGCCAGGAGACTCTATGGAATGCTTTCTCAGCATCCAACGAGAGTATCTAATTACAAATTTTTAATTGCATCTAGCCCAGGAAATACTTTGTGCCTAGTAGCAGTGTCTGCTAGTCAGCGGATTATCCTGGCTGTTAAGCAAGCTACACCACCTGTAGTTTGGACACTTATTTTTTTCAAAGGAAATGCTTCGGGACCACGGGATACTCAGTGAAGAGCATCAGGAGGCACCCCAAGGCATAGGGGCTGGGACTGGCAGTAGGATACCTTGCGGTGGACAGCCGAGCTCGATCCTTATAAAAGCTTTTTAACTGCAGCAGCTTTAGTGGACGCTACTGGAGCTGGAATTACGCGGCTGCTGGCATGAGACTTGCCCTCCAATAGATCCTTGTAAATGGATTTAAAGTGTATTCATTCAAATTAGAGAGACAATTTAAATTAAAAAGCTTAGAGCTGCCTCCACCACAGGGGGGCTCGCTCGACCCACCAGCGGACAGGCACCAGTATTGGGAGAGGGGGGCTGGCCGTCAGGGTTCACCGCGGCTCTGGCACAAACCCGGCGACGCGGAGGTGGCATGGGCAGGAGCGGACTGAACGTGTCGGCTTCTCACTTTTTGGATTTTAGAAGGGCATGACATGCCTATATCTGTGTCTCCCCCTCCTTTTACTCCTCCACCTCTTTTCTTTTCGCATGACTATATGTACTTGTCACTTTTCCATGTGTTAGTTGTGTCTTCTGAGCAGTTTGTCAGCTTTTGGACACCTTTGAAGGTGTTTTCTATGTGTTTCTATGTGTTTTTGTTTGCCTGCCATTGGTTTTAACGGTGTTCGAAGGTGTTCGACGAACAGTTCGGCGAACACACGGGTGTTCAACGAACCGAACCGAACTCGAACACTACGGGGGTGGCTCAACACTACACAGGACGTCCAGCATATCTTAGATGGAACAGCTTTCATCCAAGACACAAAAAAATCCATCATCTACAGTCAAGCTCTGAGGTACATTCGAATCTGTTCAGACAGCAAGGACAGAAAACTGCAGCTACTATCCCTGAGGAATACATTCCTACAACAAGGATCCCATCCACTGGTAATAGATGAACAAATTCACAGAGCTACAAGGATACCAAGAAGTAGCCTCCTGGATTACAGACAAAGGGAGGACAACAACAGGCGCCTCTTGTGGTCACATACAACCCCCACATGAACATCCTAAGGAAAATTGGTGCTGATCTCCAACCCATATTCCACAGAGACCACAAACTGAAAGAAATATTCCCAGAACTACCACTTCTCTCCTACAAACAGCCCCCTAACTTAAGGAATCTCCTTGTCAGAAGTGTCCTCTGATCACCATCAGTGACGGGCACATTACCATGTAAAAACAAAAAATGCAAAACTTGTATCCACATATCACCATCAAATACAGTCTGTATACCTAACACAAATCAGGACTACAAAATCATGGATGTCTTTTCATGTACATCCTCCAGTGTGGTGACATGATACAATGTACAAGGTGTCCGGAAGGAGTTTATATTGGAGAAACGATGCAAAAACTGCAAACAAGAATGAATTTACACAGACACACAATTAAGAATGAACAGGACACACCTGTGGGAAAACATTTCTCTGGCCGGGGACACTGTATGAAAGATCTAAAAGTTTTAATACTAAAAGGTCACTTCAAGGGCAACAGAGAAAGAAAAATTTGGGAATTCAAATTGATAAGGATGTTCAATTCACTGACAACAGAACTAAATATAACACCTGGCTTTATGACTCACTACATGGACACAATTCACACCTCCAGATAATTAAACATTCCCAAGGCCTCTCATTTTGCAAAAAAAAAAAAAACAACTAATTTGCTCTCCCTAACTTATCTGTAGGAGACATCACAACTTACACCTCATGAACAAATGTCTTGTTGTAACATCTCTCAGATGCTGTGCCTTTTGTCTCATGAATTCATTTGTAATTTTGCCTGAAGAAGGAGCCTCTGTGCTCTGAAAGCTTGCATATATATATATATAATTTCTGGTTATCCAATAAAGGTATCACTCCGAGAATACTTTTGTCATTTTTGGCATACAAGTATTTACATCGATTTTTCTGGCCACAATATAACTTTGTATTGTACATCAAACATAGTGTTAGAAAGTTCAGAAAATTCCATTTTGCAATGATTAAAGTTCCGTTGTGAATTTTAGCGTGACTGGACCGTTCTTACGGAAATGTTTCCTGCCTCCTTCACTTAGATTCAGATCATACAGATAGTCAGACACCGCATTATCTCTGATACTATGGCCGATACAGCGCACATATAGATTATACTATAGAGTCCAAAAGTTTTGCTTTTTTTTTTTTAAAATGTGATAACTTCTGTCTGGTTGTTGTGATGCCATTTCCCTGGTGAGGAATTGAAAGTGCATGAAGTTGTCATCATACAAGACCTTAATTGTAACCAAAATGCTTTTGAATATCATTCATATTCTCTGAAACAAGACCAAGAAAGGAAAAATTCTGCTGGGGTATGTAAACTTTTGAGCACAACTGTATCCTTGTTCATGGTAGCATTCATATTTCCATCAATTCTATGCCAAGGGCCAATGGCAGATGCAGAAAAGCAGCCCAAAACCATGAGATTGCCGCCACCATGTTTCACTGTATGCGTTTGGTACCTTACATCATTACGTTTTCCAACTCTGCAGTATATACAGTGCTGCCATCACTACCAAACAGATTGAACTTGGATTCAACCGACCCCAACACCTTAGACCAATCTGTCTCTTTCCGTTGGCTGTGTTCTTTGGCAAACACAAGTTGGACCTTCCGGTTCTTTGCAGAGATGAAAGGCTTCTTGACTGGAACTCGTGCATTCAGCCCTACTGCTTAGTCCTCGCGACTCACTTTGACCCCATATTCTTTGTTCATTTTGTGGACATCAGATACTGACTTTTTCTTTATAATGTGATCAACTCTGGAGGAAGTTCTCCTTGGTCGTCCACTTCTAGGTTTGTCGGCTGTTCCAGAACCTTCTTTTTCTTTCTTTAATATACCTGACACTTGACTCTGAGAACAGGTGAATTCCATAGCTGCCTCTTTATGGCTTTTCCCTGACTTCACTCCCAGAATAATAAGCTTCCTGACATCTGGTGATAAATTTGGCTTTGTCTCTGCCATGTTTTTAACCTTAAAACGCAAAAAAAAAAATTTAGGCAAAATTCGACTGCCCATAACAAAATAGGCAAAACATTTGGCCCAGCAAATGTTGAAATCTAACACATAAAGGGATAAAACAATGTCCAACACAATTTTTGTCCTGATAGCTGACAATCATTTGCTTCCAGTTAACTAAAATCACCAGAAAAATGGCCTCACAACAACAAAACAGAAGCAATCACAATTTAAAAAAAAAATGCAAAACTTTTGGTGGCTACTGTATTCATACAGTCAGGTTTAGCTGAGCTGCCTTTATCATTTGGCACAAAGTACAGTATCACAACATTTAATGTGGCTGCAGGGAAACTAGGCTGTACTTTTGGAGATGCATATAAAAATATTTTTGGTTTTGTCACTCGGCCTCAAAAAATTTAGTTACATATCTGGTAAAAATCCCTGAGCTCTCCTGAACCCTGCTGCTTTTTTGCCGTTTTGCACTGCGTCGCTCCATTGCAGAGATACTCACATTTGTTGCTTTCGGAGTGCAGTATGTGAAATCTCTGCTTTGCAGTCCAACTTTGCATTTTTTCAGTCTTATTTGGGAGTGCGCACTTTCAGCCCTCCCTCCAAGACGCTGCCAATGATCACATGCTCGACTACTAGATCTTCTCCTGATCTGTGGAAGCAGAGAAGAAACAGCCCGTTGCACTACAAGCAGAGATTTCACATGCAGTGCTCCAAAAGACGCAAATGTGAATATCTCTGCAATGGAGCGACGCAGCGAAAAACGGAAAAGAGCTGCAGAATCGGGGGAGCTCAGGGACTTTTACAAGGTATTTAAGGAATCACCCTGTAAGAATTGAATTTTATCGTTCTGGGTCCAATTACTGGAAAGTGGATTGTATTATGTGTTGTGCACAGATATTACTCAGTATTGCAGGGTCTGATTACTGCACACTGGGGTCAGGTGGCTTTAGTGGTCCTATCACTGTCTTATTACAGTTTTTGTGGAGCATTATATGGCGGCACACGCAGTTTGGTACATGTGATGGGTCTCCTAACCATTTTCCTTCTGTATTTTTTTACAGAGAAGGACGGGAAGGCTTTCCATCCAACCTACGAGGAGAAGCTGAGGCTGGTGGCTGTGTACAAACAAGTCCTCCTGGGACCGTACAACCCCGACACGTGCCCCGAAGTCGGCTTCTTCGATGTCCTGGGCAACGATAGGAGGTAACGAACGTCGTGTGGTTTGTTTCACTGTATCACATTCCTATAAAAAAGTAGCCACTTTGTAAATAGCCTAACGTTTTCTTACCGTTTTGTATACACAGCACTGATGCAGATCTGTGTGTCTCCATGGTTACAGACTACACTACTTATGTAGTCTGATCCTGCCATTGTATATTTTTCACCACTAAAGTAGCCGTCAGCGACTGCAGGGTGAACCTCATTACCATGAGCATTTATGGGAGCTGTGTACGCAAAACGGCAACAGATTTTCCATCATGGGCATGCATCGATCTGATGTGTCCAAAAAAAAAAAAAAAGAATAGAAATGCAAAGTTTAATAGAAAACTGCAGACTGTTTCTTGCATAAAACTGAACGACGACGCGTTTCTAACCTCTTCATAGAAGCCTTTGCTCCCTCTGAGCGTCGTTCACACACTGTCGTCTTTCTTACAGGAAAGAATGGACGGCCGTGGGCAACCTGAGCAAGCAGGAAGCCATGACGGAGTTTATCACCCTCCTGAACAGATGCTGCCACCTCTTCTCCACATACGTCACATCCCATAAAATAGAGAAAGAAGAGCAGGAGAGAAAAAGGTACTAATCCCTACAATCCGTACATCCGGCATCGGTGGGGCACGGTAACTGCTGGTTTCCTCCAGAAACAGCGCCACACGTGTCCACAGGCTGTGCCTGGTATTGCAGCTCAGTACTATTAAAGTGAGTGGGGCTGAGCGGCAAGGTGACGCACAACCTGCAGACAGGTACCTGAAAACAACTCCAGCACTAATAGTTACTGGAGACGTTCTTAAAGGGACCGCTCTGCAGATTGTGCAGTGAACCCACCCCAACTCTACCAGAAGAGGCGCTGGTGATGCTGATAGATAGGAGATGGTTTGCAGCGGTTTTCTATGGATGCCAGACCTGGGTCCTGCAAATCTTTCTGCTCCAGTCTATAGCAGAGGTTAGCGGCAGTCGCTATCTCACAAGATAGATGATGATCGACATCTGGGTCACGTTTTTCCACACTTAAAGGGGTTGTCTGTTAGTTTAAAGGAGCTTTCTGTTTCCTGCAGGGATAACGTCACGTCACTCTATCAGATTGCTGCAGCCAATCACTGGCATGTACAGCATGAGACCGTAGAAACCAGTGATCGACTGCAGCAGTCACATGGATTATACAACATCATCGCTGCAGGAAAAAAAGTGATGGCCGCCAGAGTGTGAGCACGGGAGAAGTGAAGGAGTCATCAGGCGAGAAATATTTGTTTTTTATGGGTCAATTTTGTAAAATTTCCAACTGCCTTAAGTGGTATCAAATCCCTATCATATCACTAACTTAAAGCCGCAGGAGTTCTTAAACTTTGACTAAGTTTGATACATAGAATCCAACCTGCAGTGTAAAGCATGGGGGACAAAACAGCAGTATGAGACTGACAGGACATGAGGCATCTTTCAGGTTACCTCCTACTCCAGTACTAATTGCAGTATAGCTGGAGTCAGTGATTATGGATTTACGGAGCAGTCGGTATGTAAGACCGGAGGGATCATGGACCGGACTTCTGCTTTAAGTCCCAGGAAGTGAGAACGGTTGACGCTGCTGCAAAAATCATGTCCGACATAGTTCAGTGTAAAGCGTCATCTGCTGACTTTACTGGAGAGAAGAGAAGGAGCGGAGACGGCGGGAAGAGGAGGAGCGGCAGCGGCTGCTGCGAGAGGAGGAGAAGCGGAGGAAAGAAGAGGAGCAGAGGCTGCGGAGAGAGGAGGAAGAGAGGATGCGAGCGGAGGATGAACGATTTAGAATGGAACAGCAGAAGTAAGTACTCCCATCGGAAGTCACTCATCTTTCTTAAAGGATATTTTTGGGTGGGTCACTCATTCAGGACCCTCGTAGTATGAGCCATAGTGCAAGGAGCAGTCTGTTGTATGCAATGCTGGTGACCGGTTGGAGGGTACATGCGCTGGGGTCACCAACAATGGGGTCCACGGAGCACTGTCACATTCATTTTAATGGAAAATTACTAAAGCTCTGCCGGCCACAGGCAATGGTGGGTGCAGCAGTCATTAGGGCAGGACCGTGCATTTGTGTTTCAAATCTTAATTCTATTTTTTTTTTGCAGGCAGCAGATCATGGCCGCCCTGAACTCGCAGACAGCGGTGCAGTTTCAGCAGTACGCAGCGCAGCAGTACCCGGGGAACTTCGAGCAACAGCAGCTCCTGATCCGGCAGCTGCAGGAACAGCACTACCAGCAGTACATGCAGCAGCTGTACCAAGTGCAGCTCGCTCAGCAACAGGTAGACGCAGCGCACAGACCCCCGAGCCTCGCTGCTCTGAGCTGCATTTACCTGTCGGACCATGTTCCCACGTAGCATAAATGCTGCAGGGTTTGTTTTTTTTTGCAGAAAATCCCCTGTGTTTAAAACGGTGTTTCCCAAACTCCAGTCCTCACGGCCCCCATAGGTCATGTTTTCAGGATTTCCTTAGTATTTCCATCACCTGTGTAATACTATCAAGGCATCAGGAATTCTCTCACCTGTGTAATACGAAGGAGATCCTGAAACATGACCTGTGGGGGCCGTGAGGACTGGAGTTTTGGAAACACTGGTTTAAAAGTTTGAGGAAACTTCTTGTGCTTCCCGGAAAACTCCTGGCTGCTGTGCATCTAAAGACGTTGCTGAAATTTGTGGTTTTTTGGTTTGTTTATTTTTTCCTGTGGAGCCGAAAAAATGCATGAAAAAATGCCCTCGCTTCTTGTACAGAATTAATAAAACCTTCAGATCTTCAACAATAAATGGGGTAAAAACAGCTGTAAAAATACGATAATCAGAGTAGATTGCTATTGCGGGTTTTGATGTAGAAAATAAACCCTGCACTTTACGCTCCCTGGAACCTGAACTAATTAACTAATTGTTTTTAGTAAGAAAAAAATAAAAAAATTGCGCGGCTGAGTTTTGCTCTTGATGATGGTGGTGCGCTGAGTAGCTGGTTGATTAGATGCAGCGTTTATAAGTGGAAGACAGTGGGATTTGTGTGCAGCGTCTATTGGAGCCTGTGGTTGTCTGAAACGCTGCCTCATTAGAAGTTAAGCTTCTTTGTTCTTCCCCTCATGCTTTACACTGCAGTTTTGCTTTGCAGCATACAAGAAATGAAGAATGCTCATAAATGACGTGGTGTTACCCTCTCCTTACCCTCTCGGCCTTACAGAAACAGCAGGGGGCACTTTCGGCTGGAACCAGCTCCCCTGTCAGTTCTCCATCCAAGATGAACATGGGAAGCATCACCGGCTCCGGAGAAGCCCCCTCGGTCAATGGACAAACCCACCCACACATAGACAATGCTGAGAAAGAACTGGAGGCCGACCCCGCTGGAAGACCTGCTGGAGAACGCGCCTAAAGGTGCGTCCTATTGACCCCAGTGGGGTTGGGGTCTGTTGGGTGGACAAACAGACGATACCTGGACATTGGCTAATGGTTTATGTTTGCTCATTATTTTTCCACTTCCTTCTCTCTACAGAGTCCACGCCGGTCATTGCTGCCCCATCCATGTGGACAAGACCCCAAATTAAAGACTTCAAAGAGAAGATCCGGCAGGACGCGGACTCAGTCATCACCGTCGGAAGAGGAGAGGTGGTCACAGTCCGGGTCCCCACACATGAGGAGGGCTCCTATCTTTTCTGGGAGTTTGCCACAGATAACTTTGACATTGGTTTTGGGGTTTACTTTGAATGGACAGACTCCCCAAACACGGCTGTGAGCGTGCACGTCAGCGAGTCCAGCGAGGACGAGGACGAAGGTACTTTGTACAATTTTCATACTTCATTCCTGTACAATAAATACTGTAGCAGGTCTTCACTGCGTCTCACCCCCTCTTCCTGAAGAGGTCGGGGGTCTCTCGAGAAGCAGCATCTTACCCCCTCGTTTTAAGGAGGTTGGGGCCTCTCGAGAAGCAGTGTCTTACCCCCTCGTCTTAAGGAGGTTGGGGCCTCTCAAGAAGCAGTGTCTCACCCCCTCGTCTTGAGGAGGTTGGGGCCTCTCGAGAAGCAGCGTCTCACCCCTTTGATTTGAGGAGGTTGGGGCCTCTTGAGAAGCAGCATCTCACCCCTTCGTCCTGAGGAGGTCGGGGGGTCTCTCTAGAAGCAGCATCTCACCCTTTCGTCCTGAGGAGTTAGGGGGTCTCACCCCCTCGCCCTGAAGAGTTCTGGGGGTCCTATTGAAGCAGCGTCTCACCCCCTCGTCCTGAGCAGGTTGGGGGCCTGTTGAGAAGCAGCGTCTCACCACCTCATCCGGACGAGGTAGGGGGCCTTTCGAGAAGCAGCGTCTCACCCCCTCATCCGGACGAGGTAGGGGGCCTTTCGAGAAGCAGCGTCTCACCCCCTCATCCGGACGAGGTCGGGGCCTCTTGAGAAGCAGCGTCCCACCCCCTTGTTCCGAGGAGGTCGGAGGCTTCTGGAGAAGCACCAACTGGTCATGGATGTTCACCTCTGCAGGAGATCAAAAACCAACAATGTGCTCTCTGGGGCGTTACTGTGGTCTCTCTTGCTTTCCGTAGGTTAAGATTGACCTATCAGACTGGCGGGATGGTTGAGTCGCTGCCTAATTTATCCTCTCCCCAATGCCAGTAGTGGAGGAGCTGTGCCTCTGCAGAGGGAAAACGGGCCGCATCTAGCGTCAGAGAGGCTCATTCACACTTTAAAGTAAAAAGCTTGCGAGCGTGCTCTCCTTGCCAAGGAAACCAGTCACCACTGATAGTTTGTAGAGGTGGCCGGTATCCTAGGCAACCAGCTGTAAACTATAGAATTAAGAATACCTCCATATTTGACAACAGAGATACTTTTTAATAAAGAGTGAAATGTAAAGTTGCTGGTGTTTACAAGCACTTTGCAATTTTACCCAGCGAAGATGGAGGAAAAACCGCACCAAAAACGGATCAGATCAGCATGAGTCGCCCTGTACTCTCTCTGCGGGATTTCTGTAAGACTGCTTGTTTCCGGATTATTCCCGGAAGACCCCTTTATGCTTCTGTTTTAGCTCCGCGCCCATGACTTGTCCCACTCTGATATCCTGGACTCACTCCTGACTTGTGTCTGTTCTTTACAGAGAATCCCAACAACGAAGAGAAAGCCGAAAAGACGCCAACAAGCCTCAGCTGGAGGAGATTGTGCCGGTCTACAGGCGGGATCGTCACGAAGAGGTGGACGCCGGCAGCCACCAGTACCCCGGCCGGGGGCTCTACCTGCTCAAATCTGACAACTCTTATTCCTTGTGGCGTTCAAAATCTGTGTACTACAGAGTGTATTATACTAGATAAAGGAGGGGCCTGCGGTCAGGGGGAGGAGCCGGCAATCAGGGGGAGGGGCAAGTGACCATGGGGCGGGGCCTGCAATCAGGGGGAGGGGCCAGGGCAGTAAGTCGCTCACATGACCTGGATCCTTTTCGATAAGTGTCGCCTCCTCATCGCTCCTCGTGGCGGCCGACACTAATTCAGAGTGCTGTGATTTAACCCGTTCTTTGCCACTACGATTGGTGGACATGAAAGGGGTTAAACATAATTTGGCTGCGCCTGCACTTTTGTGTTTTGTGGTTTTTTTCGCACTTGTTTGGGATTTTTAATTCTATTCTATGTGCGCCCACTCGGGGGCATTTCATGATCTGTTCAGAAGATGAACGCGCATGAGAAGCGTCATGGAGGAGGGGGCACCTTTGTGTTGGGTACCAGGGTAGTGGGCGCCCCCTCAAGACTGGTGGAAGGGTAAAGGTCCCATGTGTTCCCCTCGGTCTGCCCTATTCTGTACCACGCGCAGGTAGCTCAGCGCCATCGCAAACAGCAACGGTTTCTCCTCCACTATAGGTCAGGGCAAATCCGAAATGTGCTGTTGCCTCTCTGGTATCAGCCGTCTGTAGCGGGCAGGAGAGGGTAGTGGGGAAAGTTTCTTATCTCTTCTCTCATCAGTCTGATTTGTCTGATCTTGTACCATGTAAAATATGTAACAAATATGAGAAATGGTTTATAATAATAATAATCATATGGAATAATCTGTCCTGTGTGATCTGGAGGAAACACTGCACCTCCCCCAATGCCCCGCAGCAGAGCATGCGCTATGTGAGACCACCAGGGGTGGGCCGCAGGGTGGAGGGGGGGGTTCACGAAGGCTGAGAAGCTAGGAGGAATCTGGCAGACTTGCGATTGCTGCTCTGGAGGTGATAACAGCATTTCCTATAGATTTTACCTGTATGATGCTGCACTACGCCTTGTTGCCGTATAAGGGTAAGTCACAGGGCAACGGTCTCTGGTTGTTGTGAAACTACAACTCCCAGCATGCCCGGACAGCTCCTTGACTTTAGTCTGACTTGCACTAATACATTATGTAATTTCGGTTGTTTTCTATGAAGGCGTCGCTTTTCTATATCGCATCCAATGAGCTGGATGAGGGCAGAATATGGCCGCCATACATTTACCATGGGAGATGGCTGATCGGCTCTGTGTATCGCTCAGTGCACCTATGTGGGAGCAGTCAGGGCGGCCATATTGCTCATCACTCAGCTTTCCCAGAAACTGAACGGAGGGATAGAATTTGCCCCTGCAAATGATACTATGAGCTGTAGGGATTAATGGCCAGACATTTAGATCCAGACTGTAGAGATTGTGGACGGTGGGGATCAGGCTGGTCACAGGACAGGGCCGTGCAGATGGTTTCCGCTCTGCATTGGGGGGCGCAGGTATCGTATACGGCTCCTATTATAAGGCGCTATACAGGGCGGGTGTTGGACTTTGCTGCCAGCAGCTGCACTTCTCCCTGCAGAAATGAGACCACCCATCCCCTTCAGCAGAGCAGTGATCAGAGCTATGGACGGGTGGGCTGTAACATTAGGGGCCCCTGGTACTCAACTTTCAGCCTGGAAGCAAGAAAAATCTCAGGTGCCAGTTTCTGATCATGTGGTTCAGTGTGATGTGAATGTTCAGGAATCTGCACCAATTTATTTACTATGTCTAAAGTCTGTCTTCTAATACAAGAATTAAGGTGCTGCCAGCAGCCTCCACTAGAGGGCGCCTGTGGTGTATGCACTGAGCTCTGTGCTGCCAGCAGCCTCCACTAGAGGGCGCCTGTGGTGTATGCACTGAGCTCTGCGCTGGCAGCAGCCTCCACTAGAGGGCACCTGTGGTGTATGCACTGAGATCTGCGCTGCCAGCAGCCTCCACTAGAGGGCACCTGTGGTGTATGCACTGAGCTCTGCGCTGCCAGCAGCCTCCACTAGAGGGCACCTGTGGTGTATGCACTGAGCTCTGCGCTGCCAGCAGTCTCCACTAGAGGGCGCCTGTGGTGTATGCACTGAGCTCTGCGCTGCCAGCAGCCTCCACTAGAGGGCACCTGTGGTGTATGCACTGAGATCTGCACTGCCAGCAGCCTCCACTAGAGGGCACCTGTGGTGTATGCACTGAGATCTGCACTGCCAGCAGCCTCCACTAGAGGGCACCTGTGGTGTATGCACTGAGATCTGCACTGCCAGCAGCCTCCACTAGAGGGCACCTGTGGTGTATGCACTGAGCTCTGCTCTGCCAGAAGTCTCCACTAGAGGGCGCCTGTGGTGTATGCACTGAGCTGTGCGCTGCCAGCAGTCTCCACTAGAGGGCACCTGTGGTGTATGCACTGAGATCTGCACTGCCAGCAGCCACCACTAGAGGGCACCTGTGGTATGTTGAATGCACTGAGCTCCATACCACCATCAGCCACCACTAGAGGGCACCTGTGCTGTTGTATGCACTGAGCTGTGCCTTTCCTGTGCTGTTGTATGGACAGAGCTCTGCGCTGCCAGCAGCCACCACTAGAGGGCGCCTGCGGTATGTTGTATGCACTGAACTCTGCGCTGGCTGCTGCCACCACTGGAGGGCACTTTCGTTATGTACTGAGCTCCATGCAGCCAGCGGTCACCATTAGAGGACGCCTGTTGTATGTACTGAGCTCCGCACTGCCTGCAGTAACCACTAGAGGATGCCTGTGGTGTATGCACTGAGCTCTGCGCTGCCAGCAGCCTCCACTAGAGGATGCCTGTGGTGAATGCCCTGAGATCTGCGCTGCCAGCAGCCACCACTAGAGGGCGCCTGTGGTGTATGCACTGAGATCTGCACTGCCAGCAGCCTCCACTAGAGGACGCCTGTGGTGTATGCACTGAGATCTGCGCTGCCAGCAGCCACCACTAGAGGGCGCCTGTGGTGTATGCACTGAGATCTGCGCTGCCAGCAGTCACCACTAGAGGGCGCCTGTGGTGTATGCACAGAGATCTGCGCTGCCAGCAGTCACCACTAGAGGGCGCCTGTGGTATGGTGTATGCACTGTGCTCTGCGCTGCCAGCAGCCACCACTAGAGGGAGCCTGTGGTGTATGCACAGAGATCTGCGCTGCCAGCAGTCACCACTAGAGGGCGCCTGTGGTATGGTGTATGCACTGTGCTCTGCGCTGCCAGCAGCCACCACTAGAGGGCGCCTGTGGTATGGTGTATGCACTGTGCTCTGCGCTGTCAGCAGCCACCACTAGAGGGCGCCTGTGGTGTATGCACTGAGCTCTGCGCTGCCAGCAGCCACCACTAGAGGGTGCCTGTGATGTGTTGTATGCACTGAGATCTGCGCTGTCAGCAGCCTCCACTAGAGGGCGCCTGTGGTGTATGCACTGAGATCTGCGCTGCCAGCAGCCTCCACTAGAGGGCGCCTGTGGTGTATGCACTGAGATCTGCGCTGCCAGCAGCCTCCACTAGAGGGCACCTGTGGTGTATGCACTGAGATCTGCGCTGTCAGCAGCCTCCACTAGAGGGTGCCTGTGGTGTATGCACTGAGATCTGCGCTGCCAGCAGCCTCCACTAGAGGGCGCCTGTGGTGTATGCGCTGAGCTCTGCATTGCCTGCGCTGTTGTATGGACAGAGCTCTGCGTTGCCAGCAGCCACCACTAGAGGGCGCCTACGGTATGTTGTATGCACTGAACTCTGCGCTAGCTGCAGCCACCACTGGAGGGCACCTGCTGTATATAATGAGCTTCATGCTGCCTGCGGTCACCACTAGAGGGCGCCTGTGGTGTGTTGTATGCACTGAGCTCCCCCTAGTGGTGGCTGTGAGTAATCAGCATTTTAAAGTCTTATGTAAAAAGATAAAATAAATTAAAATTGTGTACAACTTGGAAAGGTGGACAGGTCACTAATGGGCTCCAATATTGAATTTGCCCTGAAAAATCAGCTATTCCCATCAATGAGCTCTCGCTGAGCAGCACATATGTGCTTAACCCCTTATTAGTCAATCATTCCTGAAAACCCCCCCATTACCCTGCAGTAACCCTAAATCCCCGTAGCCTTTGCAGGGCGTCCGTGTGTTATACCTGCACTGAATCTGTATTTCAGCCTCTCGTCCTTTGGGGCCTCAGGATCTTGACGAGTTCCCCTGAAGACCCCCAGATGCAGAATGTCCCCATGATGGAAGGTTTCCCAGCATATAGCATCCATCGCCCCTTGTCAGCGCTGCCTGCCGGGGCCGGACGTTAACCCTTTCTTTCCCCGTGAGCCCCCTCTCGTCTCGTTGCTGCCTTCCAGCTCTTCACCAATCAGCGAATCGTATTAGTGAGGACCGGGGAGCGCCGCTGCCTGTGCGGATACTTCCACTCCGAGAAGCCGAGAGATGAGCGACTGCTCGCAGCAGAAGTATCCCGACCCGCAGCGCCGCTCCCCGGTCCTCCCTTCACACCCTAGCCGCTGATGTCCCCACAGTATCCGCATGGTGTTACAAAGGTCCGGACATTTGTGTTAAAAATCGCTGATTGGTCGCTGGCGCTGCCCGCGACCAATCACCGATTTGGGCGCCAAATTTAAATATCGGCCGCGACCAATCACCGATCTTGGCTCCACATTTAAACACCGCTCTCGGCTTCTCGGAGTGGAAGTATCCGCACAGGCAGCGGCGCTCCCCGGTCCTCACTAATACGATTCCGCTCCCCGCTCCTCACCAATACGATTCGCTGATTGGTCGCGTGCGGAGAGCGCGACCAATCAGTGATGTTGGCGCTAAAGTTAAACACCACTGTGCTGATTGGTCGCCGACGCTGTGCGCGACCAATCACCGATTTGGGCGGCACATTTAAATAGCGTCCGCGACCAATCAGTACAGCGGTGTTTAAATGTGGAGCCAAGATCGGTGATTGGTCGCGGCCGATATTTAAATTTGGCGCCGAAATCGGTGATTGGTTGCGGGCAGCGCCAGCGACCAATCAGCGATTTTTAACACAAATGCTGACATGCATGCGGCTAGGGCGTGAAGGGAGGACTGGGGAGCGGCGCTGCGGGTCCAATTGGTCGCGGCCGCTATTTAAATGTGCCGCACAAATCGTTGATTGGTCGCGGACTTGGCCCGCGACCAAGCACTGATCTTGCGGCCAAAGTTAAACACTACTGTGCTGATTGGTCGCGGACTCTGCCCGCGACCAATCACGGATTTGGGCGCCAAATTTAAATATCGGCCGCGACCAATCACCGATCTTGGCTCCACATTTAAACACCGCTGTGCTGATTGGTCGCTGCCGATATTTAAATGTGGCTCCCAAACCGGTGAGTGGTCGCGGGCGGCGTCGCCGACCAATCAGCACAGCGGTGTTGAAATGTGGAGCCAAGATCAGTGATTGGTCGCGGTCTTCGGACCCGACCAATCATCGAATCTTCTTGGTGAGGACCGGGGAGCGCCGCTGCCTGTGCGGCTACTTACGCTGCGAGAACCCGGGACATAGTGGGCGCTGGCAGCAGAAGTATCCCGACCCGCAGCGCCGCTCCCCGGTCCTCCCTTCCGCATGGAGGTCAGTGGCACCGGCGGTCCTTCCGCTGCTACCAGCCGGGAGATGAGCGCCTTGCGCCGCTCATCTCCCGGCTGCATCTCCGTCCCGCAGATGGGTCCGGCGGTCGGGTTCCTTCTGCTGTTGCTGGCCGGGAGATGAGCGCCTCGCGGAGCTCATCTCCCAGCTGCATCGCCGCTCAGCTCCGTCCCCCAGATGAGCCGCTAACGGCCGCCATCTTTTTTCAGAAATCCCGCAGCGCTGATTGGCCGCTGCCGGACCAATGAGCGACGCGGGATTTCCTGGACAGACAGACAGACAGATGGGATAAGACGATTATATATATATAGATAATTTACCTTTCTCCTCATTAAAGATGGAATTAGCGGCTTTTTGATTTTCTTATGATGTAAAAACTGCGCCTGAGATGATTCATTACGGTGTAATACAATCACCCCACGAGGAGCTTTTACAATCTGTTATAGAGACCTGATGCTTAAAGGGGTTGTCTACTTTTATATACCCCCCCCCCTATAAGGGGATGGGGGGCAATGATGGCATTTAATGGGGGTTGGTCACGCTCCCTTTATTAGTACGACACCAGCTTGTCTGTTCTGCTTAAAAGCCTCTCTATATGCCCTATTACTTCCTATGGCTATCATGCAGAATATTTGTAACTTTTAGGTTGTTCTGTGCTATATTATTTTTTAATAGCATCAAAATTCCCCATGTAAATTATAAATTTCTTTCTGCTTTGCTCATAGCCACCACTAGAGGGTGCCACATGCATACAGATTTGTGTTCCTTATATAAACAGAATGCAAAGAACTCCCCCTAGTGTTGGCTGCAGGTACCTAGAATGTAACATCAATGACTTGGGTTGAGGAAATAAAACGTACAATTATGTACTAAATGGTAAAACAATGGGGAAAATAGTCGCTATAGACTTGCGTGTATGGGCGGAAGTTGAAGTCCACTTTAGTGACCAGTGGCCGGCAAATAAAATGATGGGATGCATTAAAAGAGGCCGAGCTGCTCCTGAGGAGAACGTCCTTCTGCCTTTATACAAGTCCCTATTGCGGCCACACAGGACTGGGGACAATTTTGGGCTCCAGTCTATAAGGAAGATATAGATGAACTAGAGCGGGTGCAGAACAACCAAGGTGATGAAGGGAATGAGTGACTGCAGAGGACGAGGGATCAGACTGGGGGTTATTCAGTTTGGAGAAAAGATGGCTGACGGGAAATCTCATTACAATGGAGAAATGTATGAGGGGACAGGAGCCAGATTTTCTGATGATCTTTCTACACCTTGATCTGCAACAATGACAAGGAGGCGTCCTCTCCATCTTCTATATATATAATTCAGTCAGTCAGTCAAGGAAATCCCGCGTCGCTCATTGGTCCGGCAGCGGCCAATCAACGCCGCGGGATTTCTGAAAAAAGATGGCGGCAGTTAGCGGCTCATCTCCCGGCCGGCAACAGCAGAAGGAACCCGACCGCCGGACCCATCTGTGGGACGGAGATGCAGTCGGGAGATGAGCGGCGCGAGGCGCTCATCTCCCGGCCGGTAGCAGGGGAAGGACCGCCGGCGCCGCTGACCTCCATGCGGAAGGGAGGACCGGGGAGCGGCGCTGCGGGTCGGGATACTTCTGCTGCGAGCGCCCGCTATGTCCTGGGTTCTCGCAGCATAAGTAGCCGCACAGGCAGCGCTGCTCCCCGGTCCTCACCAAGACGATTCGATTATTGGTCGCGGTCTTCGGACCCGACCAATCACTGATCTTAGCGCAAAAGTTAAATACCGCTGTGCTGATTGGTCGCCGACGCTGCCCGCGACCAATCACCGATTTGGGCGCCACATTTAAATATCGGCCGCGACCAATCAGCACAGCGGTGTTTAAATGTGGAGCAAAGATCTGTGATTGGTCGCGACCGATATTTAAATTTGGTGCCCAAATCGGTGATTGGTCGCGGGCAGCGTCCGAGACCAATCAGCACAGTAGTGTTTCACTTTGGCCGCAAGATCAGTGATTGGTCGCGGGCCAAGTCCGCGACCAATCAACGATTTGTGCGGCACATTTAAATACCGGCCACGACCAATTGGATGTCAGCGCCGCTCCCCGGTCCTCCCTTCACGCCCTAGCCGCATGGATGTCAGCGGCGCTGCCTGTGCGGCTACTTCCGCTCCGAGAACCCGGGACATGAGCGGGCGCTCGGAGCAGAAGTATCCCGACCCGCAGCGCCGCTCCCCGGTCCTCCCTTCACACCCTAGCCGCTGATGTCCCCACAGTATCCGCATGGTGTTACAAAGGTCCGGACATTTGTGTTAAAAATCGCTGATTGATCGCTGGCGCTGCCCGCGACCAATCACCGATTTGGGCGCCAAATTTAAATATCGGCCGCGACCAATCACCGATCTTGGCTCCACATTTAAACACCGCTGTGCTGATTGGTCGCGGTCGATATTTGAATTTGGCACCCAAATCGGTGATTGGTCGCGGGCAGCGCCAGCGACCAATCAGCGATTTTTAACACAAATGTCCGGACCTTTGTAACACCATGCGGATACTGTGGAGACATCAGCGGCTAGGGTGTGAAGGGAGGACCGGGGAGCGGCGCTGCCGGTCGGGATATTTCTGCTGCGAGCGCCCGCTCATGTCCCGGGTTCTCGCAGTGGAAGTAGCCGCACAGGCAGCGGCGCTCCCCGGTCCTCACTAATACGATTCCGCTCCCCGCTCCTCACCAATACGATTCGATGATTGGTCGCGTGCAGAGAGCGCGACCAATCAGTGATCTTGGCGCTAAAGTTAAACACCGCTGTGCTGATTGGATGCGGACGCCAGACGCGTCCAATCACCGAGATTGGCGCCAAATTTAAACAACGCTCTGCTGATTGGTCGCGGACTCCAGCTGCGACCAATCAGCGATTTTGGCGCCAAATTTAAACACCGCTCTGCTGATTGATCGCGGTCGCTGGCCGAGATCAATCAGCAGTATTGGGGCCAAATTTAAACCTCACTCTGCTGATTGGTCGCAACCACCGGCCGCGACCAATCTGCGTTATTTTGTGCCAAATTTAAACAACGCTCTGCTGATTGGTCGCGGCCGTCAGCCGCGATTAATTAGCGATTTTGGCGCCAAATTTAAACATGCTCTCCAGTCCTCACTAACACGGTTTGCTGATTGGTCGCGGCCGCCGCCCGCGACTAAGCGATTTTGGCGCGAAATTCAACCACCGCTCTGCTGATTGGTCGAGGCCGCCGGCCGAGATCAATCAGCAGTATTGGTGCCAAATTTAAACACCGCTTCGCTGATTGGTCGCGGTGGCCGGCCGCGACCAAGCAGCGAAATTGGCGCCAAATTTAAACGCTCTGCTGATTGGTCGAGGCCGCCGGCCGTGACCAATCAGCCATATTGGTGCCAAATTTAAACACCGCTTCGCTGATTGGTCGCGGTGGCCGGCCGCGACCAAGCAGCGAAATTGGCGCCAAATTTAAACACCGCTCTGCTGATTGGTCGCGGTTACCGGTCTCGAATAATCAGCATTATTAGTGCCAAATTTAAACACCGCTGTGCTGATTACTCGCGACCAATCTGCGATATAGGCGCCAAATTTTAACACCGCTTTGCTGATTGGTTACGGTTGCCGGCCTCGACCAATCAGCGATTTTGCCGCAAAATTGAAACACAGCTCTGCTGATTGCGCCCGGTCGGCCGCATACCTATTCTAGAATACGCGATGCATTAGAATCGGGCCACCATCTAGTCTAATCATAATAACAGACGGGGATTCTTTACTGTAAGAGCATTAAGACTATGGATCTCTCTGTCACATGATGCTGTCATGGTGGATTCACTACCAGTATACAAGGAGGGCCTGGACACCTTTCTTGAAGACTATATTCTTATAGTTTCTAGATTGTGTGATGATGGTGATCCAGGGAACTCACCTGATTGCCGTTTGTGGAGTCAGGAAGGAATTTTCCCCTGATATGGGGCAATTAGCATCTGTCTCCCGGGGTTTTTGTTTTCTTTCCTCTAGATCAGTGTTTCCCAAACTCCAGTCCTCATGGCCCCCACAGGTCATGTTTTCAGGATCTCCTTAGTGTTACACAGGTGATGGAAGTATCATCAAGACATCAGGAATTCTCTCACCTGTGCAACACTATGGAAATCCTGAAAACGTGACCTGTGGGGGGCCGTGAGGATGGGGTTTGGGGAACACTGCTCTAGATCAACGTGTTATTGTACTGGTTGAACTTGATGGACTTGTGCAGTCAACCTAAAAGGGAGTCAGCACAGAATGACTGTTCAAACCAAGCGCAGGCGCTTAGTGCATCATGGTGCAGCCAAACATTGAAGGTCGCCTTCCCACGTGCTTGTTTTCTCTCCATTTGCACACCTCGCCCCCCCCCACCTTTGATGATAGCTCTGGCTTCATAGAGCAATGTTTGGCCAAATCACGGTGCACCGAGGGCCGGTGCTTGGTTTAAACAGTCGTTCTGTGCTGTCAGACTCGTTTTAAATGTTTGGCCTCGCCAAAGGTGCACTAAGCGCCTGTGTTATCACAGAATAGTGAGGACCGGTGTAGAGCGTGAGGCGTGGACATGGTGGTATCACAATAGTGAGGACGGATGTAGAGCGTGAGGCGTGGACATGGTGGTATCACAATAGTGAGGACGGGTGTAGAGCGTGAGGCGTGGACATGGTGGTATCACAATAGTGAGGATGGGTGTAGAGCGTGAGGCGTGGACATGGTGGTATCACAATAGTGAGGACGGGTGTAGAGCGTGAGGCGTGGACATGGTGGTATCACAATAGTGAGGACGGGTGAGATCGTGAGGCGTGGACATGGTGGTATCACAATAGTGAGGACGGGTGAGATCGTGAGGCGTGGACATGGTGGTATCACAATAGTGAGGACGGGTGTAGAGCGTGAGGCGTGGACATGGTATCACAATAGTGAGGACGGGTGTAGAGCGTGAGGCGTAGACATGGTGGTATCACAATAGTGAGGATGGGTGAGATCGTGAGGCGTGGACATGGTGGTATCACAATAGTGAGGACGGGTGTAGAGCGTGAGGCGTGGACATGGTGGTATCACAATAGAGAGGACGGGTGTAGAGCGTGAGGCGTGGACACGGTGGTATCACAATAGTAAGGACGGGTGTAGAGCGTGAGGCGTGGACATGGTGGTATCACAATAGTGAGGACGGGTGAGATCGTGAGGCGTGGACATGGTGGTATCACAATAGTGAGGACGGGTGTAGAGCGTGAGGCGTGGACATGGTGGTATCACAATAGTGAGGACGGGTGTAGAGCGTGAGGCGTGGACGGGTGTAGAGCGTGAGGCGTGGACATGGTGGTATCACAATAGTGAGGACGGATGTAGAGCGTGAGGCGTGGACATGGTGGTATCACAATAGTGAGGACGGGTGTAGAGCGTGAGGCGTGGACATGGTGGTATCACAATAGTGAGGATGGGTGTAGAGCGTGAGGCGTGGACATGGTGGTATCACAATAGTGAGGACGGGTGTAGAGCGTGAGGCGTGGACATGGTGGTATCACAATAGTGAGGACGGGTGAGATCGTGAGGCGTGGACATGGTGGTATCACAATAGTGAGGACGGGTGAGATCGTGAGGCGTGGACATGGTGCTATCACAATAGTGAGGACGGGTGTAGAGCGTGAGGCGTGGACATGGTGGTATCACAATAGTGAGGACGGGTGTAGAGCGTGAGGCGTAGACATGGTGGTATCACAATAGTGAGGATGGGTGAGATCGTGAGGCGTGGATATGGTGGTATCACAATAGTGAGGACGGGTGTAGAGCGTGAGGCGTGGACATGGTGGTATCACAATAGTGAGGACGGGTGTAGAGCGTGAGGCGTGGACATGGTGGTATCACAATAGTGAGGACGGGTGAGATCGTGAGGCGTGGACATGGTGGTATCACAATAGTGAGGACGGGTGTAGAGCGTGAGGCGTGGACATGGTGGTATCACAATAGTGAGGACGGGTGTAGAGCGTGAGGCGTGGACATGGTGGTATCACAATAGTGAGGACGGGTGTAGAGCGTGGGGCATGGACATGGTAGTATCAGAATAGTGAGGACGGGTGTAGAGCGTGAGGCGTGGACATGGTGGTATCACAATAGTGAGGACGGCTGTAGAGCGTGAGGCGTGGACATGGTGGTAACACAATAGTGAGGACAGGTGTAGAGCGTGAGGCGTGGACATGGTGGTATCACAATAGTGATGACGGCTGTAGAGCGTGAGGCGTGGGCATGGTGGTAACACAATAGTGAGGACAGGTGTAGAGCGTGAGGCGTGGACATGGTGGTATCACAATAGTGAGGACGGGTGTAGAGCGTAAGGCGTGGACATGGTGGTATCACAATAGTGAGGACGGGTGTAGAGCGTGAGGCGGGGACATTGTGGTATCACAATAGTGAGGACGGGTGTAGAGCGTGAGGCGTGGACATGGTGGTATCACAATAGTGATGACGGGTGTAGAGCGTGAGGGGTGGACACGGTGGTAACACAATAGTGAGGACGGGTGTAGGGCGTGAGGCGTGGACATGGTGGTAGCACAATAGTGAGGAAGGGTGTAGAGCGTGAGGCATGGACATGATAATCACAATAGTGAGGACGGGTGTAGAGCGTGAGGTGTGGACATGGTGGTAGCACAATAGTGAGGACGGGTGTAGAGCGTGAGGCATGGACATGGTGGTAGCACAATAGTGAGGACGGGTGTAGAGCGTGAGGCGTGGACATGGTGGTAGCACAATAGTGAGGACGGGTGTAGAGCGTGAGGCATGGACATGGTGGTAGCACAATAGTGAGGACGGGTGTAGAGCGTGAGGCATGGACATGGTGGAAACACAATAGTTAGGACGGGTGTAGAGCGTGAGGCGTGGACTCTGTTTTGTCACACAATATAATCACATCTAGTAACAGAACCTTTAATGGATGTTTTATACAAAAGTGAACATTCGCTCTGAAGCCTTAAAACCCTATAATTCAAGAAACTATTTCCTCCATACGAAATGCACGTGTAGATAGTGAGTCGTGGACACGGTGGTATCACAATAGTGAGCACGGGTGTAGAGCGTGAGTCGTGGACGCGGTAGTGTCACAATAGTGAGGACGGGTGTAGATCGTGAGTCGTAGACGCGGTGGTATCACAATAGTGAGGACGGGTGTAGATCGTGAGTCGTGGACACGGTGGTATCACAATAGTGAGGACGAGTGTAGATCGTGAGTCGTGGACGCGGTGGTACCACAATAGTAAGGACGAGTGTAGATCGTGAGTCGTGGACGCGGTGGTATCACAATAGTGAGGACGAGTGTAGAGCGTGAGTCGTGGACGCGGTATCACAATAGTGAGGACGGGTGTAGATCGTGAGTCGTGGACGCGATGGTATCACAATAGTGAGGACGAGTGTAGATCGTGAGTCGTGGACGCGGTGGTATCACAATAGTGAGGACGGGTGTAGAGCGTGAGTCGTGGACGCGGTGGTATCACAATAGTGAGGACGGGTGTAGAGCGTGAGTCGTGGACACGGTGGTATCACAATAGTGAGGACGGGTGTAGAGCGTGAGTCGTGGACACGGTGGTATCACAATAGTGAGGACGGGTGTAGAGCGTGAGGCGTGGACATGGTGGTAACACAATAGTGAGGACAGGTGTAGATCGTGAGTCGTGCACGCGGTAGTGTCACAATAGTGAGGACGGGTGTAGATCATGAGTCGTGGACGGGGTGGTAACACACAATAGTGAGGACGGGTGTAGAGCGCGAGTCGTGGACATGGTGGTATCACAATAGTGAGGACGGGTGTAGATCGTGTGTCGTGGGCGCGGTGGTAACACAATAGTGAGGACGGGTGTAGATCGTGAGTCGTGGGCGCGGTGGTAACACAATAGTGAGGACGGGTGTAGATCGTGAGTCGTGGACGCGGTGGTAACACACAATAATGAGGACGGGTGTAGATCGTGAGTCGTGGACCCAATGGTATCATACAATAGTGAGGACGGGTGTAGAGCGTGAGTCGTGGACGCGGTGGTATCACAATAGTGAGGACGGGTGTAGATCGTGAGGCGTGGACATGGTGGTACACAATAGTGAGGACGGGTGTAGATCGTGAGTCGTGGATGTGGTGGTAACACACAATAGTGAGGACGGGTGTAGAGCGTGAGTCGTGGGCGCGGTGGAGTCACACAATAGTGAGGACGGGTGTAGATCGTCAGTCGTGGATGCGGTGGTATCATACAATAGTGAGGACGGGTGTAGATCGTGAGTCGTGGGCGCGGTGGTATCATACAATAGTGAGGACGGGTGTAGAGCGTGAGTCATGGACGCGGAGGTAACACACAATAGTGAGGACGGGTGTAGATCGTGAGTCGTGGACCCGGTGGTATCACAATAGTGAGGACGGGTGTAGATCGTGAGTCGTGGGCGCGGTGGTAACACACAATAGTGAGGACGGGTGTAGATCGTGAGCGCAGTGGTAACACACAATAGTGAGAACGGGTGTAGATCGTGAGTCGTGGACCCGGTGGTATCATACAATAGTGAGGACGGGTGTAGAGCGTGAGTCGTGGACGCGGTGGTATCACACAATAGTGAGGACGGGTGTAGATCGTGAGTCGTGGGCACGGTGGTAACACACAATAGTGAGAACGGGTGTAGATCGTGAGGTCGTGGGCGCGGTGGTAACACACAATAGTGAGGACGGGTGTAGATCGTGAGTCGTGGACGCGGTGGTAACACACAATAGTGAGGACGGGTGTAGATCGTGAGTCGTGGACCCGATGGTATCATACAATAGTGAGGACGGGTGTAGAGCGTGAGTCGTGGACGCGGTGGTTTCACAATAGTGAGGACGGGTGTAGATCGTGAGGCGTGGACATGGTGGTACACAATAGTGAGGATGGGTGTAGATCATGAGTCGTGGACGCGGTGGTAACACAATAGTGAGGACGGGTGTAGAGCGTGAGTCGTGGGCGCGGTGGTATCATACAATAGTGAGGACGGGTGTAGATCGTGAGTCGTGGATGTGGTGGTAACACACAATAGTGAGGACGGGTGTAGAGCGCGAGTCATGGACGCGGTGGTAACACACAATAGTGAGGACGGGTGTAGATTGTGAGTCGTGGGTGCGGTGGTAATACAATAGTGAGGACGGGTGTAGATCGTGAGTCGTGGGCGCGGTAGTGTCACAGTAGTGAGGACGGGTGTAGAGCGTGAGTGGTGGGCGTGGTGGATTCACACAATAGTGAGGACGGGTGTAGATCGTGAGCGCGGTGGATTCACACAATAGTGAGGACGGTTGTAGATCGTGAGTCGTGGGCGCGGTGGATTCACACAATAGTGAGGACGGGTGTAGAGCGTGAGTCGTGGGCGCGGTGGATTCACACAATAGTGTGGACGGGTGTAGATCGTGAGTCGTGGGCGCGGTGGATTCACACAATAGTGAGGACGGGTGTAGAGCGTGAGTCGTGGGCGCGGTGGATTCACACAATAGTGTGGACGGGTGTAGATCGTGAGTCGTGGGCGCGGTGGATTCACACAATAGTGAGGATGGGTGTAGATCGTGAGTCGTGGGCGCGGTAGAGTCACACAATAGTGAGGACGGGTGTAGATCGTGAGTCGTGGGCGCGGTGGTAACACACAATAGTGAGAACGGGTGTAGATCGTGAGTCGTGGGC
This sequence comes from Phyllobates terribilis, assembly GCF_046119375.1. NCBI lineage: Eukaryota > Metazoa > Chordata > Amphibia > Anura > Dendrobatidae > Phyllobates > Phyllobates terribilis. Next base: position 667,281 of record NW_027363253.1, read on the forward strand.
GCGGTGGTAACACACAATAGTGAGGACGGGTGTAGATCGTGAGTCGTGGGTGCGGTGGAGTCACACAATAGCGAGGACGGGTGTAGATCGTGAGTCGTAGGCGCGGTGGTAACACACAATAGTGAGGACGGGTGTAGATCGTGAGTCGTGGGTGCGGTGGAGTCACACAATAGTGAGGACGGGTGTAGATCGTGAGTCGTGGGCGCGGTGGAGTCACACAATAGTGAGGACGGGTGTAGATCGTGAGTCGTGGGCGCGGTGGAGTCACACAATAGTGAGGACGGGTGTAGATCGTGAGTCGTGGGTGCGGTGGTAACACACAATAGTGAGGACGGGTGTAGAGCGTGAGGCGTGGGCGCGGTGGATTCACACAATAGTGAGGACGGGTGTAGAGCGTGAGTCGTGGGCGCGGTGGATTCACACAATAGTGTGGACGGTTGTAGATCGTGAGTCGTGGGCGCGGTGGATTCACACAATAGTGAGGACGGGTGTAGAGCGTGAGTCGTGGGCGCGGTGGATTCACACAATAGTGTGGACGGGTGTAGATCGTGAGTCGTGGGCGCGGTGGATTCACACAATAGTGAGGACGGGTGTAGAGCGTGAGTCGTGGGCGCGGTGGATTCACACAATAGTGTGGACGGGTGTAGATCGTGAGTCGTGGGCGCGGTGGATTCACACAATAGTGAGGATGGGTGTAGATCGTGAGTCGTGGGCGCGGTAGAGTCACACAATAGTGAGGACGGGTGTAGATCGTGAGTCGTGGGCGCGGTGGTAACACACAATAGTGAGAACGGGTGTAGATCGTGAGTCGTGGGCGCGGTGGTAACACACAATAGTGAGGACGGGTGTAGATCGTGAGTCGTGGGTGCGGTGGAGTCACACAATAGCGAGGACGGGTGTAGATCGTGAGTCGTAGGCGCGGTGGTAACACACAATAGTGAGGACGGGTGTAGATCGTGAGTCGTGGGTGCGGTGGAGTCACACAATAGTGAGGACGGGTGTAGATCGTGAGTCGTGGGCGCGGTGGAGTCACACAATAGTGAGGACGGGTGTAGATCGTGAGTCGTGGGCGCGGTGGAGTCACACAATAGTGAGGACGGGTGTAGATCGTGAGTCGTGGGTGCGGTGGTAACACACAATAGTGAGGACGGGTGTAGAGCGTGAGGCGTGGGCGCGGTGGATTCACACAATAGTGAGGACGGGTGTAGAGCGTGAGTCGTGGGCGCGGTGGATTCACACAATAGTGTGGACGGGTGTAGATCGTGAGTCGTGGGCGCGGTGGATTCACACAATAGTGAGGATGGGTGTAGATCGTGAGTCGTGGGCGCGGTAGAGTCACACAATAGTGAGGACGGGTGTAGATCGTGAGTCGTGGGCGCGGTGGTAACACACAATAGTGAGAACGGGTGTAGATCGTGAGTCGTGGGCGCGGTGGTAACACACAATAGTGAGGACGGGTGTAGATCGTGAGTCGTGGGTGCGGTGGAGTCACACAATAGCGAGGACGGGTGTAGATCGTGAGTCGTAGGCGCGGTGGTAACACACAATAGTGAGGACGGGTGTAGATCGTGAGTCGTGGGTGCGGTGGAGTCACACAATAGTGAGGACGGGTGTAGATCGTGAGTCGTGGGCGCGGTGGAGTCACACAATAGTGAGGACGGGTGTAGATCGTGAGTCGTGGGCGCGGTGGAGTCACACAATAGTGAGGACGGGTGTAGATCGTGAGTCGTGGGTGCGGTGGTAACACACAATAGTGAGGACGGGTGTAGAGCGTGAGTCGTGGGCGCGGTGGAGTCACACAATATAACATCTAGTAACAGAACGCTTCCTTTAATGGATGTTTTATACAAAAGTGAAGCCATAAAACCCTATAATACAAGAAACAATATTTCCTCCGTCCACATCGCACAGTTTCCTTCTCACAGAGCAGCAGTAACAGAACGCTGCAGATTCTCTGCAGAAACCTTTGGTGCCGTCTACAGGACAGGAATGAGGCCACATTTTACCATTTGTACCACAAGACCCCGAACAACAGACAAGAAACACGAGGACATGAACAGAAGGACAAAAGAAATCAGGAATCTCCTCCGTGTAACCAGAAGTCGGATCAGCGGAGACTCGTCCTCGCACACCTTATCCAGACATGGCGGCCGCCAGCGCCTTCACTTCAAAGGCCTCCGGAGGAATGGCACCCCGACTCTGTAAAGGGAAACCGATAATAAAGGAAAACCAAATCATACGTGTAAACCTGGAGACCAGACAGAAGCATCATTTACCCCTTTATACAGTCAGGGGGTGAGCGCTCTTAAAGGGGTTCTCCATTTATATGGAGATAAACATTAAATGGATTCTCTTATCAAGACGACTGCTCTCTATATACCGTATTAGTGCTTATAGATATTATAGAGGGGTCTCCAGCCCTGAACCCCCAGCTGTGAGCTAGAATAATACCTGGCCCCACCATCCCCCCCGGTGCATAACGTCCGGCACCATCTTGCCCCCCCGGTGTATAATGTCCTGCCCCATTTCGTCCCCTCCCCGGATGTATCATGTCCGGTCCCATCCCCCCCTTCCTGGTGTATAACATCCAGCCCCATTGCTCCTCCTGTGCATAACGTCCGGTCCCATCGACCCCCGATGCATAACGTCTGGCCCTTCCCCCCGCTGTGCATAACATTCAGTGCCATCGCCCCCCATGCATAACTTCCGACCCCATCGTCCCCCGGTGTAACATCTGGTCCCGTTGCGGTGTGATGTGTTCTGGATGAAGGGGTAACAATTCCCACCAATGCCTCCAAAATCTTATAGAAATCCTTCCCAGAAGAGCAGAAGCCGTTCTATCTGTGGAGGAGCGACTCCATATTAATGTCTATGGGTGTAAGATGGGAGGTGAGAGCTCCCTGGAGGTGAATGTGGAGGGGGCACATACTTTTCTCCAGATATTGTATGTACAGTGATTCCATAGAACAAGAACTGATCTTTGCAGCTGTAATCAGCTGTGGCCAATAGAGGGCAGCACTGAACCTCTAAACACCTCCACAGGACACATGCAAAGACCTTCAGATACACTGCAGGTGCCGGCTTCAGGTCACTGGAGACAGTCAGCAAGTAGGTTGCTTAATAAAACCATTTACCTTCAGGTGATGAAACACTTTCTTTGCTTGATGCACATCCCAGTTGTTGTCGTCAAGACATCTGTATGGGGAAAAGAGATTTTATCAAAAGACACCGACCACGGCGGCAGGAAGCCCATCGCCCGTGGCTGGTGTCACCTAAAGTTACATGATATAGAGGCAAAACCTCAGCTGTGAGAAGTGTCGGGGCTGCACAGGTTTTCAGTACCTTAATGGAAAGTGAAATGTTCCTATTCAGTGACAGAAAGCAGAGATCTTGGATACAAAGTGTATGATGAGGTTACAGAACCCCCCGCGCCCAGTGCCGCGCACCGCGGTCTCACTCACTTCAGAGCCCAGTCCGGCTTCATCCTCGTGTACGCGGAGAATGAGTGGACGGTGTCCCTGGCGGAGGCGGAAGGGGCTTTCTCGCAGATCGCCGGGACAGGTTTGGGGGGCTCAAGTGATGGCGTTTCTTGCGGACCCCCGTATGCATTCAGTATAACCATCTGATCATTCAAAATCTGAGCGCTGGAAAAAGAGGAAAACAAAAAAGTAACTGAATTATTAGTGATTTCAATATCTCGGCTTGCTTTCAGTGAATGGGACCATGTTTGTTACACAGACCGGATTCCTCTCACCGCTAATCATTTACTAACTGGGGTCTACGCAATATGCTGTACAGATTTTATGCCTCGCGATGTAATTAAGAATATTCTCATTCATTGATGGCAAGCAGAGATCTGAAAACGCTGAAAAAATAGAAATATAAATTACCGTATATGCTCGAGTATAAGCCAAGGCACCTAATTTTACCACAAAAAACTGGGAAAACTTATTGACTTGAGTATAAACCCTAATTTGGGAAATGCAGCAGCTACTGGTAAATTTCCCCATCCTGGTACGCATGGCCCCCTCATCCCCAATCCTGGTATGCATGGACCCCTCATCCCTAATTCTGTTGTGCATGGCTCCCTCATCCCCAATCCTGGTACGCATGGCCCCCTCATCCCCAATCCTGGTACGCATGGCCCCCTCATCCCCAATCCTGGTACGCATGGCCCCCTCATCCCCAATCCTGGTACGCATGGCCCCCTCATTCCCAATCCTGGTACGCATGGCCCCCTCATCCCCAATCCTGGTACGCATGGCCCCCTCATCCCCAATCCTGGTACGCATGGCCCCCTCATCCCCAATCCTGGTACGCATGGCACCCTCATCCCCAATTCTGTTGTACATGGCCCCCTCATCCCTAATCCTGGTATACATGGCCCCCTCATCCCCAATCCTGGTATGCATGGCAGCCCTCATCCCCAATCCAGGTATGCATGGCAGCCCTCATCCCCAATCCAGGTATGCATGGCAGCCCTCATCCCCCAATCCAGGTATGTATGGCACCCCTCATCCCCCAATCCTGGTATGTACGGTACCCCTCATCCCCCAATCCTGGTATGCATGCCCTCCCATCCCCAATCCTCGTATGCATGGCACCCTCATGTCTAATCCTGGTATGTATGGTCCCCTCATCCCCAATCCTGGTATGCATGGCCTCCTCATCCCCAATCCTGGTATGCATGGCACCCCCATCCCCAATCCTGGTATGTGTGGGCCCCCTCATCCCCCAATCCGGGTTTGTATGCCCCCCATCCCCAATCCTGGTATGCATGGCCTCCTCATACCCAATCCTGGTATGTATGGCCTTCCCATCCCCAATCCTGGTATGTATGGACCCCCTCATTCCCCAATCCTGGTATGCATGGCCGCATTACTGCACACACAAAAAAATAATCAAACACTGAAGGTACGTGCACACGATCAGTAATTGCTGCGGATTGTACGCTGCGCACTTGCGCTGCGTGCAATCCGCAGATGCCAGATGTTATAGAATAGTGGATGGGATTTATACAGATCCCATGCCCACTATGCGTCTCCATACACCTGCGGCTCACCCGCAGACACGGACATGCGGCGCGTCTTCCCAGACCTCAGTATGTCAATTTCTCTTGCGGAGACACTAGTCTCCGCAAGAGAAATTCTATCAGTGCAATGTATAGGATGCGGTGAATCCGCATGGCTCAATGAACACATGCGGATTTACCAGCGTGCAGCGCTTTGGACGCAGCATAAAGTATGCTGCGTTCAAAGCGCTGCCAATAACGCCCATGTGCACATACCCTTATACTCACCTTCCTTCCTCACCTCTGCTCTGCGTCCTTTTCTGCTGCAGCAGCTCATGTCAGCATCTGAGCAGCGCATGACGTCACTGCCATGCGCTCTCAGACGCTGAGCTGCTGGCACATTTACTCCTCTCCACCCCGGGACTATGGGCGTGGAGAAGAGTGAATATGCACTCTCTTTAGTAGCGGGCACTGTCAGCAGGAACTGCGGCTCAAAGCTTCTCTGTGTCCGCTACTAAAGAGAATGAATATTCATTCTTCTCCACGCCCATGGGAGTGGAGAAGAGGGAATATTAATTTCTCTTTAGCGCGGGCACACGTGGTAGCTGCAGCAGCGGCTACTGCGTGTGCCCCGCTCCTCCACCGTCGCAACCTCCCCCAGCACTATCCACCACCAGAATTTCTATATACTCGAGTATATACCAGAGTATAAGCCGAGAGGGGCTTTATCAGAACAAAAAATGTGCTGAAAAACTCGGCTTATACTCGAGTATATACGGTATATTAAAAATCTGGTGAATTACATGATGATTGGAAGAGATGAGATCAATCATAACCTATGCAGCGGATACCACCACTGGCGGCCTCAGTATTCCTGTAGCCAGAAGACCACCGCCAGGAGGAGTTAACAGAGCGGCCGGTCATACATGCACCCTGCCTCCGCCAGGAGGAGTTAACAGAGCGGCCGGTCATACATGTGTAGCACCCTGAGGGCTCGGCTGCTACAGGGGTATTGCACCTCGACCCAGAGGTGTGATATTCCACTCCCGGGTAAGGATGGAGTGTGGACCAGGACTCAGTAAGCTGCATACACCACACACACCCCATTTCCGAGGGACAGCTCTACGGGGCTCCCATTTATATATATATGTAGGCACAACTGACCATGTCCCTGGCTGGAGTGGGGAGGGGGAGGAAAACCCAGTGGTGTAGGAGCAGATAGGGGTGGCTCTCTGGGCATAGGTAGGAGCCCATTGGTTGCTAGTCACCTGGGCTCACACATAGAGGGAGGTATATAAGGTGGGCACCATCTTAGAGTAGTCAGTTCAGTCCAGTCAGGAGGAGAAGAGAGAAGGAGAGTTCAGCCAGAGAGGGCTGACAGGGAGCTGTGGCTCAGTCTGGGCCCAGCTCCACGAGGCCGGCCTGGAGTGGAGGCCAGAGCCAGAGGAGAGGAACAGAAACAGCAAGGAACTGGAACAGAAAGGAAACAAGGAACAGCACATTAAGAGAGGCTCAGAGACACCAGAGAAGAAGGGACCCCATAGGCCCAGGAGAGTGCGGGTGAAGGGTTGGCAGAGCAGGGTACCGGAACCCAAATTGGTGGAGGCAACAAATTCCTCAGCCAAAGACCGAAGGTTGTGACCACATCTTGGTGCGACCCCTCACTACATCCACCAGGAAAGCATACCACATAGGGTCAGGGAAACCGGAGAGAGGTTTCGCCAAGAGAAGGCCCGAGGAAGCTGGACAAAGGTGGGTCACTGGTGGGGACGGCCAGAGCAAGAAAGAGAAGGGAGCCCTGTGCCACGCTCTGGAATTGCCTGGGAGTTGGTCGAGCCCCTTGCCTGGTGGACGCAGCACGGCTTGGGCAGTCACCGCCGGTACAGACGTGACTAGGACCAGTAAAGAACTGTGAGTAAAGCATTGGAAACTGCAACCACACGTCTCTGTGTTTCATCGCTGCACCAGCACCATTAGTACTGGGACGCTCACACCATCACTCCCATCATCCACACTAGCTGCCCTGAGGCAATGCTTCTCCCGTGGGGAGTTATCCCATACTTGGCTGCGCATACAACATCAGCAGTCTGCGGCACAGCGGCGGTCTCCACTGACCGCAATCCACGGGTAGCGTAGTCGGACACTTATTATTACACTAAGACTGCCACTGGTTTGAAAGCCCTGGGCACGGACCGGGTCACCGCCACTGAAGACTACAACCCCCAGCGATAGTCTTCCGTGGCGATAGGTGATATTACAGCTCACCTCCTCCTCCTGTACAATGACTGATAACACCTCTATATACAGTAGGTAACACAGTATCCACCATTCACAATAGGTGAGATCACAGCTCACCCCCTCCTCCTCCTGTACAATGACTGATAACACCTCTATATACAGTAGATAACACAGGATCCACCACTCACAATAGGTGAGATCACAGCTCACCTCCTCCTCCTGTACAATGACTGATAACACCTCTATATACAGTAGATAACACAGGGGACCCACCATTCACAATAGGTGATATCACAGCTCACCTCCTACTGTACAATGACTGATAACACCTCACCTGCTCCTGTACAATGACTGATAACACCTCTATATACAGTAGATAACACAGGGGACCCACCATTCACAATAGGTGATATCACAGCTCACCTCCTCATCCTGTATAATGACTGATAACACCTCTATATACAGTAGATAACACAGGATCCACCATTCACAATAGGTGAGATCACAGCTCACCCCCTCCTCCTCCTATACAATGACTGATAACACATCTATATACAGTAGATAGCACAGGATCCACCATTCACAATAGGTGATATCACAGCTCACCTTCTCCTCCTGTACAATGACTGATAACACCTCTATATACAGTAGATAACACAGGATCCACCATTCACAATAAGTGTCATCACAGCTCACCTCCTCCTGTACAATGACTGATAACACATCTATATACAGTAGTTAACACAGGGGACCAAACATTCACAATAGGTGATATCACAGCTCACCTCCTCCTCCTGTATAATGACTGATAACACCTCTATATACAGTAGGTAACACAGGATCCACCATTCACAATAAGTGATATCACAGCTAACCTCCTCCTCCTATACAATGACAGATAACACCTCTATATACAGTACATAACAAAGGGGACCCACCATTCACAATAGGTGGTATTACAGCTCACCTTCTCCCCCTGTATAATGACTGATAACACATCTATATACAGTAGGTAACACAGGATTCACAATAGGTGATATCACAGCTCACCTACTCCTCCTCCTGTACAATGACTGATAACACCTCTATATACAGTAGTTAACACAGGATCCACCATTCACAATAGGCGATATCACAGCTCACCTCCTCCTCCTCCTGTACAATGACTGATAACACAGGATCCAACATTCACAATAGGTGAGATCACAGCTCACCCCTTCCTCCTCCTGTACAATGACTAATAACACCTCTATATACAGTAGATAACACAGAGGACCCACCATTCACAATAGGTGATATCACAGCTCACCTCCTCTTCCTGTATAATGATTGATAACAAATCTATGTACCGCAGGTAACACAGGATCCTCCATTCACAATAGGTGATGTCACAGCTCACCTCCTCCTCCTCCTGTACAATGACTGATGAAACCTCTATAAACAGTAGGTAACACAGGATCCACCATTCACAATAGGCGATATCACAGATCACCTCCTCCTCCTGTACAATGAATGATAACACCTCTATATACAGTAGATTACACAGAATCCACCATTCACAATAGGTGAGATCACAGATCACCTCCTCCTCTGTACAATGACTGATAACACCTCTATATACAGTAGATAAAACAGGATACACCATTCACAATAGGCGAGATCACAGCTCACCTCTTCCTGTACAATGAATGATAACACCTCTATATACAGTAGATAACACAGGGGACCCACCATTCACAATAGGTGGTATTACAGCTCACCTCCTCCCCTGTACAATGACTGATAACACCTCTATATACAGTAGATAACACAGGATCCACCATTCACAATAGGTGATATCACAGCTCACCTCCTCCTCCTCCTGTACAATGACTATTAACACCTCTATATACAGTAGATTACACAGGATCCACCATTCACAATAAGTGAGATCACAGCTCATCTCCTCCTCCTGTACAATGACTGATAACACGTCTATATATAGTAGATGACACAGAGGACCCACCATTCACAATAGGTGATGTCACAGCTCACCTCCTCCTCCTCCTGTACAATGACTGATAACACCTCTATATACAGTAGGTAACACAGGAGACCCACCATTCACAATAGGCGATATCACAGATCACCTCCTCCTCCTGTACAATGAACGATAACACCTCTATATACAGTAGATTACACAGGATCCACCATTCACAATAGGTGATATCACAACTCACCTCCGGCTCCTGTACAATGAACGATAACACCTCTATATACAGTAGATTACACAGGATCCACCATTCACAATAAGTGAGATCACAGCTCACCTCCCCCTCCTGTACAATGAATGATAACAACTCTATATACAGTAGATTACACAGGATCCACCATTCACAATAAGTGAGATCACAGCTCATCTCCTCCTCCTCCTGTACAATGACTGATAACACCTCTATATATAGTAGATAACACAGGATCCACCATTCACAATAGGTGACATCACAGCTCACCTCCTCCTCCTGTACAATGACTGATAACACCTCTATATACAGTAGATAACACAGGATCCACCTTTCACAATAGGTGATATCACAGCTCACCTACGCCGCCTGTACAATGAACGATAACACCTCTATATACAGTAGATTACACAGGATCCACCATTCACAATAGGTGACATCACAGCTCACCTCCTCCTCCTCCTCTACAAGGACTGATAACACCTCTATATACAGTAGATAACACAGGATCCACCATTCACAATAGGTGATGTCACAGCTCACCTCCTCCTCCTGTACAATGAATGATAACACCTCTATATACATTAGATTACACAGGATCCACCATTCACAATCGGTAAGATCACAGCTCACCCCCTCCTCCTCCTGTACAATGACTGATAACACCTCTACATACAGTAGATAACACAGGGGACCCAACAATCACAATAGGTGGTATTACAGCTCACCTCCTCCACCACAATGACTGATAACACCTCTATATACAGTAGATAACACAGGATCCACCATTCACAATAGGTGATATCACAGCTCACCTCCTCCTCCTCCTGTACAATGACTGATAACACCTCTATGTACAGTAGATAACACAGGATCCACTATTCACAATAGGTGAGATCACAGCTCACCTCCTCCTCCTTTACAATGACTGATATCACCTCTTTATACAGTAGATAACACAGGATCCACCTTTCACAATAGGTGATATCACAGCTCACCTCCTCCAACTCCTGTACAATGACTGATATCACCTCTATATACAGTAGATGACACAGGGAACACACCATTCACAATAGGTGATGTCACAGCTCACCTCTCCAACTGTACAATTACTGATAACACCTCTATATACAGTAGATAACACAGGATCCACAATCCACAAAAGGTGATATCACAGCACACCTCCTCATGCTCTACAATGACTGATAACACCTCTATATACAGTAGATGACACAGGGGACCCTCCATTCACAATAGGTGATGTCACAGCTCACCTCCTCCTCCTCCTGTACAATGACTGATGAAACCTCTATATACAGTAGATTACACAGGATCCTCCATTCACAATAGGTGAGATCACAGCTCACCTCCTCCTCCTCCTGTACAATGACTGATAACACCTCTTTATACAGTAGATAACAAAGGGGACCCATCATTCACAATAGGTGGTATCACAGCTCACCTCATCCCCCTGTATAATGACTGATAACACCTCTATATACAGTAGGTAACACAGGATCCACCATTCACAATAGGTGATATCACAGCTCACCTCCTCCTCCTGTACAATGACTGATAACACCTTTTTATACAGTAGATAACACAGGATCCTCCATTCACAATAGGTGATATCACAGCTCACCTCCTCCTCCTGTACAAGGACTGATGACACCTCTATATACAGTAGATAACACAGGTTCCACCATTCACAATAGGTGGTATTACAGCTCACCTCCTCCTCCTATACAATGACGGATAACACCTCTATATACAGTACATAACAAAGGGGACCCACCATTCACAATAGGTGGTATTACAGCTCACCTTCTCCCCCTGTATAATAACTGATAACACCTCTATATACAGTAGGTAACACAGGATCCACCATTCACAATAGGCGAGATCACAGCTCACCTCTTCCTGTACAATGAATGATAACACCTCTATATACAGTAGATAACACAGGATCCACCATTCACAAAAGGAAATATCACAGCTCACCTCCTCCTCCTGTACAATGACTGATAACACCTCTATATACAGTAGATAACACAGGATCCACCATTCACAATAGGTGATATCACAGCTCACCTCCTCATGCTGTACAATGACTGATAACACCTCTATATATAGCAGATGACACAGGGGACCCACCATTCACAATAGGTGATGTCACAGCTCTCCTCCTCCTCCTCCTCCTGTACAATGACTGATAACACCTCTATATATAGTAGATAACACAGGACCCACCATTCACAATAGGTGATATCACAGCTCACCTCCTCATGCTGTACAATGACTGATAACACCTCTATATATAGCAGATGACACAGGGGACCCACCATTCACAATAGGTGATGTCACAGCTCTCCTCCTCCTCCTCCTCCTGTACAATGACTGATAACACCTCTATATACAGTAGATAACACAGGATCCACCATTCACAATAGGTGAGATCACAGCTCATCTACGCCGCCTGTACAATGAATGATAACTATATATACAGTAGATTACACAGGATCCACCATTAACAATAGGTGAGATCACAGCTCACCTCCTCCTCCTGTACAATGACTGATAACACCTCTATATACAGTAGGTAACACAGGATCCACCATTCACAATAGGTGAGATCACAGCTCACCTCCTCCTCCTCCTGTACAATGACTGATAACCTCTATATACAGTAGGTAACACAGGATCCACCATTCACAATAGGTGATATCACAGCTCACCTACTCCTCCTCATGTACAATGACTGATAACACCTCTATATACAGTAGATAACACAGGATCCACCATTCACAATAGGTGGTATTACAGCTCACCTCCTCCTCCTCCTGTTCAATGACTGGTAACACCTCTATATACAGTAGATAACACAGGGTCCACCATTCACAATAGGTGAGATCACAGCTCACCTCTTCCTGTACAATGAATGATAACACCTCTATATACAGTAGATAACACAGGATCCACCATTCACAATAGGTGGTATTACAGCTCACCTCCTCCTCCTCCTGTTCAATGACTGGTAACACCTCTATATACAGTAGATAACACAGGATCCTCTATTCACAATAGGTGAGATCACAGCTCACCTCCTTCTCCTCCTCCTGTACAATGACTGAAAACACCCCTATGTACAGTAGATGACACAGGGGACCAACCATTCACAATAGGTGATATCACAGCTCACCTCCTCCTCCTGTATAATGACTGATAACACCTCTATATACAGTAGATAACACAGGATCCACCATTCACAATAGGTGATATCACAGCTCACCTCCTCATGCTGTACAATGACTGATAACACCTCTATATACAGTAGATAACACAGGATCCACCATTCACAATAGGTGAGATCACAGCTCACCTCCTCCTCCTCCTGTACAATGAATGATAACACCTCTATATACAGTAGATGACACAGGGGATCCACCATTCACAATAGGTGAGATCACAGCTCACCTCCTCCTCCTCCTGTACAATGACTGATGACACCTCTATATACAGTAGATAACACAGGATCCTCTATTCACAATAGGTGAGATCACAGCTCACCTCCTTCTCCTCCTGTACAATGACTGATAACACCTCTATATACAGTAGGTAACACGGGATCCACCATTCACAATAGGTGATATCACAGCTCACCTCCTCCTCCTGTACAATGAATGATAACACCTCTATATACAGTAGATAACACAGGATCCACCATTCACAATAGGTGAGATCACAGCTCACCTCCTCCTGTACAATGACTGATAACACCTCTATATACAGTAGATAACACAGGATCCACCATTCACAATAGGTGATATCACAGCTCACCTCCTCCTCCTGTACAATGAATGATAACACCTCTATATACAGTAGATAACACAGGATCCACCATTCACAATAGGTGAGATCACAGCTCACCTCCTCCTGTACAATGACTGATAACACCTCTATATACAGTAGATAACACAGGATCCACCATTCACAATAGGTGATATCACAGCTCACCTCCTCTTCCTGTATAATGCGGATTGCACATTTTCTGTACAATAAACCTCATTTCAAGGCAGAAACATTACTGTGTCCAACAGTTATTACATAGATCAAACTGAAATAGCTGTTGCAAAAACACCAATTTTAAGAAAGCATTAAGCTTAAGATTAATAGGGGTGCCCAAACTTTTTCATATAACTGTATATATAATTATATACACAGTGGGGGAAATAATTATTTGATCCCCTGCTGTCTTTCTTAGTTTGCCCACTGACAAAGACAGGAACAGTCTATAATTTTAAGGGTAGGTTAATTTTAACATTGAGAGATAGAATATCCAAAAAAAATGAAGAAAATCACATTGTATAAATTAGATGATTATTCTGCATTTTGCAGTGAGAAATAAGTATTTGATCCCTCTGGAAAACAACACTTAATACTTGGTGGTAAAACACATGTTGGCAGCACAGCAGTCAGACGTTGTTTGTAGCTGATGATGAGGGTTGTGCACATGTCGGGAGGAATTTTGCTCCACTCCTCTTTGCAGATCATCTCTAAATCATTAAGATTTTGAGGCTGTCGCTTCGCAAATCGGAGCTTTAACCCCCTCCATAAGTTTTCTATGGGATTAAGGTCTGGAGACTGGCTAGGCCACTCCATGACCTTACTGTAGTTCTTTATGATCCACTCCTTTGTTGCTTTGGCTGTATGTTTTGGGTCATTGCCTTGCTGGAAAGACCTAGCCACGACCCATCTTCAATGCTCTTACTGAGGGAAGGAGGTTGTTGGCCAAAATCTCGCGATACATGACGCCATCCATCTTCCCTTCAATACGGTGCAGTCGTCATGTCCCCTTTGCAGAAAAGCACCCCCAAAGTATGTTTCCCCCACCATGCTTCACGGTTGGAACAATGTTCTTAGGGTTGTACTTCCTTCTTCTTCCTCCAAACACGGCCAATTGAGTTAATGCTAAAGAGCTCAATTTTTGTCTCATCTGACCACAGCACCTTCTCCCAATAACTCACAGAATCATCCAGGTATTCATTGCCAAACTTCAGATGGGCCTGCACATGTGCCTTCTTGAGCAGGGGGACCTCGCGGGCACTGCAGGATTTTTAACCTTTAAAGCGGAATGTGTTACCAATGGTTTGCTTGGTGACTGTGGTCCCAGCTGCCTGGAGATCATTAGCAAGTTCCCCCCGTGTAGTTTTAGGCTGATCTCTCACCTTCCTCATGATCAAGGATATCCCCTCGAGGTGAGATTTTGCATGGTGCCCCGATCGATGTCGATTGACAGTCATTTTGTATTTCTTTCATTTTCTTACAATTGCACCAACAGTTGTCTCCTTCTCACCCAGAGTCTTACTTATGGTTTTGTAGCCCATTCCAGCTTTGTGCAGGTCTATGATCTTGTCCCCGACATCCTTAGAAAGCTCTTTGGTCTTGCCCATGTGGTAGAGGTTAGAGTCTGACTGATTAATGGAGTCTGTGGACAAGAGTCTTTTATACAGGTGACTATGTAAGACAGCTGTCTTTACTGCAGGTAACGAGTTGATTAGGAGCGTCTAACTGGTCTGTAGCAGCCAGAACTCATAATGGTTTGTAGGGGATGAAATACTTATTTCTCACTGCAAAATGCAAAAAAAATTATCTAATTTATACAATGTGATTTTCTTGATTTTTTTGGGCAGGGATATTCTATCTCTCAATGTTAAAATTACCCTTAAAATTATAGACTGTTCATGTCTTTGTCAGTGGGCAAACTTAGAAAAACAGCAGGGGATCAAATATTTATTTTCCCCAGTGTGTGTGTGTGTGTGTGTGTGTGTGTGTGTGTGTGTGTGTGTGTGTGTGTGTGTGTGTGTGTGGGCAGGTGTGTGTGTGTGTGGGCAGGTGTGTGTGTGTGTGGGCAGGTGTTTGTGTGTGTGGGCAGGTGTGTATGTGTGGGGGCAGGTGTGTGTGTGTGTGGGCAGGTGTTTGTGTGTGTGTGTGGGCAGGTGTGTATGTGTGTGTGTGTGGGCAGGTGTGTGTATGTGTGTGTGTGTGGGCAGGTGTGTGTGTGTGGGCAGGTGTGTTTGTGTGTGGGCAGGTGTGTTTGTGTGGGCAGGTGTGTGTGTGTGTGGGCAGGTGTGTATGTGTGTGGGCAGGTGTATGTGTGTGTGGGGGGGGCAGGTGTGTGTGTGTGTCTGTGTGGGCAGATGTGTGTGTGTGTCTGTGTGGGCAGGTTGTGTGTGTGTCTGTGTCTGTGTGGGCAGCTGTGTGTGTGTGTATATGTGTGTGTGTGTGTGGGCAGGTGTGTGTGTGTGTGTATATGTGTGTGTGTGTGTGTGTGGGCAGGTGTGTGTGTGTGTGTGTGGGCAGGTGTGTGTGTGTGTGTGTGTCTGTGTGGGCAGGTGTGTGTATATGTGTGTGTGTGTGGGGGGGGGGGGCAGGTTAGAAAGTCTTGCCCTGTTGAACACTACACCTGACTTGAGGCCACCACCTCTTGGTTGTCCAATGTTCTTGCTTCTCTAGGGCTCTTCTCAGATATTCATTATACCAGCTCCCCAGAATACCAAAGTTATGGTGGGTGACCGCGAGCCCTGGTGGTGGTCATAACTGCGGCCACCCAGGGGCAATACTCCATAACAACAATCCCCTGAGGTGGTGTAGGATGTAAGGACCTATTCACACTACATTCAGCGCTGCATTCAGGTCTTTACACAAGGCTTACAACTGAATCCCTGAAATTCAGGATTGTGCTGTCTGAAATGAGACATCTGAAAGCAGAGAAAATGGAGCCTAAAGATTCAGACTTTAGCCTTGGTTTGCCTTTGTTCAAATCAATGGCTATGTCAAGGCACATCTGAATGCCATTTTTCAGGGATTTAGATAGAAGCCTGGAAAGAGGAGATGAATGCATTGCAAAATTCAGTGTGAATAGGCCCTTATATCTGGAGTCTTGATATTGATGCCACAAGCATTTTACTTGTTTTTAACTTAAAAAAAAATACACACACACTATACATACACACACACACTACACACACACACACACACACTATACATACACACACACTATACATACACACACACACTATACATACACACACATTATACACACACACACACACACTATACATACACACACACTACACATACACACACATTATACACACACACACACACTATACATACACACACACAAATGTGTGTGTGGGCAGGTGTGTGTGTGTGGGCAGGTGTGTGTGTGTGGGCAGGTGTGTGTGTGTGTGTGGGCAGGTGTGTGTGTGTGATGTCTGTCTGTTTGTGTGTGTGTTTGTGTGGGCAGATTTCATTGTGTGATGTCTGTTTGTATGTATTTTTGTGTTTCAAATGTGTTTATGCGTGTCTGTATATGTTTGTGTGTGTGTATGACTGCATGCGGCCTACTGCTGAGTATAGTTGGCGCCGTGCGGCCTCCTGATGTCTCTGGGGGGGCTCCGTGCGGCCTCCTGCTGTGTATAGATGGCTACGTGCGGCTCCCCGCTGTGTATAGATGGCTACGTGCGCCCCCCCGCTGTTTATAGACGGCGCCGTGCGGCCCCCCGCTGTGTATAGATGGCTACGTGCGCCCCCCGCTGTGTATAGATAGCTATGTGCGGCCCCCCGCTGAGTATAGATGTCGCCGTGCGGCCTCCTGCTGTGTATAGATGGCTATGTGCGCCCCCCGCTGTGTATAGATAGCTATGTGCGGCCCCCCGCTGAGTATAGATGTCGCCGTGCGGCCTCCTGCTGTGTATAGATGGCTAAGTGCGCCCCCCGCTGTGTATAGATGGCTACGTGCGGCCCCCCGCTGAGTATAGATGTCGCCGTGCGGCCTCCTGCTGTGTATAGATGGCTACGTGCGGTCTCCCGCTGAGTATAGATGGCGCTGTGCGGCCTCCTGCTGTCTCTGGGGGGAGCGCCGTGCGGCATCTATACTCAGCAGGAGGCCGCACGTAGCCATCTATACACGTGTACTCAGCAGGAGGCCGCACGTAGCCATCTATACGGTGCCATCTATACACAGCGGGAGGCCGCACGGCGCCATCTATACACAGCGGGAGGCCGCACGGCGCCATCTATACACAGCGGGAGGCCGCACGGCGCCATCTATACACAGCGGGAGTCTCAGTGCTTTGCAAGAGCAGTCAATAAATTCTGCTTGACTAATTCTGAGCACCATAAAGTCTGGTTCGCTTCTAACCTGCTGTCTTCATTTTCAGCTTGCTGAATTCTAACTCATTTACTGTCATTCGAGACGATGCCTTTGCTGGTCTCTTTCACCTTGAATACCTGTAAGTGCTCCACTTAATGTCATATTTTTGATTCTGTTCTTCTTCATCTTTTGGCATGTGCAATTGTATGAGCAAGTATTCATATGAATTTATGACCTACTTAAACCTTTGAGGACCTTAAATTTTATTCAATCAAGTTTTTTTCCAGTTTAAAACTATGGGACATATATGTGCCTTGGTCCTCAAAGGGTTTTTAAAGGGGCTGCAAACATGAATACGAAAAAAATAATTCAATTAGTGCTTTTTGTGTTCATTTAATTTTTATTTGAAGTCCATTTTTTTTATATACCTTGAAATTAAGCCCTACCCCGTGGAATGAAGCCCTACCTACATAACATCTGAGAGCTACATGGATCCCGCTTGTGAGGTGCCTGTCCGTCACTGCTATTCAGTTTTAGGGTCCACTCACTAAGCCATATATTCTCTCATGCAAGAGAATAGGGCCAATTATGCTAATGACACTCGGCTCAAACTCTGTCAGAGCTTCAACTGAGTGTGATCCGATTCTCTCGCAGCACAGATATGGAGAAGATGGAGAACTTAATTTCTCCATCTTCTCCATAGTCTCTGTGAGTGTTCATCGGACTGCACTTGGATGACATCCGAGTGCAGTCCAATGTTTTACGTGCACCCATAGACTTGTATGGGTGCACATGGTCCGAATATCGAATGAGATTATTTTCTCATGCCAATAATCGCACTGTCCCATAGTATAACATAGGGCCGAGTCCTATCCGATAAAACATCACATAGCATTCGGCCGTGTTATACGACAGTGTGAGCGAGCCCTTAGAGTCAAGGAATATTTACATGTAGATGATGATATTACTCTCCAAGTGTATATTTTTTTAGGCGAGTTCATAGTAAATGCTTTGCATTTTTGACATGTGATCAACTAAAGAGCAAGAAAGATTTAGGACCTTCCCTATAGAGAAACGGAAAATAGTTTGGAGGACTTGCATGTCCTTTTTTATTTATTATGAGAAAATCATAAAAGATCCCGTTTTTTAACCATGCTGTGACTTTCTGCTGAGGGAGAGGGAGAGAGCTGCCCTATTCAGAGTCTGTAATAAGACCTGCTGACAAAAGTGTTGAAGATACAGTCTAATGTGAATTAACAATGAAAAAAAGTTAATTTAACAAATGGCTTGTATTTTTTTTAATACAAACTTTTTTGTCTTTACAGCTCCTTTAAAGGGAATCTGTCATCAGGTTTTTGCCACCTAATCTGAGAGCAGCATAATGTAGGGTTAGAGGCACTGATTCCAGTAATGTGTCACTTACTGGGCTGCTTAGTGTTGTTTTGATAAAATCATTGATTTGTCAGAAGGTAATTATCACTAGATGACTAGTAAGTTCTGTAGGACCCCACCCCCATCACTGATCAGTAGATTTCTGTGTACACTGAGCATGGGCAGAAAGCTGCCAATCGGTGGTGTGGGTGGGGCTATACAGAGCGCAGCATTCAGAGAGCTGCTAGATCTGCAGCAGATAAAACAAAACGGTGATTTTCTCAAAATGACAACAAGCAGCTGAAAAAGTGACACATCGCTGGAATCAGGGTATCTGCCCCAATATTGTGCTGCTCTCAGATGAGGCAGCACAATTAATATTATGCCAAATTAATTTCCCGTGAACTATCACATGATCTATCACAGGGGATCATGTGACATGTCACGTGATAAATCAGCTGTGTGGAGGGGGCCCGCGCCTTCTAAACTGCCCGGGGCCCTTGCTACTCTTAATCCACCTCTGCCTATATCCCCGGAGCGGCCTGGCTGCCCCAGTATGCCGGCGAGTCGCATACCTTGGGCGACTTTAAAGAAAGGCTGTATAGCCTGTTCAAAGTTTATCCCCTGACAGAAGAACAGAAGGTAAGCATACTGATAGGGCAGTTAACTGGTGCGGCCCAGCGGGAGGTAAAGTCTTGGACAGCTGAGGAGAAAAGGACTGTAAGGGGGGTTCTGACCCGTCTACGGGACACCTTTGATACCCGTACCTCAGCAGAAATCAAAATGCGGTTCTATGGATGTAAGCAGCGAGCTCAAGATAGCATCCGAGATTATGCCCTAAATTTACAGGAAGCCTTGGGGGCAATTAAGCAAGCTGACCCTGGCAGCGTGCAGGATACAGATAAACTATTGACTGACCAGTTCATAGAAGGTCTGCTGTCCAGCGCCCACAGAACCCAGCTGCGCCTCATGGCCCTACAGAACCCCGATTTGACTTTTGCACAGTTCAAAGATAGGGCCATCCGGGTGCTCCGAGAACCTGCACCGGGTGGCGCTGTAGCTTCCCGGCGCCCTGCCATCCCTTACCACCAGGGGCCGGCGCCCTATCCCGCAGACCTTGTGGGGGCTGATGCGCAGGCCCTAAATCCATCCCCGCCTGCAAACCTGCACCATCAGGTCCAAGAACTAACAAAGAGTTTAGCTGCATTGACCAGGACCATACAGTCGTTACAAATGGACCCGTCAGGACCAATCAAGCTGGTTTCCAGTCCGGAGGATGTCCCGTGGCGTCGACGGAGGAGGATCCCGTCGTTCAGAGGGAGGCCCGCCGATCATTACACTGAGGATGGACAGCCGACTTGCCGCTGTTGCAGCCAGCCGGGACACGCAGCCAGGTACTGTACTTTAAATGGGTCCGACCTGGGGCAAAGGGCCAACCCCCAGGCATAAGGTCATCAGGCCCATCTAATTGGCGTGATAAGTACGTAGGGGGACGCCCGGTTTTACCCGTAGTGCTGGACGGTATCCCCATAAGTGCACTGCTGGACACCGGGTCCCAAGTGACTACCATCCCCTATGTACTTTTCAAGCAGTACTGGAGTGACACTGATATAACTCGTTATCCAGACGATGACTTGAGCATCATCGCCAGCAATGGTCAACCCGTGCCGCAGGTGGGGTTCAGAGAGATGACCATTAAGATTGGTAAACTTGAACTGCCGGCACAGGGAGTGATCATTGTGGACATTGACCGTCGAGAAAGTCACCCTAAAATAACCTTGGGTACTAATGTGATTGAAAATTGTCTTTCAGAAGTAATTGTAATTTTGCAGCAGGTGGCGATGAATGCAAGCTCCAGCCAACAGAGGGTCCTCCAGAAGGAGATAAGAGCCCTGATGAGATGGCAACAGGTAGAACTGTCTGGTGGTGAGATCAGTAGCGTGAGGATGAGCGACCCGTTCCCCATTGCCATGCCCCCCAAAAGTGAAATGATCTGGTGTCGGACTGCAATCGGGTTAAGAGGGAGAGACTACCAAGCCATGGTAGAACCCGTGTACTCAGACAGCAGGCCCACCATTTTGACAGCCCGGGGGGTGGTCGATGTCCGCCATGGAAGGGTGCCCGTCCGGATCTTAAACTTTGGGGAAAGGGAAGTACACTTGCCCCGGTACGCTACACTAGCCAAATTGTATACTGTTGAACACAATGCTGTCAGGGCCATGGAACCCTTGCCTCCATCTCCCCAGGCGGAGGGTAATGGTTCCCAGAAACCCAAGGAGGACTGGTGCCAGAAACTCCACGTGGGTGCTGACTCCACTCCCTTGCACCAAAAACTTGGAGTCTATCGGGTGGTTCAAGAGTACGAGAGAATCTTTAGTAAGCACCCGCTAGACTTTGGCAGAGTGAAAGGGGTAGAACACCACATCCCCACGGGGAGCCACCCACCAATAAAAGAAAGATACAGACCTGTACCACCCCGCACGCTATCAGAACGCAAAGGGCATGCTGAGAGAAATGAAGGAAGCCGGGGTCATTAGAGACAGTTGTAGCCCCTGGGCAGCCCCCTTGGTTCTGGTAAAAAAGAAAGACTGTACTATGAGAATGTGCGTGGACTATAGAGAAGTCAATCGTATCACCCATAAAGACGCATACCCGTTGCCTAGAATAGAGGAGTCTTTGGTCGCACTAAAATCAGCTAATTTCTTCTCTACTTTGGACCTTACTAGTGGGTACTGGCAGGTTCCTGTGGCAGAGGCTGATAAGGAGAAGACCACCTTCACCACCCTGATGGGATTAAGTAAATTCAACTATATGCCGTTCGGGCTCTGCAACGCACCCGGGACCTTCCAGAGGCTGATGGAATGCTGTCTAGGGCACCGAAACTTTGAGACGGTCCTACTTTACCTGGACGACGTGATTGTCTATTCGAAGACTTACGAGGACCATCTAAAGCACCTGGCCGAGGTGTTCGAGGCCCTGGCAGGCTTTGGCATGAAAGTGAAACCCTCCAAGTGCCATCTGTTAAAGCCGAAGGTACAGTACCTGGGACACGTGGTGAGTGCAGAAGGAGTAGCCCCCGACCCTGACAAAATCATGGCAATAAAGAACAGGCCAAGCCCCTCTAACATAAAAGAAGTGAGGCAGTTCGTCGGGTTGGTAGGCTACTACCGAAGGTTCATCCCCAGGTTCACCAAGATGGCAGCCCCTGTGCAGGACCTCCTTATAGGACAATCTAAGACCAGAAGCCAAAAGCCACCCTTCAAGTGGGACAAGCCGGAAGAGGAGTCCTTCCGCCAGCTGAAGATGGCCCTCACGGGGGATGAGATCCTGGCATACCCTGATTATGGCCAGCCTTTTATCCTCCACACAGACGCCAGTAATGTGGGGCTGGGAGCCGTACTGTCACCGAACCAACAGGACAGAGAAAGGGTGATCGCGTACGACAGCCGAGAGAAACCCGGAGAATTACAGCTCCTTTAAGCTGGAGTCCTTGGCAGTGGTGTGGGCCGTAACAGAACGTTTCAAGCATTACCTGGCCTCTGTGAAGTTCACTGTGTACACGGACAACAATCCGTAGACACATCTGGACAATGCGAGACTTGGTGCCCTAGAGCAGCGGTGGATGGCCCGGCTAGCAAACTATGACTTCACCATCAAGTACCGGGCAGGCCGAGCCAATGCCAATGCAGATGCCCTATCGAGAATGCCCCACTTGCCCGATGAGGGAGAAGATCCAGATGAGTTGGAGGAAATAGAGCTCCCTGCATTCCACCGGTACGGAAGGAAGGACGGTACCAGCCAGAAGATGCCCTTGATGCCCATCGTCACCAGGCAGCCTCTTGAGCTGGTAGCTCTGGACCATGTGAAACTGGCTCCAAGCCGGTCGGGCTACGTCTATGCCCTGACAATAGTGGACCACTATTCCCGGTTCCTGGTGGTGGTTCCTGTTAAAGACTTGACAGCCCAAACAGCGGCCAGAGCCTTCCAACAACACTTCTGCCATCCACACGGGTATCCGGAACAGGTCTTGACAGATCAAGGTCCAGCGTTTGAGGCTGAAATCTTCCAGGAGTTCTGCAACCTCTACGGCTGTAAGAAGATTCGGACAACATCTTACCACCCACAAACCAACGGGCTATGTGAGAAAATGAATAATATCGTCATTGATCTCCTCAAAACGTTGCCCCTGGAAGAATGCAGCCTGTGGCCGGAGAAGCTGCCAGACCTGATAGACTTATACAACCATATCCCGGTGAATGCTACAAATTGCACCCCGGCTTACCTGATGAGGGCAAGACCAGGTAAGCTGCCGATAGACCTGGAGATGGGAGTCCTCCCCACCTCCCCAGACGCGGACTGGGATACGGAACGGCGGCTACAGTACAAGAAGGTACAGGAGAATGTGGAGAGGAGTCTGGCTCAAGCGAGAGAAAAGCAAGAGAGGCTCTTCAACCAACACGCCCCTGCTGGTCCCCTGGAACCTGGTGAGCAGGTCCTGAAGCGGAAGAGAAGGCTTCACAAGCTAGATGACCAGTTGGAGAGCGACCCGTACACAGTACTGCAGTCCAACCACAACAACCCGAAGGTATGTGTAATTGCCAAGGATGGAGGAGAAACCACTAGCACCGTCTCCAGAGACCACCTAAAAAGGTGCCCCAAGCAACTACAGAGTGCAGGAGAAGATCAAGATGACCTTGAACCCGCAGAAGACAAGAAAGAAATGATCAGCACAGTTCTTGGAGAGTTCCCCCGGTCCTGGACTCGGATAAATGATGCAATAGTGGTACCCGTCCTACACTTCCTTCAACCAACCCAGCAGGAACCTACAGGAGAGCAGGAGGAATCAGAAGACCAAGCAGCCCTAGAGGCAGAAGAACCTATGCCAGCAGCCCAGGAGAGTCAACCCTCTGCTGACAGTGAGCCTGCCATACCTGCGGTAAGCCAAAGGACCCGCAGATAGCTGCCTGCACTGCCTGTAAACCCAGCTAGTAGCTGTACCCTGAATGCTAGTGGGGAAAGTCAGGTTAGACCACCACCAGACAGTGGGTTACGCAGGTCAACCCGGAGCACTAGGGGGCAAATACCAGCTCGCTGGAAGATCTAAATGCTGTATATTGTAAATGTTTTATGTTTGTTGCCTGGTTGCTAATTATGTTTTTCCAGTCTTTCTAGTTCATGGACTAACAGGTTATGGACGCTGAATAACCGGAACTGTCTTGTAGATAGTTGCACTTGGTGCCCTCTTTCGAAGATGGCCACGGAAGAAAAATCTGTCCGGTGTGGCCTCCTTGTGGCCCAAAGTAGAGAGCTCAGCCTTGTCGCCACGCCCAAGGCGAGGAACTTGGGGTTTATGGAAACAGGTCCCCACACCGTGGAAAACTTCACACCTTGTTGGGTGACATGGACACCCGTCACGGAAGCGCCGTGACCTCAAGGACAAAATATACTTGTATATATGTTATGTTGTCATTTATACCCTGCATTTGTGTTTCCTGTTTAGTCCGGAGTAATAAATTTTACTAGGGGAGAATGTGTCACCCCAGGCCTGGATGCCACAAACAGTAATCTGTGTCTGAGAGCAGGAGGGAGGTCCCCTGGTTAGGGACAATTAGCATACAGCACCTCCTGTCCCAGGCCAGCAGGGGGAGCTGGCTGCCCCTATAAAAGCTGGAACTGGGGGCAGGGTTAGAGAGAACTGGAAGACCTAGCTCAGGAGTGAGACTAGTCCCAGAGAAGGAGGGACAGTTCAGCTGTAGCTGAGGAGTCCGTGAGGCAGAGGAGAAACTGCAAGCCAGGGACAGAGGCGACGAGAGCCGGTCCTGGAAGAGAACCAATCTACCGGGCATTGGGGTCCGGGGCTGTCAGGGTTACAAGCCCAGCAGCAGAGAACCAACCTGCGAGGGATTTCAGGTCCCTTGGCCTAAGAAGCCTGGAGGCTCCGCCACACAGAGGGACCAGTACAGCGAGGAGCAAGCAACAGGTACCCAAGGCCCTAGTCGCATGCCATACAGGCGAGAAGTACACGGCCAGCTCAGAGACGTGGGCTATTACACCACGAAAAGGGGGATAGTCAGAAAGAGCATAGAGAGAACGGTAGGCCTACACACTCACCCTGACCAGTGGGGCTCGCCCGAATGCTCTCAGACACCCAGGCCCATTCCTAACCGGTACTGTTGGGTCATTAATAATATCTACAATAAAGACCCTGAACTGTTTGAAGCGGACTCTGAACTCTCACTATTGCGGCCTGCACTATCACCCCCAACATCCACCTACACTGCCCTGAGGCTACACTCTTCCCGTGGGGAGTTATCCTACACCTGTGCTGCACACCAACACCAGCCTCAGCAGTCTGCCTCGCAGCGGCGTTTATCCCTGACCGCAATCCACGGGTGGCGTAGTCGGACATTCAAAACACTGATAAATAGACTGCCACCATTTGGTCTGACCACCCTGAGCCACGGGATCGGGTTACCACTACTACCCCCATCAGCACCGTACACTAGAAGGCCCGGTTCCGTGTACCCCACGGCCCAGGGGGCGAGTCATGTGCATCAAATTATACATACACATATGGGGCAGTGGGGCTTCATACTATATACAGGTGCTTCTCACAAAATTAGAATATCATCAAAAGTTAGTTTATTTCAGTTCTTCAATGCAAAAAGTGAAACTCCTATATTATATAGAGTCATTACACACAGAGTGATCTATTATATAGAGTCATTACACAGAGGGATCTATTATATAGAGTCATTACACACAGAGTGATCTATTATATAGAGTCATTACACAGAGGGATCTATTATATAGAGTCATTACACACAGAGGGATCTATTATATAGAGTCATTACACACAGAGGGATCTATTATATAGAGTCATTACACACAGAGGGATCTATTATATAGACTCATTACACACAGAGGGATCTATTATATAGAGTCATTACACACAGAGGGATCTATTATATAGAGTCATTACACACAGAGGGATCTATTATATAGAGTCATTACACACGGAGGGATCTATTATATAGAGTCATTACACACAGAGGGATCTATTATATAGAGTCATTACACACAGAGGGATCTATTATGTAGAGTCATTACACACAGAGGGATCTATTTTAAGTGTTTATTTCTGTTAATGTTGATGATTATGGCTTACAGCCAATGAAAACACAAACGTCATTATCTCAGTAAATTAGAATACTTCATAACAACAGCTTGAAAAATGTTTTTAAAATCAGAAAAGCTGGCCTACTGAAATGTATGTTTAGTAAATGCCCTCAATACTTGTTCGGGATCCTCGTGCATCAATTACTGCATCAATGCGGCAATGTGGCATGGAGGGATCAGCCTGTGGCACTGCTGAGGTGTTATGGAAGCCCAGGTGGCTTTGATAGCAGCCTTCAGCTCATCTGTATTGTGGGGTCTGGGGTCTCATCTTCCTCTTGACAATACCCCATAGATTCTCTATAATAGATTCTCTATGGGGTTAAGGTCAGGCGAGTTTGCTGCCAATCAAGCACAGTGATACTGTTGTGTGTAAACCAGGTATTGGTACTTTTGGCAGTATGGACAGGGGCCAAGTCCTGCTGGAGAATGACATTTCCATCTCCATAAAGCTTGTGGGCAGAGGGAAGCATGAAGTGCTGTAAAATGTCCTGGTAGACAGCTGCGCTGACTTTGGTCTTCATAAAACATAGTGGACCTACACCAGCAGATGACATGGCCCCCCAAACCATCACTGATTGTGGAAACTTCACACTAGACCTCCAGCAGCTTGGATTGTGGCCTCTCCACTCTTCCTCCAGACTCTGGGACCTTGATTTCCAAATGAAATGCAAAATTTACTTTTCATCTGAAAACAACACCTTGGGCCACTGAGCATCAGTCCAGGTCTTTTTCTCTTTGGCCCAGGTAAGACGCTTCTGGCGTTGTCTATTGGTCATGAGGGGCTTGACACAAGCAATGCGACACTTGTAGCCCATGTCCTGGATACGTCTGTGTGTGGTGGCTCTTGAAGCAATGACTCCAGCAGCAGTCCACTCCCCCAAATTTTTGAATGGCCTTTTCTTAGCAATCCTTTCAAGGCTGCGGTTATCCCGGTTGCTTGTGCACCTTTTTCTGCCACACTTTTTCCTTCCACGTCCATTAATATGATCGGATACAGCACTCTGTGAACAGCTGCTTCTTTAGCAATGACCTTTTGTGGCTTACCCTCCTTGAGGAGTGTGTCAATGACTGCCTTATGGACATCTGTCAAGTCAGCAGTCTTGCCCATGATTGTGGAGCCTACTGAAACTGACTAAGGGACCTTTTTAAATGCTTAGGAAGCCTTTCCAGGTGTTTCTTGTTAATTCTAATTTACTGAGATAATGACTTTTGTGTTTTCATTGGCTGTAAGCCATAATCATCAACATTAGCAGAAATAAACACTTAAAACAGATCACTCTGTTTGTAATGACTCTGTATAATATATGAGTTTCACTTTTTGGATTTAAGAACTGAAATAAATTCACTTTTTGATGATATTCTAATTTTCTGAGAAGCACCTGTATGTAGCAGTGCGGCAATTATACTATATACAGTCAGGAGTATAAGTACTTGATACACTGATAATTTCGAAAGTTTTTCCACCTACAAAGAATGAAGAGGTCTGTTTTGTTCTACTTAACTGCTGCAACTTGGACCTTTAACAGGATTTATATTTCACCTATGAGAAAGCATACTATGTGTATTTGGCAGATTAACTCAGGCTTGTTTATGATAAACTGAATACATGGATTGGAGTCCTATTTGTATACAGAATATTGACTATTAATGCTGGCAGAGTAAGTCTTAGGCTATATTCACACTAGGTGTTTTTTTCTGCAGCAAAACATAATCTCTTGGCAGGAAAGAAGTAGCGTCAA
Organism: Phyllobates terribilis; assembly: GCF_046119375.1. Taxonomy (NCBI): domain Eukaryota; kingdom Metazoa; phylum Chordata; class Amphibia; order Anura; family Dendrobatidae; genus Phyllobates; species Phyllobates terribilis. The sequence continues at coordinate 695,199 of NW_027363253.1, forward strand.
AAACGCAGGTTTTGGTGTGTTTTTTTGCAGTGGTTCTTGGTGCATTTTTGGTGCGTTTTTCAGGATCCCAAAGTTCAGCTTTGCTTCCACCATAGACACATGAGAACAGGTCACCATTGCAAGACATATGTTCATGAAAAAGTACACATTACAAATGTAACAGGGGGCGGGTGGGGGGTGAATTGGTCTGGAATGGTTTATCTAAGACCCTGGCAGTGCATTGAATTTGTAGGACACTATTTACTTTCACATTATGGTTTGCCATTGAGTTGCTCAGGCATTGTTCATTTTCACACCTCCCTGGGCCACACGTGTTGTTCAATCTCACACCTAGCTCAACCAATGTTTACTTTGTAGGCATCACTAATTTAATTAAACTGTAATAAATCCAAGCTGCTATCTCAGGTGACCAAGACAAGATGGTTTAAACTTGGGAAAATCACAAGAATAAATGTGTGTCACATACTTGCTTTTTTCACTAAAAACGCAGCAAAATGTTCACACTAGGCTTTTTTTCAGCATTTTTTTCCACCACCCTTTTTTTTAATGGGTGAAAAACGCTGAAACAAGTGACATACTCTATTGCAAAAAGCCATGGAAAGCACAAAATACTGAGGACAAATAAGCAAGCTTTGTGCATGAGATTTCGGAAATCTCATAGACTTTGTTGGTACTGTAAAACGCAGCTGAAAATTTGCATAAAAAAGCCCGCTAAAAAAACGTCTAGTGTGAATATAGCCTTGTATAACGGTTCGCCAATGAGTTAGGATATATGACCACGATGCAGAAATGCTGCGGATTTTTCCTAAGCGTTTCTGCATCTCCCTGGGTTGTCAAGCGCTTTGCCAAGTGATTTTAGCATCACTTGGAAAAGTGCTTGACAACTTGGTCACACTATATAATTCCATGCAACCGGCATGGATTTATATAGTGTGACCAAGTTACCATGCTGCAAATGCAGCATCAATAATGAAAAAAAAGAATAATAATGGTGAAAAATAAAAAAAAAACATTATACTCATCTTCCGATGGTCCTCGATCTCCTTCTCCGGTGCGTCCGGTGTCTTTGGCGGATCACGGTGCTGTAAAAGGACCTTTCATGACGTCATTTAGTCATGTGACAGGTCACGCAACCGCCGATGTCAGCGGTCACGTGACCTGTCACATGACTAAATGGCATCATGGAAGGTCCTTTTACCACCGCGAGCAGCCGAAGAGCCAGCAGCACCGCCGGGAGCAGACAGGGGCCATCAGAAGGTAAGTATATGTTTATTTTTTATTTTAATTCTATTTTAACTACAGGTACTATGGTACCCGGGTCTGGAGGAGAGTCTCTTCATCTCCAGACCCGGGTACCATCCATGCATTGAGTCGCATAATATCCACATGTGTATTTGTAGTCATGCGGATGTTATGCGTTCCAATGCAAGTCAATGGCGGCTAAATCGCAGCGACTCTGCAAAATTAAAGGACGTGCTGCGGATTTTTCCGCAATGATAATCCGCAGCGGAAATCTCCGCGGCATGTGCACAGCACATGCGGATTATCATTGGGGACCATTGCAGACCTATCACCAAGCGTTTTTTAAGTGTTTCCGCAGCGAAAGTTACGCTGCAGAAACGCCTAAAAAACGCATAGTGGGCACACAGCCTTAAAAGTTCTATGGTGAAGAAAAACACGTGAGATAATAAATGCGAAATATACAATATTTCCCATAATATGACTGAGGATATCTTTAGGGTGTATTCACTGTTTTTTCTTCTGCAGCAATAAATGCTGTGTTTTACAGCACCATCTTAGTGAATGACATTTCTGAAATCTCATTCACATGCTGTTTTTTTTGCATTTTTTTTAAATCTGCAGCTTGTCAAGTCTTTCAGAGGTTTTGCAGCATTTTTCACCCATTCAAATGAATGGAAAAAAAAACACAAGTAAAAACACCTGAATTTTAAGCAGCGTTTTTCCTGCCTCCTTTGATTTTTGAGGTAGAAAAAAAATGCTGCCAAAATACAACTTGTGAACACACCTTTATCCTGGTTGTGTTCTAATTGGATATAAAATAGAACGGCCATGATAACATGGGTAGTTAATTGTATGGTGTTTTCACTTTATATATTACCAGGCCGCATTCTATTTGCGCAGAGCTGCTCCGTGAAGATTCTATCACAAGATTCCGTGATGACATCACAGGTGATGGTGACATCACTGCTCACAGTCGCTATATATACAATGCACATAGGCTCACCCGTGCCTTTCTTGGCTCTATAGTGACTGATAGCACTTGCAGTTTTTCACTATGGCTGGAATTGTTTTGGACATTCCTCAGGTAAAAGCACTATTGATGATCCTTATGATCAATCGTCCTAACAGTGTGCTTCTACCACCCGATGGCGTCCTCAGCTTCACTCACCGGCTGGTGATGGAGCTAGTAAAGGATTGCCTGACCAAACACCGACAACGTCGTCTAACGTCAGACTATCTGACGGATTTACTTCAGAACATCAGGACATTACTACACCAGGTAAGTGGCGGACACTCTGCACAGTACATCTCAATATTAACAGATAATAATGGAGGGATAGAAGCTTTTTCTTCTAATATATCGTATTTTGCAGACCATAAGACGCACCAAAATTTTTTGGGAGGTAAATAGGAAAAACATTTATTATAATAAAATGGGGGTCTGTCTTATAGTCCGAATTTTCGGTTGCTTACTGAGGGGGGGTGGTGGCAGTGGAGCGAGGTCACAGGAGGCAGAGTCGCTGCTGCAGGAAGTCGGCAGTAGGAGTGGGGCGCTGCTGCGGGCTCCAAGCTGGGAGGAGCGGGGTGTCCAGAAGGTACGAGGCTGCGGGCCCTGGGCTTCAAGGAAATGTTAGCGGTAATTCAGGAGGGGAGGCCCTGCTCTGCTTATTGATTTCTCTGCAGTGGGCTTCAAGAAGTAGGCTGCTGGAGATGGCCAATACGCAGTTTGAGATCTCAGCTCCTCATTGAGCCGAGATCTAAATCTGCACATGCACTGCCTCCAGCGGCCATTTGCCTGAAGCCCACCGCCAGAAATTCAATGGGCAGAGCGGGGACTCCCCTCCTAAATCACCGCTAACATTTCCTTGAAGCCCAGGGCCCGCAGCCTCGCACCTCCTGGACACCCCGCTGGCCCGCAGGAGCGCCCCACTTCTACTGCTGGCTTCCTGCAGCAGTGACCCTACTTCCTGTGACCTCACTCCACCACAGCCACCCCCCTGGTAAGCTACATTCAGACAATTATTATTATTAATAATCTGTCTGATATGCTGGGGTGGAGAGTTCCAGAGTAGGGGGGATGCACGGGAGAAATCTTGTATGCGATTGTGGGAAGAGGAGATAAGAGGGGAGTAGAGAAGAAGATCTTGTGAGGATCGGAGGTTGCGTGCAGGTAAGTACCGGGAGACTAGGTCACAGATATATGGAGGAGACAGGTTGTGGGTGGCTTTGCATGCCAAGGTTAGGGTCTTGAACTGGAGTCTCTGGGTAATGTGTAGCCAGTGAAGGGATTGGCGGAGCGAGGGGAAAAGCCAGGGAATAGCGGGGGGACAGGTGGATTAGTCAGACAGCAGAGTTTAGGATAGATTGGAGGGGTGCGAGAGTGTTAGAAGGGAGGTCAAAAATTTTGGAAAAAAAGGCATCTTATAGTCCAAAAAATACGGTAAACACAACGAGTCCCCAAATACAGTATGTAGTCATTGTATCTGCAGACAGAGAACCGATGTCACATACAATTTCCGCCTCCATTCTGATCGCTCTCATCTCAAAATTCTCCTTTCCATTTTTCCTTCTTTATAGGCTGAAGAAAGATCTCAGACTGAAGATTTGGCTGTCTTTAAAGAACTGGCCGAAAAAGTCCTGTCTATACTAGAACGCTCATTGGAACGCCCGGTAAGGATCAATATTAATAGACGTATCTTAATCCACCGTATCTGAGGAGACTTTCTGAGAAAAGGTCTGAAGATGGCGCGGGATTTGTATCGTTACAATTGGTGCATCTGTAAATGTTGGTTTAGTCCTTCATGATTTATGTATTTGGTGATTTAGTGAAATCTTCCACATAGTAATTATATATATTATATCTATCAGGAAACAACAGGAGGCGACGCCAAATATGGGCAAAATGTGACCCCGAAAATCCCTGACCCTAATAGGAGTCAGCCGGAGCTGAACAGCGATCTGATTACAGGTGAGCGATCACCCGACCTTCTACAAGGAATATCCAGATATTACAGAGGACGGAGGATAATGTTAGATTTACTCTCTACTCTGTGTAATGGGAACCTGGCAGCACATTGTTACATATAGAAGTAGTGGTGTGACGGTATAGGCCATTGTCCCCTAATAATAATTGTTTGTAGAAATCCAATGTGCCAGTCAGGAGAAATGTAAAGTAGACACCATATACAAATCAGAATGGAAGTGCGCTGGGGGCGTGAAAGAAGAAATCCAAGTGCAGTGACACGCCCCCAGTGCACTTCCAGGCTAATTTGCAAATCTCTCCTATGTTTCAGCTCTCTTACCATCACTCATATGTGCAGCGTGGGTGGGGGCTTCCTCATTCATGTGATGGAGGGTCCATTCTGCAGTGCTATAGCAAGTAACATGAAATAAATTAAATTTAAATTGCATTACTGCTCTAGAAAATGGGAAAAAACTAAGATACTGAGCACATAATTTGGCCAATTCATGAATGCCCAGCAGCCAATGACAAGGCGATCTTTTTGTTGGAATCCTCTCCTAATGTGAATCCTCTCCTAGGCTGAAGCCTACATTTATATGGGTAGGTAGGATCCTGTTGTAATTAAAACCACCCCGGGCTGATGGGTGGAGATAGGTTCCCAGCAAAAAAGGTCGCCTTGCCGTGACTGCTGGGCATGCATCGAGCAAAAGAAGGTCGCCTTGCCGTGGCTGCTAGGCATGCACCCAGCAAAACAAGGTCGCCTTGTCGTGACTGCTGGGCATGCACCCAGCAAAAGAAGGTCGCCTTGTCGTGACTCCTGGGCATGCACCCAGCAAAAGAAGGTCGTCTTGCCGTGACTGCTGGGCGTGCACCCAGCAAAAAAAAAGGTCACCTTGCCGTGGCTACTTGGCATGCACCCAGAAAAAGAAGGTCGCCTTGCCGTGGCTGCTGGCCATGCATGAATTGGCCAAATTATGCGCTAAGTATCTTCCTTTTATCCTATTTTATACAGCAGTAATGCAATTCAAATTTCATTTATTTCATGTTTACATGCTATAGCGTTACAGAGTGCAACTTTGTTAGTTATGTATTTGGATGGCTACTCTTAGTATGCACCTGTTCACACCCATTTTCTTTTCGGAAGTGATGGTCAGTCTTTTGTTATTTATGAAGGGGTTCCTCCATCATTTACATTACATTTATCTATGGATTCCCCGTATATTCTCATATTTAGAATCCCCATATAACGAGTATTAATCCCATTTACAGACATCTTGTCATTTCTCCGTTTTATTGCTGTATTATCTATGTAGGAATAATATCCTCTAATACATTTCATTTCTTCATCATTATTTTAGAAACAACTGAGCTGTCGAATCCTAACAATGGAATTAGTGAGATCCCGGAGATCCAAGAATCCGTAAGTATCATAGAGGGGGATGCGTGTGTGTCATCAGATCATGGGGTGTGAATGACTCGTCCAGTATTATCCCCCATACAACCATGGGACGTCTCTATTCTAAGTGTAGATGACCCTATGGTGTTAATTACATGTGAATTACAGGGAATCTGTCACCAGGTTTATGCTATTTGGTCTGAGAGAAGCATGATGCAGGGACAGAGACCCTGATTCCATGTGTTGATTACTTTACTCGGTGGAGCAGTTGTGATAAAATCACTATTTTTTTCTGCTGCAGAGCTCTGAATGCTGAGTCTTGTATAACCCCGCCCACACCATTGATTGGCAGCTTTCTGTGTACACTGTGCATAGGCAGAAAGCTGCTAATCAGTGGTGGAGGCAGGGGTACAGAGCAATAGGACTACCTGGCTAGACAGATAGTCTTCTAGTGATAATCTACTGATTTTATTGAAACAGCCACACACAGCCTAGTAAGTAACACATCACTGGAATCAGGGTCTCTGCCCCTACATCATGGTGCTTTCAGAATACATAGCAAACACCTGGTGACAGATTACCTGTAAGTCCTCCTCTGTGTGATCTCCCACATTATCCAGAATGTTATAGTAATGTATGATGACCGTTGCAGGGCGGCTCCAGGATTTTGTGGGCCCTGGGCGAAAGAGTCTCAGTGGCCCCTTTAACACATACCACGATTCATGATGCACAGATACCGCAGATAAATATATATACATATATGTATATATATATATATATATATATATATATATATATATATATATAGTACAAGCCCGAAGATTTCACTTCTTACATTACATGAGCGATATCTATTGTAAATTCCACAATAACTCAGAAAGCGGCGAATCCTCACAGCTCACAGTGCAGACCGGACAGTAATGTCCTCCACACAGTATAATGGCACCACATAGTCCTCTATACCGTATTATGAGCTCCATATATTGCTCCATATAGAATAATGGACCCCATAAAATGCTCCACGCAGGCTGTGCCCCCATATAATGCCCCATGCAGGCTGTGACCCCACACATAATGCCCCATGCAGGCTGTGCCCCCCACATAATGCCCTATGCAGGCTTTGACCCCCCACATAATGCTCCATGCAGGCTGTGACCCTCACATAATGTCCCATGCAGGCTTTGACCCCCCACATAATGCCCCATGCAGGCTGTGCCCCCCCCCCACATAATGCCCCTTGCAGGATGTCCCCCTCCCACATAATGGCCCATGCAGGATGTCACCCCCCATATAATTCCCCATGCAGAATGTCCCTCCCACATAATGCCCCATGCAGGCTGTGCCCCCCACATAATGCCCCATGCAGGCTGTGCCCCCCCACATAATGGCCCATGCAGGATGTCACCCCCCATATAATTCCCCATGCAGGATGTCCCCTCCACATAATGCCCCATGCAGGATGTCCCACCCCACATAATGCCCCATGCAGGATGTCCCCCACACATAATGCCCCATGCAGGATATCCCCCCCACATAATGCCCCATGCAGGATGTCACCCCCCATATAATTTCCCATGCAGGATGTCCCCCCCCACATAATGCTCCATGCAGGATGTCCCACCCCACATAATGACCCATACAGGATGTCACCCCCCATATAATGCCCCATGCAGGATGTCACCCCCCCATATAATGCCCCATGTAGGATGTCACCTCTCACCCCATATATTGGCCCATGCAGGATGTCACCTCTCACCCCATATAATGCCCCATGCAGGATGTCACTTCTCCCCCCATATAATACCCCATGCAGGATGTCACTCCCCCCATATAATGCCCCATGCAGGATGTCACCCCCCATATAATGCCCCATGCAGAATGTCACCTCTCACCCCATATAAAGCCCTATGCTGGATGTCACTCCCCCCCCCCCATATAATGACCCATGCAGGATGTCACTTCTCCCCCTCATATAATACCCCATGCAGGATGTCACCCCCCTATATAATGCCCCATGCAGGATGTCCCCCCCATATAATGCCTCATGTAGGATGTCACCTCTCACCCCATATAATGCCCCATGCAGGATGTCACTCCCCCCCATATAATGCCCCATGCAGGATGTCACTTCTCCCCCCCATATAATACCCCACGCAGGATGTCCCTACCTCCCCCCCATATAATGCCCCATGCAGGATGTCACTTCTCCCCCCATATAATGCCCCATACCTCCATACATAAAAAAAAAATCAAATGCTCACCTCACTGCTCACCAGCTGTGGAGAGGTAAGTATTGTGCCGGCCGTGGTCCTGGGCAAGCATTGAGGGGGGGGGGGGAGCAAGGCCCGCCTACTCAGGGCCCCGGCACTTGCCTGGGTGTGCTGGGTGCTAGCGCCAGGTCTGCCCAGCGTCCGGTTTGTATCCTCCCAACATCATATCAGTGTAAATCATCTGGGACATAATATGGGGGGAGAAGTTTTTGCATCTGTAACTTTTTTCTTGCATCTTCAATAAATCAGTATTATTTCTTATTCTTTTATAGAGCGTGATCGATTCATTGGTTCCGGCGAGAAAGCCGCATATGAGCGACTATGAAACTTCCAAACTCATCAGCAGTGGAAATTTTGGGTGAGATTTCTGTTGCCATAATCCACATTTCTCAGGGTTCCCTATGACAATGCTTCTGCCCCTGTACTCTACCATTCAGTGTTATCATAGGGAAATTATGTGATCTGTAGCAAATCAAACTGCAAGGAAAGTGATTTAAATAATATAATTACATATAATATAATATATAATAATATAATATTATTACATTCGCCTGTGCTAGACTCTCATCTGTTCTTATGCTGCCTCCTCCACCTGAGCTTTTCTGCTCTCCACTCTGATCTTTGTTTTGATGGGGGGGCTCCATTATGAAGCTGATCAGAGAAGTTGGCTACACATGGTCACATGAAGGGTGACACCATATTGACGTCAATGACATCTACACCCTCCACCATGACCATGTGGGCCCAATCACTGGCCTCAGCAGCAGAAGAGAGCCCTGGTGCACATTCATTTTGGACCAATTTTATTTGCACTAAATTGTATTTGGTCAGTTATAGCGAATCTGCCCAAAGAGAATTTCAGTAGATTCTCGTATCTATAATGTGACCTGGGTGATGGCTCCGGCAGAAGTGGCATTGTGGAGACCTCGCATAGGTGATCTATGTAGTGCTATTTTATGTATTTCTAGATGTGGATTTATAGTGGCGGCCAGACTTCTAGTATTAAACATATGCAAATTGTCTCTTCTGAGAGGAAGCAAACTAGAACTCCACCTATAGGAAGTAGCAATCCTAAAAGTCAATATCGACCCTTTAATATCGACCCTTTAACAAGCCTTGTCACATGACTTAGGATAATAGCCAAAACCAAAATCTCAATTTGCAGGAACTGTGTTCTGGGGTACTGCCCCTCTTCAGTGCAAAGTGTGAGATATGGTTTGACTGGGTGAGAGGTGTCTGACCGGTATCCAAGGGGTTGACATTTCTCCTTGCGGACATGAGGAGACTTTTAAGCCACAATGCTCCTCTGGGAAATAGGATTGCTACTTCCCATAGGTGGCACTAGGGTGCTAGTTCTCTTCCTCTCTGAAAAGAGACAATTTGCATATTTCCCAGAAGAGCATTGCAGCTTAAAAGTCTCCTCACCTTGACATGCTTAACATGCTTAACATGGCTTTTTCCGCAAGGAGAAACGTTACCGCTTGGATCCCGGTCAGATGCCTCTTACCCAGCCAAACCATATCTCACACTTTGCACTGATGAGTGCTTGTACCCCAAAACATAGTGTCCGAAAATTGAGATTTTGGTTATGGCTATTATTCCATGTCTACTACTTCCTATAGGTGGCACTAGAGTTCTAGTTCTCTTCCTCTCCGAAGAGACAATTTGCATATTTCCCAGAGGATCATTGAGGCTTAAAAGTCTCCTCACCTTGACAAGCTTAACATGTCACTCTCCGCAAGGAGAAATGTTACCAGGATACCAGTATTAAACATATAATGATTTCTATAGATGGATTATTAATAAGGATTTATTATAACCGATGGATTCTCCTTCTCTCCAGGGCCGTCTACTTAGTGCATCATAAAGACTCACACCAGACCTTTGCTATGAAGAAAATGGCTAAGCGGAACCTAAATACTGCACAGAGATTGGAATGGGCCTTTCTGGAGAGGGACATCTTAACATTTGCTGATTGTCCCTTTGTGGTCTCCATGCTCTGCTCCTTTCCAACTAGATCTCACCTGTGTATGGTCATGGAGTATGTAGGAGGTAAGACACATCTATTGTATTATATTCAGCCCATGTCTGCTTTCATCTTATCACTGCTCATATCATTAGGACATTGTTGGTTACATCCCCACAGAGCATTTACTATAGGTTATCTATTACCAAGATGCTCGTAAATTCATTGATCTTGGTGCAGGGGCGCTATGGGGCTCATCAGTCGGAGGGGGTCTGTCGACGCTCAGCAGTGGGCAGCATCCCTCCACCTGTCATCACAATTTCAGCGGTATTTGCTTCTTCAAGGAGGTGGGGCTGGTGGGGGCAAAAATACTGAGTAGGTGGCTAGTAGGGGCCAAAATACTGAAAGGGGGCCGTATGACTAGATATGGGGGGACTGTGAATGCTGAGTGGAGGTCATCATATTAAGTGGGGTGCTGTGGGGGTCCTCACTCTGTATGGAGGCCCCCATTCTGTGTGGGGACATCATACTGAGTGGGGAGTTATGCGGACCATTATATTGTGTGAGGGACTGTGGGAACCATTATCCTGAGTGGGAGGGTTGCTGTGGGTGCCATCACACCGAGTAGGGGGTTGTGGCTGGCCTCCTTCTAAGTGGTGGCTTCCTTAGGAGGATTCACTGTGGGGATACCATACTCATTGAGTGTGGGTGTGGGCATTTTTGGGAGCATCATACTCTAAAATGGCCATAAAAGTTGTATTGCTGGTGAGAACACCAAGCTGCTTCAACAGGGATATAAATATATTTCTTTTTTATTTTTTAGGGTGGGGGGCAATTACAACTTTTGATATGGGGTCTTGTGATTTCTATGTACGCCACTATCTGTGTGATCTCCCCAGGATGTTTCCGCTCACTGCTCATTATACATCATGGTTATCTGCTCGTGGTATATCATGGTCATCTGCTGTATAAACCCCTCACCGGTCATATTTCCTTTCTTCTATAGGTGGAGACTGTGGGACCCTTCTAAGCACCAGGGGTCCTTTCTCTGTCCCCATGGCCCGCTTGTACTTTGCAGAGGCGGTACTTGCCGTGGAATACCTGCATAGTTACGGTGTGGTGCACAGAGACCTGAAGCCGGAAAAGTAAGTGCCCCCGTAGTATAATAAAGTGGGGAAAGTTGTCATTTATTATCATTCAGTCTGTGAGGCTAAAACCATCTTCTCTTTTGCAGCCTCCTGATTACATCTACTGGACATATTAAAGTTACCGATTTTGGGATTTCAAAACTTGGTCTAATGATACCGAAAACCAACACCTACAAGGAATTAGCAGTGGACATCTCCAGAGAGTTCCAGGACCGTGAGGTCAGCATCACCTACAAGAACTTAGCTTGTTATTTGCAAATCTCATCACACTATTGTCTCTTCTCTACGTTCTTCCTTTCTAGAGAACTTTTCCACTAATATTTTATCTTCTGCATTGTGTTTTAACGATGATATCTTGTCATAATAATTGTTTCATCGATTCTCATCTCTATGTTCTGTTGGTTTCCAGTTCTGTGGCACCCCATGTTACATAGCCCCAGAGATCATCCTGAAAGAAGGCTATGGAAGACCTGTTGACTGGTGGTCATTGGGGATCATCCTGTATAAATTCCTGCTGGGATGTGTACCATTTGATGCTGATTCCCTCACTGAGCTTTATAAAAGGGTTGTCATTGGTGAGTAGAATAATCCGATCATTGCGTTGATTGGTTACATTTGTTTAGTTATTTCCTTTGCTTTATGTTACAGTCCAGTAAAGAGGTTTTATTTTCTGTAATTTTCTATGTAACAGGAGAACTAATTTGGAATTGTGATCGCGCTCCACCCCTGGATGCTCAGAATCTCATCACTGAGCTGCTCAGAAGAAATCCTGTGCGTAGACTTGGGACAGGTAACAGATATACTAGTATTAATATTCCCTTATTAGACCAAAGACATATCGCTCATGTCCATGAAGATCAGCATTTCTCTATCAGCTCATCTACTGTATTTCTAGTTCTCCACACTAAGACTTCCAGTTTATTTCCTTCATGTCGGCTCAGTTTTGTCATTAGTTAAGATTACGATAAACTGTTCAGATATGGAGCCATCCCTGACTATGTCCGCATCACTTTTGTTTTTCTTTTTCTAGGAGGAGCATTTGAGATCAAGGTTCATCCATTCCTGAGTGACTTGGACTTTGACAACATTCTGAGCCAGGAGCTGGAGTATGTTCCTCAGCTTGTTTCAGATGCAGACACCAGCTTATTTATCAGTAAGTAGAAGGAGACGTCATCTAGACTAAGCGACTGTTTGTCTCATCTTCCCTAATATGTGATCATCTGTTCCCATTAATATTAGTGATAAATAGTGACTGTGTTATACTGACAACCTCTAATAATACTTCATTACCTATTTCTTGTAGATCATTCTGATATAAACAAACATCTGGTCTCAAAGGATGAGGAAGGCACAAGTGAGAACAATGAGAGCCTTGACTTCCAAAATTTTACGTCATCTTCTGAAAAGCTTTGTAAAGTAAGTATGTGATTAATAAATCCAAAATATGTAAAAAAAATGTAAAACAACTCTAAAAGTACATAAAAAAAATATTTTATATCTTATTTTTATCCGTATTTAGCTCTGTATCATCGCTACCAGGACGGTGAACAATGAGGATCCCAATGCCCCTCCAGAGTATACACCAGAAACCAACACAAACATCTCAGAAATGTGAGTAGATTATAAAGGGTCATTACTTCATTACTGGGAGTTCCAGGCTGATCTATGTACACAACACCAAATATAGGACATAAATATCAGAATATCAAATGCAGCATTCACCGCTTCATGGTTAACGGTCATTGTACTTTTGGCTTCAGAAAATGCAGAAGATAACAGCCCATAATTGTGGCAGGTCATGCATTTTTAGCACTGCCTACTCTGTAGGAGAGCTGTAGTATTACTTGCCAGCCATTCTTGGTAGTTGTGTTCTGATCCATGGAAGGTAGTTTTGAGCAGAAAACCTTCCCCACTATGACAGTCATATGTCCTATTAGGCCTTATAGTCAGTGTTCTTATAGTGAGACAACCCATTTTATACTGTGTTTACTTACGATTTACATGTTTTTCTTCTTCAAACAGGCAGAAAGAATCTGTTCCTGTATGTAATACAGACGATGCTGTTACCATCTTGCCACCCTCGTCCCCATTGCCAGGTATGTACATGTCTACAGCACCAACAATGTGAATGTTGACTTCAAGGCTCAAATATTTCCACATGGTTTTTCTGGTCTACTATGTTATCCATGTTTCATGGATCTCAGCTATGTTGACCATGGGTTCGTACTGTATCCCTATTTCCTTAATTTTGTACAGGAGTTTTTTTTCATGTATTCTGTATATTACGTTGCATCATCTATTAACCTAGTGAGATATAGCGACTGTGTTATACTGACACCCTCTAACAATCCTTCCTTACCTATGTCTTGTAGATCACTCTGATGAAAACAACCATCTGATCTCAGAGGATAAGGAGGGCACAAGTGAGGACGATGAGAACTTTATCTTCCGAATATTTGCATCATCATCTTCTGAGAGGCTTTCTAAAGTAAGTATGTGATCGATAAATCCAAAATATGTACAAAAAAGGATCTACAAAATTAAAAAGTATGTATATTTAATAACTTATTGTTATCCACATTTAGCACTCTACCACCACTAACGGGATGGTGAACAACGAGGATCCCAAGGCCCCTCCAGAGTGTACACCAGAATCCAACACAAACATCTCAGAAATGTGAGTAGATTATGGGGTCATTACTGGGAGCTCCAGGCTGATATATGTGCACAACACCAAATATAGGACATAAATACCATAATATCAAATGTAGCATCCACCGCCCCATGGTTATGGGTCATTGTGCTTTCAGCTTTCGGAATTGTTGGATATAACAGCCCATAATTGTGGCCGGTCATGCACTTTTAGTGCTGCCCTCACTGTAGGAGAGATGTAGTATGAAATGCCGGCCATTCTTGGTAGTTGTTTTCCTCTCAGCTCTCTATAAAAGGTAGTCTTGAGCAGAAGACCTTCCCCACTATGACAGTCATATGTCCTACTAGGCCTTATAGTCGGTGTTCTTCTAGTGAGACAACCCCTTTTATATGGAGTTTACTTGAGATTTACATGTTTTTCTTCTTCAAACAGGCAGAAAGTATCTGTTCCTGTATGTAATACAGACGATGCTGTTACCATCTTGCCACCCTCGTCCCCATTGCCAGGTATGTACATGTCTACAGCACCAGCAATGTGAATGGTGACTTCAAGGCTCAAATATTCCCACATGGTTTTATACAATACTATAGGTCTCTTATGTTATCCATATTATGACAAAGCAGATCCTATAAGAATATATTGTTACTGATTTTTTTTTTAATTTTTCATCAGAATTTCCATCTCATGAAGAAAGAAAATCGGCAATAAATCTGAGTATGGAGCAACAAAACTCAGAAAATGGAAAAAATGGGAAAAAGAGACGAGGTAAGTGTGAGAATCAACTCCATGTTGTGTGATGTCAGTGAGAATAATTCATGTGGAGTAGATGTCATCTGTCAGTGATGGGATTGTCACATGTATGATTGCTGACAATGACCCCTGACCTCTGTATGATAATATTCCTCTGCCGTCCGGCCACAGTGACTGCACAGCATTATCATGTAATATGGAGTCCCATCACTTACATTATATTTATTTCTCTTCTCATAGGTTCCATCTTCCGCCGGATCTTATCATCCTGCCGGCGTGGATTATCCAGGGCTGCTCGCGCATTTGCATGCTGTCACTGTTGCCCTAAAACCATCTAAAAGACGGGACACCTAAGCATCCAGCGCCCTGAAGTCCAGCAGATCCATCATCACTGCTGGAGCTGTATAGAAGGACCTTCACCATCTACCTGTGGCCTTCTGACTGGTCAACCTGGACAAGTTTCAGTAACGCCTCTGTCATCGGGCTCCGCGGTATTCATACTGCTCGTCTGACTTGTCATTTACTGATCACCTGGTATCTGACCTCGGCTATCTTCCTGACTTTGATTTATTCTATTGACAATGTTCACGATTTTATTCATCCCATTATTAATTAAAAAAAAGTAAAATCTGTTACTGTTGCTCTGATTCCTTTTTGTCTTGAATTCACAAATACTTGTAACTCACTAATTGCTCTTCTTCCCACTAAATGTATTTCTCATTATCCTTAATGCAGCAGTCAGTCTCATATTTCTGTCCAGCAATTACACTGGTGCATCCACCCTGTACCAGTCATTACACTCATCCACAAACCTCTCCACACTGCTGCACAGTCCTGCATCTCTACCATATCTACACTCCAATGAGCTAAGATTAACATCCTCCATAATCAGGACCTCCCACTCTCATGTCCAAGACATTTTCTCTGCTGCACCAGCTCTCAGGAGTGCACTACTGCAGGCAATCAGGTTCATTCCCACTATCAGAGATTTTAAGTGTGCAGTAGAAACAGATTATTTGTGGCAGGACTATCAAATCACCTCACTATTCTAAGTTTTTCCTACAGCACTCAGTAGCACTTAATATTTGTACATATACAGATAATGGTTGGTGACTGGTTCATGCAGCCTTAATTCCACAAAGATAGAAATAAAAGGTCAACATGTTTCATACATCCAAACCATCCTTAATCATGGCAGAAAAACATAATTTTAAGTTCCCACTATGAATATTTGGTGAGATATCACAGCTGTGTATTTTCACAGCACAAAGAACGCATCTTACAGATCAGCAAATCACAGTGTGCTGACGCTTAGTGTTGTAGTTTTGAACAACACCATTCATTTTATCATATAATGTGTTGAAAAATGAGAAAAAATGCCAGGTTTGGGCTCCTTCATTTTACAGTGTGTATTGTGTTGTAAAAACAAACTGACAAAATGATTCAGAGTCAGTAGTACGATTACTGTGATACCAAACTTATAAGGTTTATATATATATATATATATATATATATATATATATATATATATATATATATATACAGTACAGACCAAAAGTTTGGACACACCTTCTAATTTAAAGATTTTTCTGTATTTTCATGACTATGAAAATTGTACATTCACACTGAAGGCATCAAAACTATGAATTAACACATGTGGAATTATATACTTAACAAAAAAGTGTGAAACAACTGAAAATATGTCTTATATTCTAGGTTCTTCAAAGTAGCCACCTTTTGCTTTGATGACTGCTTTGCACACTCTTGACATTCTCTTGATGAGCTTCAAGAGGTAGTCACCGGAAATGGTCTTCCAACAATCTTGAAGGAGTTCCCAGAGATGCTTAGCACTTGTTGGCCCTTTTGCCTTCACTCTGTGGTCCAGCTCACCCCAAACCATCTCGATTGGGTTCAGGTCTGGTGACTGTGGAGGCCAGGTCATCTGGCGCAGCACCCCATCACTCTCCTCCTTGGTCAAATAGCCCTTACACAGCCTGGAGGTGTGTTTGGGGTCATTGTCCTGTTGAAAAACAAATGATGGTCCAACTAAACGCAAACCGGATGGAATAGCATGCCGCTGCAAGATGCTGTGGTAGCCATGCTGGTTCAGTATGCCTTCAATTTTGAATAAATCCCCAACAGTGTCTCCAGCAAAGCACCCCCACACCATCACACCTCCTCCTCCATGCTTCATGGTGGGAACCAGGCATGTAGAGCCATCCGTTCACCTTTTCTGCATCGCACAAAGTCACGGTGGTTGAAACCAAAGATCTCAAATTTGAACTCATCAGACCAAAGCACAGATTTCCACTGGTCTAATGTCCATTCCTTGTGTTCTTTAACCCAAACAAGTGTCTTCTGCTTGTTGCCTGTCCTTAGCAGTGGTTTCCTAGCAGCTATTTTACCATGAAGGCCTGCTGCACAAAGTCTCCTCTTAACAGTTGTTGAAGAGATGTGTCTGCTGCTAGAACTCTGTGTGGCATTGACCCGGCCTCTAATCTGAGCTGCTGTTAACCTGCGATTTCTGAGGTTGGTGACTCGGATAAACTTATCCTCAGAAGCAGAGCTGACTCTTGGTCTTCCTTTCGTGGGGTGGTCCTCATGTGAGCCAGTTTCTTTGTAGCGATTGATGGTTTTTGCAACTGCACTTGGGGACACTTTCAAAGTTTTCCCAATTTTTCGCACTGACTGACCTTCATTCCTTAAAGTAATGATGGCCACTCGTTTTTCTTTACTTAGCTGCTTTTTGCTTGCAATAATACAAATTCTAACAGTCTATTCAGTAGGACTATCAGCAGAGTATCGACCAGACTTCTGCACAACACAACTGATGGTCCCAACCCCATTTATAAGGCAAGAAATCCCACTTATTAAACCTGACAGGGCACACCTGTGAAGTGAAAACCTTTTTCGGTAACTACCTCTTGAAGCTCATCAAGAGAATGCCAAGAGTGTGCAAAGCAGTCATCAAAGCAAAAGGTGGCTACTTTGAAGAACCTAGAATATAAGACATATTTTCAGTTGTTTCATACTTTTTTGTTAAGTATATTATTCCACATGTGTTAATTCATAGTTTTGATGCCTTCAGTGTGAATGTACAATTTTCATAGTCTTGAAAATACAGAAAAATCTTTAACTGAGAAGGTGTGTCCAAACTTTTGGTCTGTACTGTATATATATATATATATATATACAGTGTTTAGCATAAATCAGTACACCCAAATAGATTTGTCAGCAAACCTGTAGTTTCCTTTCAGAATCATCATTTTATATGGGATACCATACTACAAAATACTCTCGCAAATTTGAGCCATTGAATGCAAACAAGATTTGGTATTTTGCAGACCCCAAAAAAGTAATTTTCTTAACAAACTCATTCAAGATCATGTTTCGAAAATGAGAACATCCCAGTAACAGTCTTAAGAGAAAAGCTAAGTTTAGACAACAAAATTCTAATTAACAAGAACTGAACCACAGGTAAGTGTAATTATTCATTAAACAGATGTCCAGCAGACAGGTGTCTGTAAAAGGAAGTTACTTAATAAAGAAAACTCCTTCCCATTTCATGCTATCAGCAATGGCACCACATAGAAGGGAAATGTCACAAAACCTGAGAAAGAAAATAATTTCTTTGCAATAAATGTAAAGTCTACAAGAAGATCAGCAAAACTTTACTTATCAGTCAGAATACTGTAGCAAAAGTGATGCAAAACTATAACAAAGATGGAACTGCAACCATCTTACAGAGACGTCCAGGCCGACTATGGAAGTTAACACCTAAACAAAAGCGTCCTCTGATGAGAAGGGTAAGTGGCACCACATAGAAGAGAAATGTCACAAGACATTTCTGAGAAAGAAAATAATTTCTTTACAAAAAATGTGAAGTCTACAAGAAGATCAGCAAAGCTTTTCTTATCAGTCAGATGGAAGTTAACATCTAAACAAAAGCATCTTCTGATGAGAAGAAAATCGACAGGCAAATTCATTGCTATTAGCTGAAGAAGTAGAAAGCCAAACTAGGGTGAGTGTTTTCCATGACACGACACGGTGTACACTGCAAATGAATGGCATTCATGAGTGTCCTCCACAAAGGAAGCCTCTCTCCCTTAAAGCCCATGAACAATAAAAGTCCGTCTACAATTTGCCAGGGTCCATGCTTAAAACTATGAGGACTACCGGGACTCTATACTGTGTATGTGCATCTTATGTGTATGTCCGTATTTTATGTTTGTGTGCACTATGTATATGTGACGCGCCCTGGGCCTATGTGACGTAGCGTTGCGCACGCAGGGACTACCCGGAGCCGGATCTGATAGGGGTAGTAGTCTCATGGCGGTGACCCGGTCCGTGCCCAGGGAGTCAGACTAAGTGGCGGTATATTAGCAGTAGATGTAGGATGACTACGCCACCCGTTGAATGCAGCTATGGAGCTGCCGCTGCAGGGCAGACCGCTGAGGCCGGTGGAAGGATGGTGCAGCGTGGATGGTATAACCCCCAACGGGAGGGGTATGGCCTCAGGGCAGCCGACGTGGAAGATGGGGGTAGCAGGAACCACTCAGAGACGATGCGGTGTAGTTCAGGGTCTTTACTGGTGACAAAGACAGACCCTCCCGGAGTACTTGCTAGCGATCGGGGCCTGGTCAGTCCTTGAGCAGATGGGATCTCCCCTGGCCAGGTGGAGTTGTAGGCCTTCCCAACTAACTGTACTCTTCTGGCTACCTTGCTAGAGGCGGGTAAAAGTAGCCCACGTCCCTGAGTGTACCGTGTGGTGCTCACCCGTATGGCCGGTGACTCGGGGCCTTCTAGTGCCTTCCGCTCCACGACGGCGGTGCTGGTCCCACGCGTGTGACCGTGCCTTCGGGTTTCTGGGCCAGAGGACTTGAAATCCCCTGCCGGACGGTTTCTGCTGCTGGGTAAGGGTTAGTCCCCACAGCCTCGGACTCCGGGTCCGGTGATAACTTCTTAGTCAGGGCGAGCTCTGCAGCTGCCAGCCCCTGACTCCTTGTAGCACTGCTCCCACAGAGCTTCTGTTGTTTCTTCCTATGCTGCTTCTCTTCTCTGTCTCTACTTCTGGCATGGCCCGGGAGCTGGGCCCAGCCGAAGCCACAGCTCCCTGTCCGCCCTCCTGGCTCAACTCTCCCTTTGAACTCTCTAACCCTGCCTCAGCCCCAGGTTTATATAGGGGAAGTCCTTCCCCTCCCAGGACTGGGCAGGAGGTGTGGCATGCATAGGATTCCTGACCAAGAGACCTCCCACCTGCTCTCAGACATAACATTGCTGTTACTGTGGAAACCAGACCCCTGGGGTGCCACATATGCATACGTTAAAATGTGTATAGAGTATTAGCATGTGCAAATTTTATATGTGTGCCTAATATAAATATACATGGAAATGTATATGTAGGTGGTGCCTGATGGAGGGTGGGGGGCCCAGATCAGAAGTCCTGATTAAGGGCCCTTCACTGTCATTGTCTGCCCCTTATATAAACAGTAAAATCCTCTTTAATAACTGGACTTCCATTGGGGTGGACTTCTCATAGATGGCCAGTATGCATACTATATTGTGAATCTGGGCATCTCTCACAGAAAATCTGATCTGGATATGAGGGTGGTCTTCTATAAGCGGTGATGTTTTGGAGAGATTTAGGGAAAAGTCCCAATTCTTATCCATCGATCTGGTAATTTGAGTAAAATATTTGTGTTGATAACTGATCACAAAGTCACAAAATATGTAAGATTTGGCATAACCTGGTTCATTTTTCAAAAAGTTATGCTCAATTTTTTTAGCACCAAGTTTTGTTGCTTTTTTGTAGACTTACACTAACTTAGTATATTGTGTGAGAATTAAATGAATTATGAATTAGTTGGCGCATTTTACCACACTCTGGGGGTCCCTGACAGTCCTTCTTTACCGGCCCTGTAGTGATGCCAATGTAAACTTCCAAGTGACCGCGCAGTCAATCACTGTCACGAATGCAGGACAACCTATGATTAGCTAATTTTTGGGAAATCCTTATAACAAAAGGGGATTGAAAATATTTACAATTATTTTAAAAGCATTAAAAAAAAAACAGACCCAATACTTATAATTAGTTTGTTGAAAGTAGTCTAATTAAAGGGAGCTGAAAGGATTAGAGATTATGAACCCGATTCACCAGTGTTTTTGCCAGAAAACTGGCATAAAGCTCTTGAAAAGTTGCAAAGTTTTGTGACTTTTCCCATTTTCACATAATTTTAACTTCTTTAAAGCCCAAGACGTACTGATACGTATCTGCGCCCTGGGACTTAAGAGCCTGATATGTATTAGTACATCTTTGCGATCGCGCCCGCACACAGGCTGTGCGGGCGTGATCGCCGCCGGGTGTCAACTGATTGTCACAACTGACACCCGGTGCTATGTGCTGGGAGAGGTCCCGCACATTAACCCCCGCAATGCTGGGATCGAAGTCGTTCGCAGCATTGCGGGGGCAAGGGGAGGTGATCGGGATAGTCACCTCTCCTGCCGGCGTCCAGCAATGTGTGCCGCGGCTTCCCGGATGTTGTCATGATGACCCGATTCACTGAGGGGTGCAGTTTTAAGAATGGTGTCACTTTTGGGTATTTTCAGTCATAAAGACCCCTCAAAGTGACTTCAAATGTGATGCGGTCCCTAATAAAATGGTTTTGTAAATTTTGTTGGAAAAATGAGAAATCGCTGGTCAATTTTAACCCTTATAGCTCCCTAATAAAAATAAATTTGGTTTCCAAAATTGTGCTGATGTAAAGTAGACATATGGGAAATGTTATTTATTAACTTTTTTTGTGTGACATATCTCTCCGATTTAAGGGCATAAAAATTCAAATTTTGAAAATTGCAAAATTTTCAACATTTTCGCCAAATATCTGTTTTATTCACAAATAAACACAAGTGATATCGAAGAAATTTTACCACAATCATAAAGTACAATATGTCATGAAAAAATATTCTCAGAACCAGGGGATCCGTTGAAGCGTTCCAGAGTAATTACCTCATAAAGTGACAGTGGTCAGAATTGTAAAAATTGGCCTTCTCATTAACGTGCAAACCACTTTGGGTTGTAAAGGGGTTAAGGACTCTACTTGCATATACAGTCATGGCGGAAAGTGCTGGCACCCTTGAAATTGTTTCAGAAAATTACACATGTTTTATTACACGCATGTTTATTTCCTTTGTGTTTATTGGAACAACACAAAAAAACTGAGAAAAAAAAGGCAAATTGGACATAATTTCACACAAAACTCCAAAAATGGGCCGGAATACATATATATATTTTTGATGGGACAACACTGAAGATGCGACACTTTGATACAATGTACAGTAGTCAGTGTACAGCTTGTTTAACTGTAAATTTGGTGTGCCTGCAAAATAACTCAACACACAGCCATTAATGTCTAAACCGCTGGCAACAAAAGTGAGTACACCCCTAAGTGTGTTCTCAGCTGATGTTATTTGTTGGTTTTTCTTTGCATCCCGAACAATTTTCTTGGCAGTTGTGGCTGAAATTTTTGTTGGTCTACCTGACTGTGGTTTGGTTTTTACAGAGCATCTGATTTTCCATTTGTTAATCACAGTTTGAACACTGCAGACTGGCATTATCAATTCCTGGGATATCTTTTTGTATCCCTTTCCTGTGTTATACTCTTTTTGCCTCCCTTTCCTGTGTTATACAGTTCAACTACCTTTTCCCGTAGATCCGTTGATAATTCTTTTGCTTTCCCCATCTCAAAATCCAGAAAAGTCAGTGGCTGGATCCCAGAAACTCACTCAGCTTTATGCACACACACTGATTACAAGCAAACAGGTCATAGGTGAGGATGTTACCTTTAGTAGCCATTCAAACCCATTTGTGTCAAATTCTGTGCATGTTATCAGGCCAAAATCATCAGGGTATGTAAACTTTTTGATCAGGATTATTTGGATGTTTTTGGTTGTCATTAGTGATGAGCGAGCACTAAAATGCTCGAGTACTCGTTGCTCGGGTCGAGCAAATTGAAATACTCGGGTGCTCAACCCGAGCAATGAGCCCAATATAAGTCTAGGGGAAACTTGAGCATTTTTCAGGTGGCTCCCCACGGCGGTCTGCAGAGGGCCTAAAAATTACCCAAATCGATGGGAACTGTGCTCAAATGACATGTGAACAGCATGGGGAAGACCCCTGGAAGCATCCCTGACTCCCAGATCACTGCTGTCAACAACGTCGTCAGAGTATTGCGCCACTTTTACGGCGTAAGGAACATCCTTTCCAGGGTGATGACTTGTATATAAGGCAAAATAAATAAACAAAAACAAAAATACTCCTACACACCTTGGGCTATGTTCACACGTAGCATTATTGACACGTTTTTGCACTTTTGCATTGCTTTCAACCAAGACAAATGCATTCACCAGGAAATGTCATTTTAACATTTTACAACCTTATCTGGCCATGTGGTGTGTGACACATCATCAGACACATGCATACAGTGCTGAAAAGACATGGGAACAGCAAGGGGAAGACCTCTGGAAACATCTCTGAATCCCAGGTCACTGCCTAAATGTGTGCCCATCATAAGTGATCCTTGGCACATGCGAAGATGCCTCCCGCCATGCACCTGTCGTTGCAGACTTGCAACAATCACCGTCCACGTCCTTGTCCCACTGCAGTGTTCAGTTGTCCCTACCCCATTCCTTGTTATGCAAGCACAAGAATGCCGGCAGCCACCCACCCACAGGCTGCAATACTATACTGCCAAATTTTTGACAGCTGCTTGCACTTGAAATGTGGCCTTTTAGGCTCGTGGAGGCGGAAGCTTTTCATAACCTCATGCCGGCGGCGGCCGGGTGTCCATACTCGGTCCCCAGCCGCCACTATATTTCCCGGTATCGCCTCCGCCTTCCACAACCACGGGTCCAATAACATTACCCGTGCCCTCCCCAGTGCACTTACTGGGAAGGACCGCCTAACCACAAACACGTGGACAGGTGAATGTGGCCAGGGACGGTACGGAGCCAGTCCACAACTTTTTTTGATAAGAGTTGTATTTAGCTCAGTGAAAGGACTGGCATAGAGGGAAACCGTATCTACTCTGAGTGTCATTTCTCCCAGGAAGTCCTCTAAAGCTGCTTGCACTTGAAATGTGGCCTGAACATTACTGCTGGTACTTTTCTGTGGCAATTTTCTTGCCTCCTACCAGCCTGGAATGTTTCCAGCAAACTATGGTACAACACCATGGTATTAGCACTGCCCCCAGTACCAGCAGCGAAGCCATCCTCAATTTCCTTCTCTGGAATTTTATTTGGTAGACTGAGTGGCTGCCAAAATAAATTTTCTCACAAAGGAGCTGATGATAGAGTGGCAGTAGGTTCAAGTTTCTCCAGCCTGTTAGATATTAGAGGGTGAACGGCAGCACATTGGATCAGTGGTTAGCACTGAAGTCTTGCAGCACTGGGATCCTGGGTTCAAATCCCAGCAAGGACAACATCTGCAAGAAATTTGTATGTTCTCCCACAGGGTTGGACAGTCCCACCAGAGAATTCTCTGGTGTGCCTTGGCTTCTACCTCAGGAGAGTTCATGATAGCGCTAACTTTGCAGCTGCTATGGGGCTCTTGAGCGGGTGAGAAAGGTTAGCCCTCAGAAACAAATCCTCTGGTGGGCAGAATGTTTTTCAATCTGAAACAGCTTCTCAGTGGGAGTTGTATTTCACAGCATGCCATATTCTTTAGCTCTGTGAAAGGACTGGCATATAGGGAAACCTTATTTACCCCGGTTGTCATTTCTCCGTCACCAGGTTCCGCCCATTGTAACACACGACCATGCCTGGCTGTATGTTCAGCGGTGAGAGCCACAGATCAAGCTGCTGTGTTACAGCTTTCAACAACTATGCAGCGCTGGGCGGTTTGTTAATTAAGCATTAAGCATGTTATCTTCAGCACAGCCTGCTGCTGTTTGGCCAAGGCAGTGCTGCAGTGCTGTCAGCTTGTGACTGATGTGGTCATTTCGGAGATGGAGGAGGAGGTGCATGAGCTGAACAATGTGATTACATTGAGGTTAAATTGGTGATGCTGTTTTTTATACTAAAGAAAGATCCTATTGTTATGTTTTTTTATGTTATTTTTTATGACAAATGCATTCACCGGGAAAAGTCATTTTAACATTTTACAACCTAATCTGGCAATGTGGTGTCATCAGACACATCCTGTTTTATTTATGATGGAGGGACTCTGAAAGTCATAAAGCCTATTTTTATAGGAACATCAGACGGCCCTTACTATTCTTAAAAGGCCAGCAGTCGGCCCTAGCTATTGTTAGAGAGCCATCAGAGGGCTATGCTTTGTTGTTCCCATTATTAACAAGTGGGTCTCCTATACTGTTATTGCGCATCCAGTGACTGCAAGGGTTGTCAAAAATTTGGACGCAACCTAATACCCCTTTGAAGAGACATAGAGGAGGGTCTCAGTAAAAAAAATGTTCCCATTATAAAGGAGCGGGTCTTCTATAGTGGTAATGCCCATGCTGTGACTGCAAGGGTGGCCAAAATTTTTGAATAAAACACTAACAATTTAAAGACACAAAGAGCATGGCCACAGTAACAAGGTACGACATGTTCCCGTTAGAAAGGAGAGGGTCTGCTATACAGTTATAGGGTATGCAGTGAATCCAACGGCTGACAAATTTTAGGAAAAACCCCACTAAGAATTTAAGGACACACAGAGCAGGGCCACATTAACAAGGTACGACATGTTCCCATTAGAAAGGAGAGGGTCTGCTATACAGTTATAGGGTATGCAGTGAGGCCACCGGCTGACCAAGTTTAGGAAAAAACCCACTAAGAATTTAAAGACACATAGACCAGGCCACAGTAATGACAAATTCCCATTAGAAAGGAGAGAGTCTCCCATAGTGTTGGACTATGCAGTGACTGCAAGAGCTGCCAAAAATTTGGAGGCACTTCAATGGCCCTTGGAAGAGACGTGGAGGAGCGCATCATAAAAAATTGTTACCATTAGAAAGGAGCGGGCCTCCTATACTTGTAATGCCATGCACTAAGTGTATGGGCTGACAAACATTTACTCCTGGGGGGTATACATGAACATACTGTATAAAAAATTTTTTTTAAGGGCATCATAAAAATGTAGCGCCCCGAGGGCTCGACCGCTACAGGGGTATTGCACCTCTGCCAGAGGTGTGATATTCCACTCCCGGGTAAGGATGGAGTATGGACCAGGGTTCAGTTAGCTGCATACAGCACACTCACCCCATTTCCGAGGGACAGCTCAACGGTGCTCCCATTAGACAGAAATGCAGGCACGACAGACCATGTCCCTGGCTGGAGTGGGGAGGGGGTAGGAATACCCAGTGTTGTAGGAGCAGATAGGGGTTGGTTCCTGAGCGTAGATAGGAGCCCACTGTTTGCTGGTCACCTGGGCTCATGTTCTAGAGGGAGGTATAAAAGGTGGGCACCATCTTAGAACAGTGTTCAGTCAGAGAGAAGAAGTGACGGAGTGGGGGCCTCTGCAAGGGGCTCTTCTCCGTAGGCGGGCCTAGCCTCTGAGGCCCAGCCAGCACAGAGAGAAGAGAAGAAGAGAAGTTCAGTGAGTGGAGTAAGAGAAGGAGTTCAGCCAGAGAGGGCTGACAGGGAGCTGTGGCTCAGTCTGGGCCCAGCTCCACGAGGCAGGCCTAGGGTGAAGGCCAGGAACAGAAAGGAACAAGAACAGAAAGGAACAAGAACAGAAAGGAACAGAAGAGAAAGAGAAAGAGAGAAACAGAAGGGCTCAGGAACAAGACGGCAGAAGGGACCCTAAGAACCAACGAGAATACAGGGTGAAGGGTCAGGCAGATTAAGGGTATCGGATCCCAAGTTGGTGGAGGAGAAACAGCCCTCAGCCAAAGACCGGAGGTCGTGATCATTTATTGGTGCGACACCTCATCAAACCTGCTAGGAAGGCACCATATAGGACAGCGGGGAACGGGAACCACATTTACCCGCACAAGTCCGCGGCAGCTGGACAAAAGTGGGTCACTGGTGAGGCAGGCCAGAGAAAGGATTGAAGGGGTCCTGTGTCATGCTCCTGAACTGCCTGGGGTTGACCGAGCCCCTCACCTGGTGGACGCAGCACGGCTCGGACGGTCATTGCTGACAGAAGTGACCCGGAGTACATGAACTGTGAGTAAAAGACATTGGACTGCAGTACGTTGTCTGTGTACTCTTTCGCTCCTCCAGCACTAACGGCACTGGGACTCTCTGCACCATCACCCCCACCATCCACTACACTGCCCTGGGGCTGCACTCTTCCCGTGGGGAGTCACACTACCTCAGCTGCATACATCATCAGCCCCAGCGATCTGCCTTGCAGCGGCGGTTCATAATAACCGCAATCCACGGGTGGCGCAGTCGGACATCACTTAGGACGGCTAAAGGACTACCACTGGTCTGACCACCCTGAGCCACGGAACCGGGTCGCCACTACTACCCCCACCGTCTCCCTATTGCCCGGCTCCGAGTGCCCCACGGCCCAGGGGCGAGTCAAACACCCTTAAAAAAAATTATGTGGGTGTTGCATCATGGACCACGGTCACCCTGGTGATATGGTGGTGGGGGATGAGGAGAAGGAGGAGGACAAGAGCAAATAGCCCAAATCAGGAAGCGTATACCCATGTGTGGGTGTGAAAAGGTGCATGGGAATACACCTCCCAAGAAAAGACACTGGATTTGAGTTTATGTTACGCTGCTATTGTAGCACCCTGAGGACTCGGCTGCTACAGGGGTATTGCACCTCAACCCAGAGGTGTGGTATTCCACTCCCGGGTAAGGATGGAGTGTGGAACTGAGCTTAGTAGGCTGCATGCACTACATACATCCCATTTCCGGGGGACAGAACTACGGTACTCCCACCAAGTATATATGTGCAGGTACGACAGCGTCTGTCCCTGGCTGGAGTGGGAAGGGGGGTGGAACATCCCAGTAGTGTAGGGGCAGATAGGGGGAGCACTCTGGGTAAAGCTAGGAGCTCATTGGGTGCTGGTCACCTGGGCTCACACATAGAGGGAGTATATAAGGTGGGCACCATCTTAGGACAGGGTCTTTTTAGGAGCTGAGGAAGAGTTCAGCCAGGAGGGCTGACAGGAGCTGTGGCTCCGTCTGGGCCCAGCTCCAGGGCTAGGCCTGCAGTGAGGAGAGAGGAAGAAGGAAGGCCCAGAGTGGAAGACAAGAGGGAACCCTGAGAACCCAGAATTAAGCCAGAAGAGTGAAGGGTTGGCGGACACGGGTACCGGAACCCAAGCTGGTGGAGGTCAATCATCCTCAGCCAGGAACCGGAGGTCATGGTCAAGATTTGCCACGACCCCCACCAAATCCACCAGAAAGGCACACCAAGTATAGGGTCAGGGAACCCAGAGAAGGTTTAACCACCAAGAGACCCGAGGGAGCCGGCCAAAGGTGGATCCCTGGTGGGGACGGCCAGGAGAAAGAGAGGAGAGAGGGAAGCTCAGGACCACGCTCCGGAACTGCCTGGGGGTTGGCCGAGTCCAGGACCTGGTGGACGCAGCACGGCTCGGGTGGTCACTCAAGGCCAGAGTGACCAAAGGAACACCCGTGAGTTAAAAACCCTGAAACTGCATCCCACGTCTCTGACTCTCCTTTCTACACTACAACTACCCCCATCATCCGCATCTGCTGCCCTGAGGCCATACCCCTCCCGTTGGGGGTTATACCACCACGCTGCACATCCTGATACACCTGGCCTCAGTGGACTGTTCTGCAGCGGCGGCTTCAAAGCCGCACTCAACGGGTGGCGTAGTCGATCAAGTTAACATCTACTGCCATAGACTGCCACTTAGTTTGACACCCTGGGCACGGACCGGGTCACCGCCACAAGGACTACTACCCCTATCCAGATCCGGCTCCGGGTATCCCCTGAACATGGCCCAGGGGGTGCGTCAACTTTGGCGTAGTCGGCAGGATTACGTGCCCGCAACCACCGGGTACTGCGTGCCTGAAGAAAAGTTCACATTTACCTCAAAAAGAAGTCTCCCGCCGGTTCCGGAGGGTCCCCGCCATCGGACGCCATCTCGGATCGTTTCCCGCCGTTTGCCAGTCATCTGCAGTCTTTTCCCGCCATCCACGGAGTTTCCCGCCACTGGGAGACGATTCCCGCCATCTGAGAAGATTTCCCGCCCTGGCAGAGCGGACGCCATTATGGGCGTGCCAGAGGGTGGCAAGAGGCCACCTCCCATCGTGGGCCAGGTCCAAGAATGGCGCCAAAAGCGGAAACCGCCCCCACCAGCAAAGACTGTAATGATAGAGATGTCCATCAGCGTGAGGGGACTGCCCCTGGAACTGACAATCACCGAGTTGCCCCGGGACCGCCCTCAGTATGGGCGGATACAGAACAAAAGAGCGAGGATGGGTGCAGCCTGGAGGAGTCTGGAGAGGTCGCACCCGGAGATGGAGGGAGAGTCAGGCAGCACCGACCCTGTGGTCAGGAGCCTGTTGCAAGCAACCACCCCACTAGGCCTGGTGGAGATCCTGGCACAGCTCCCCCAAGACCGGGAGCGTGCACAGACCGCGCTGGAGGGCCTCGCACGGAGGATGGCCCGGGTGCAGCGAGAATCGCTGACTGAGTGGAGTAGGGAGATGGCCCAGCAGGCTGGAACCCGCCAGCGGAGCACGCCACCCGAGACGAGGAGTCTGACCGCCTCTGAGGATGGTGCAGGAGGAATGAAGGCCGGAGACGACGCCGAGGAAGGAGCTGAAGAGACAGAGGCAGGTAAAGGGGACGTCACAACCCCAAGCCTAATAACCGTGAACCTGCCCCAGCTCCCCGTCGCAGAGCCCGAAATTCCCCCTACCGTGCCTGTCGCTGCACCGCCACCGTTCCCAGCTAGGCCTCAAGCGTCAGGAGCCGCGGCCACGCCCCCTGTGACGTCACGCGCCTCAACCCTGAGCGCGGCCAAGCAGGAAATGCCACCGGCCTGGTCGCAGGGCCGAGTACCCCCGGGCGCCGCAGACCCAACAGCGCCCTCTACCTCCACTAAGCCACCGGCCTGGTCGCAAGGTCAAGTACCCCCGGGCGCCGCCGTCTCCACGGTGCCCTTTACCTTCAGGGTGCCCCAAGCCTGGTCGCAAGGCCTGGAAGACCCGGGCGCCGCTGCCACCACCGCGCCCTCAACTTCCACAGTGCCGCACCTGGGTGAAGACCTATTCGCCCAACACACTTGCCCGGATGGGCAGCCCTTTGTGTGGCCACCGGAGTACTACCATCTCCGACTCCGGAAGGAAGGACCCCTGTGCGAGCCCCTGATTCGGGCTCCGGCGCCTGTCAACATCACCCCACTCTCATTGGAGGAGGCGCAGTTCGCGTGGGACCCCACTGGAAGAGACCTCATCGGGTTCACTCAAGAAACCCGGGCGGCCGCAGCTGAGCGTGCGGAGTGCTGCCGGCAGCAATTGGAGGTCTTCGACAGGGAACGGAGAGAGAGGCGGGTCCGCGAGGAGCGGCTGCAAGTACAGAGTGCAGAGCAGAAGAGCCGGACCCGACGGAACCCCCGTGCAGCCCATGGTCCCCGTGCCACCGGGACTGTAATCAAATTCCAACTGCAGCATGGTTGGGGCTTCATCCGGGACCACCGCACCCCCGGCGACGTCTTTGTGACCCGCAGGGACGTCGAGAGCCATCTGCCGGAGGGACACAGAGGTCGTGACCTATACCTGGGTGACGAGGTCACCTTAACCCGGCATCAATGTGCCAAAGGACCCTACGCCCTTCATGTACACCGGCTGACGGAGGAAGAGCTGCGGTGTGAGGAAGGACAAGAGGACCCGGACGGGTCTGAAGCCTACCCGCGAGAAGGAGCAGGAGGACGCCGTTACTGAAGTACGGTAAAGTGGAACTGTAAATAGTTACCCGTAAGGGTACAGGAACTGTTGCCAGAAAAGTATAGTCCCCGTTGGGACAAGTGTGAACTGTTACCCGTGTGTCCCCTATCCCTTAACAGGCTGAGGACTGTGAACAGCCAATCCTTATCCCCACTGGCCGAGGACTGAGAGCGGCCATAACCCCTTGTATATAGTTGCGCTTCCTAAGGCGCCCCCTACCGGTTTTATAGGAAACTGTGTTTTTTCTAAAAGAGACTGTTGCACTTTACCCAGTCACAAGTTGCACCGTGGCCGGAGGAACAAGAATGTTTACAATGAAAAGTTTATTATGAAAAAGTTTTATGCTGCTGA
Source organism: Phyllobates terribilis (assembly GCF_046119375.1). Classification (NCBI taxonomy): domain Eukaryota; kingdom Metazoa; phylum Chordata; class Amphibia; order Anura; family Dendrobatidae; genus Phyllobates; species Phyllobates terribilis. The sequence continues at coordinate 725,810 of NW_027363253.1, forward strand.
TAATGTATATAATGTTTTATATGTTTATGGATGTTATGAAAAAAATTGTATGTTTTGGTATGTTTTTATTCTTTTACAGCCCGAGGACGTGCTGTGATTTACCAGGGGGGAATGTAGCACCCTGAGGACTCGGCTGCTACAGGGGTATTGCACCTCAACCCAGAGGTGTGGTATTCCACTCCCGGGTAAGGATGGAGTGTGGAACTGAGCTTAGTAGGCTGCATGCACTACATACATCCCATTTCCGGGGGACAGAACTACGGTACTCCCACCAAGTATATATGTGCAGGTACGACAGCGTCTGTCCCTGGCTGGAGTGGGAAGGGGGGTGGAACATCCCAGTAGTGTAGGGGCAGATAGGGGGAGCACTCTGGGTAAAGCTAGGAGCTCATTGGGTGCTGGTCACCTGGGCTCACACATAGAGGGAGTATATAAGGTGGGCACCATCTTAGGACAGGGTCTTTTTAGGAGCTGAGGAAGAGTTCAGCCAGGAGGGCTGACAGGAGCTGTGGCTCCGTCTGGGCCCAGCTCCAGGGCTAGGCCTGCAGTGAGGAGAGAGGAAGAAGGAAGGCCCAGAGTGGAAGACAAGAGGGAACCCTGAGAACCCAGAATTAAGCCAGAAGGGTGAAGGGTTGGCGGACACGGGTACCGGAACCCAAGCTGGTGGAGGTCAATCATCCTCAGCCAGGAACCGGAGGTCATGGTCAAGATTTGCCACGACCCCCACCAAATCCACCAGAAAGGCACACCAAGTATAGGGTCAGGGAACCCAGAGAAGGTTTAACCACCAAGAGACCCGAGGGAGCCGGCCAAAGGTGGATCCCTGGTGGGGACGGCCAGGAGAAAGAGAGGAGAGAGGGAAGCTCAGGACCACGCTCCGGAACTGCCTGGGGGTTGGCCGAGTCCAGGACCTGGTGGACGCAGCACGGCTCGGGTGGTCACTCAAGGCCAGAGTGACCAAAGGAACACCCGTGAGTAAAAACCCTGAAACTGCATCCCACGTCTCTGACTCTCCTTTCTACACTACAACTACCCCCATTATCCGCATCTGCTGCCCTGAGGCCATACCCCTCCCGTTGGGGGTTATACCACCACGCTGCACATCCTGATACACCTGGCCTCAGTGGACTGTTCTGCAGCGGCGGCTTCAAAGCCGCACTCAACGGGTGGCGTAGTCGATCAAGTTAACATCTACTGCCATAGACTGCCACTTAGTTTGACACCCTGGGCACGGACCGGGTCACCGCCACAAGGACTACTACCCCTATCCAGATCCGGCTCCGGGTATCCCCTGAACATGGCCCAGGGGGCGCGTCACTATCATTCGGTGGTGTTGAGAAGTCTGGCCCAATCCAGCCCTTGTTCATTTTTATAAGAGTCAGCCTGTCAGCATTTTCAGTTGACAGGAGGATGCGCTTATCAGTTATAATTCCACCAGCGGCACTAAAAACCCGATCTGATAAAACGCTGGCAGCAGGGTAGGCCAGGACCTCCAAGGCATAGAGAGCCAGTTCATTCCACATATCTAGCTTGGATACCCAATATTTATAAGGCACAGAGGAATCACGGAGGACGTTGGTACGGTACGGCAAGGTACTCCCTCAGCATCTTCCCAAACTTTGCACTCCTTGTGAGAGTACCCTGCGCCTCAGGGCCTGTGCGATGGGAGGGTCTGAGAAAACTCTCCCAGAACTTTGACAGTGTTCCCCTGCCTCTGCTGGATTGAAGTTGTGTCTCTCTCGCCTGTACTCCTTGGTTGTCGAACGAAGTGTGCCCTCTGCCTCCAGCGTTTTCAGATGGGAATTTTTTTAATAGGTCCGCAACAAGGGCCTTCTGGTACTGCCTCATTTTTGTACACCTGTCCGCCTCAGGAATAAGAGATATAAAGTTCTCCTTGTAGAGTGGGTCTAGAAGTGTCACCAACCAGTAATGACCTAAAATTTTGAGAATGCGAGGGTCATGGGAAAGGCAGCATAACATAAACTCAGCCATGCGTGCCAGACTACTAACAGGCAAGACTTCCGTGTCCTCACCAAGAGGATGACTGACCATGCTCTCCTCCTCCTCCTCTCTGTCCTCTGGCCATCCACGCTGAACAGATGGTATGACAGCTGTGCAGATAGCACCGTCTATAGTGCATGAAACTAGTTCCTGTCCTTCCTCCTCCTCCTCTTCCTCATTGTCACCCAATCCACGTTGGGATGAGATGAGGCTTGGCTGTGTGTAATCACCCTGTATGGTTAATTGCTCCATCTTATCATGCTCCGCCTGCAATGCATCATCTTTGATTGTGAGCAGAGAGCGTTTCAGAAGACAGAGAAGCGGGATGGTGACGCTAATTATGGCGTCATCGCCGCTCACCATCTTGGTGGAGTCCTCAAAGTTTTGGAGGATGGTACATATGTCTGACATCCACGTCCACTACTGAGGTCTTATGTGTGGAGTCTGAACTGAATACCGATAGCCTTTTTGATGCTGGTACTCAACAACTGCCCTCTTCTGCTCACAAATCCTTCCCAACATCTGCAATGTAGAGTTCCAACGTGTGGGGACATCACACACCAGTCTGTGAGCCAGAAGCTGCAAACGCTGCTGAAACACTGCAAGGGCAGCGGAAGCTGTAGCTGACTTTCTAAAATGGGCACACAGGCGGCATACTTTAACAAGCAGATCCGGCAGCTCCGGGTAGTATTTGAGTAACCGCTGAACCACGAGGTTAAGCACATGGGCCAGGCATGGTACGTGTGTGAGCTCGCCTCGCCTCTGAGCCGCCACCAGGTTCCAGCCATTGTCACACGCGACCATGCCTGGCTGTAGGTTCAGCGGTTTGAGCCACAGATCTGCCTGCTCTTTCAGAGCTGTCCATAACTCTTCAGCATTGTGTGTTTTTTCACCTAAGCATATTAGCTTCAGCACAGCCTGTTGCCGCTTGGCCGAGGCAGTGCTGCAGTGCTTCCAGCTTGTGACTGATGTGGTCATTTCGGAGATGGAGGCTGAGGAGGAGGAGCAGGCTGAGGAGCATGAGGTTCAGGAGCTGTAGACCGTGGGGGCAACCCTGATTGACCTAGGGCCTGCAATCCTTGGCGTCGGGAGGACGTGTTCCGTCCCAAGGTCCGACTGGGTCCCGGCTTCCACTATGTTAACCCAGTGTGCCATCAGCGAGATGTACCGTCCCTGCCCACAAGCACTTGTCCACGTGTCCGTGTTTAGGTGGACTTTACCGGTAACTGTGTTGTTGAGGGCACGGCTAATGTTTTGGGACACTTGCTTGTGTAATGTGGGGACGGCACACTGGGAGAAATAGTGGCGGCTGGGGACAGAGTACCGAGGGACGGCCGCCGCCATCAGGTTGCGGAATGCTTCTGTTTCCACAAGCCTAAAAGGCAACATTTCGAGCCAAGCAGTCGTGAATTGTGAGAATTTAGTAGTGTGGCCTGTGGGACGTTGGCTGCATATTTGCGCTTGCATTCCAAGGACTGGAGTATGAACAACTGAACGCTGCGCTGGGACAAGGACATGGACGTGCTTCCTGATGCTGCTACTTGAGAGTGTGCAATGACAGGAGCAGGGCAGGAGGCATCTTTGCATGCACTATGGACAGGGGATTGACTTGCATGCACAACAGCAGAAGAAGCAATGGTGCCACCTGTAGACACTGTTCCTGGACCCTGGTGTTCGGCCCACAAAGTCGAGTGCTTTGCTGCCATGTGCCTCATCATGCTGGTGGTGGTCAGGCTGGTCGTTTTGCCACCCCTGCTGATGCTGGTCTGGCTCGTGATGCAAATGGCCTTTTTGGAGTTATCGGCAGAGTCTTTAAAAAACAACCAGACTCGGGAAGACCTAACAGTTGTAGTGGCAACTTCCTTCATGTTGGTGTTACGGGAAACGGTAGCCTGCCTTCTGTCTGCGGCCACCACACTGCTTCTTCCTGCCTGTTGGGGTGCTCTGCCTCCCTCCCCCTGTGTGCTGCTGTCCTTGCTCTGCATGTCCTCCTGCCAGGTTGGGTCAGTTACTATATCATCCACCACCTCGTCTCCCACTTCTGCACCCTGGTACTATTCCTGACTTTCTGTCAATTGTGTCTCATCATCGTCCACCTCTTATGACAGTTTCCCACCGTCGCCTTCGTGTGACCGTGGCTGCTCAAATATTTGGGCATCGCTACACGTGATCTCCTCTTGCCCCGCTTCAAGTGGACCGGGCGAGAGGCCCGAATCTATAAATGGAAAAGTGAACAGCTCTTCAGATTGTCCAAGTGTGGGATCAATTGTCTCTGGGTACTCGGCATGGTGGGAGGAAGGAGGATCAGGGTGAGGAATATGAGGTCCAGACTCATGGCTACTGAGACTTGACCGTGTGGAAGACAGGGTGGTGGTGGTGGTGGTGGCTAAGTGACTGGAAGCATTATCCGCTATCCAACCAACAACCTTTTGACACTGATCTGGGTTCAATAGTGGTGTGCTGCGGTCCCCTAGAAATTGGGACAGGAAGGTCAGGCGAGAAGATGTGGGTGTTTGTTGTGGCACAATTTCGGCTTGCCCACGGCCTTGTACTCGGCCTCTGCATGCACCATTACCATCACGTCCAGTTCCCCGTCCCTTGCCACGTGCCTTGCCCATTTTAAATGGAGGATAGTATCTTCCACGCTCACTACAAATGATTGAGTTTGAAGCGAAGTTATATGTGATCGGTGTGATGGAGAAAACAGAGTTTTAAATACCTGGCCTGTAGGTAAGTAGTGTGAACAGCAAACTGCTGTGAATTGCTTCACTGCCACACTGAAAAAATGGAGGCCAGAAATGGCAGTATTTTCTGACAACGTATATGTGATCTGTGTGACGGAGAAAACACAGTTTTAAATAGCTGGATTTCTAGCGCTCTAATATGGAAAGGACCTGGCTGTATTCTGCAGTGTCAACAAGCAAATGGTGCAGAAAAACGGTGTTCTCTGGATTGCTTTATAAGCAAATAATGAGGATTAAGATCCAAAGAAAAGTATTCCTCGCCCCTGAGACCTGGGCCTTTGTATAGAAATATCTAACAGCAGCAGAAGGCAGAATTGGAATGGAGCCTCTTGTGCTATATGCACTGCAGTCTGCTATATACACTGCCTGCCTGCCTATTTACACTGCCTGCCTGATATCTCTGCAGATGGATTAGTCCTCAGAAGGACTGTTTGTTGAGATGTATATGTGTAATGTGCGGTTTTTCTCACTACACTACCTAATGCACGATCAAATCTCTCCCTAACGCAGCAGCAGCTCTCCCTACACTGTCTGATCCGGAGTGACTGTGATGAGCATGGCGGTGCCAGGTCAGATATAGACCTGATGACGCTGTGCAGCCAGCCAATCACTGTAATGCCCACAACCAACATGGCTATGGCATTACAGTGCATGGCAGGCAATCCCTGCATGTTCATTGGCTCTGTAAAGAGCACCAAACATGCAGGGATGGGTCCCGACTTCCCGCCCGACCAACCCGGAAATACTCGCTGAGCGCAGAGCATCTCGAGCAGTGAGATACTCGGGCGAGCACCGAGCAGTAGCGAGCATGCTCGCTCATCACTAGTTGTCATTAAGATTTAAAAAGAGAAAACACAGAAATGTGACAGTAAATGGCTTCACCCAACCAATAACCATGAGTGGAGAAAAAGTGTTTTTGTTATCATTCATTTTTTCTGAAACAAGGCCAAGAAAGGAAAAATTCTGCCGGGGTATGTAAACTTTTGAGCAGAACTGTATATGCGCCAGCCCCAGTGTCTCCTATTCTATATACTCCAGCCCCAGTGTCTCCTATTCTATATACTCCAGCTTCTTCTGTGATGTATATGCTCTAGCCCCAATGTATCCTGTGATGAATATACGCCAGCCCCAGTGTCTCCTATTCTATTTACTCCAGCCCCAGTGTCTCCTATTCTATATACTCCAGCTTCTTCTGTGATGTATATGCTCTAGCCCCAATGTATCCTGTGATGAATATACGCCAGCCCCAGTGTCTCCTATTCTATATACTCCAGCCCCAGTGTCTCCTATTCTATATACTCCAGCTTCTTCTGTGATGTATATGCTCTAGCCCCAATGTATCCTGTGATGAATATACGCCAGCCCCAGTGTCTCCTATTCTATATACTCCAGCTCCAGTGTCTTCTGTGACGTAGCTAATGTAGCCCTAATGTCTCTTATGCAGAGGCGTCGCATGATAAAGCAGTGGGACACAAGCTCCCTGCCCTATCACTATCTCTTTCATATGCCACAGATCGCCATAGGCCTGCGGTTAATGAGATGTCAGCATCCTCACGCAGGTGGCTCGGTGACATCATTGCATCGCTCTGCTCTGCTGTCCCGCCATGGAAGAGGAGACAGAGGCCGTGATGTAGGGAATCAGGATTAAGTGAGATATTTTTTTAAATGATCGGGCAGTGGAGCCATCCTACTATATATCTGGAGTAGTGGGTCCATCATACTACATATGGAGTAGTGGGGCCATTATACTATATGTATGTGGGGCAGTGGGACCATCATAGTATATACAGGTGCATCTCACTAAATTAGAATATCTTCAAAAAGTTAATTTATTCCAGTTCTTCAATACTGTTTCAGTATGCTCCACAATCATGAGGAAGACTGCTGACTTGACAGATGTCCAGAAGGCAGTCATTGACACACTCCACAAGGTCCTAGAGTTCCAATTTTCATTTGGAAATCAAGGTCCCAGAGTCTGGAGGAAGAGTGGAGAGTCCACAATCCAAGCTGCTTGAGGTCTAGTGTGAAGGCTCCACAATCAGTGATGGTTTGGGAGGCCATGTCATCTGCTGGTGTAGGTCCACTGTGTTTTATCAAGACCAAAGTCAGCACAGCCGGCTACCAGGACATTTTACAGCACTTCATGCTTCCCTCTGCCGACAAGCTTTTTGGAGATAGAAATGTCATTCTCCAGCAGGACTTGGCCCCTGTCCACACGGCCAAAAGTACCAATACCTGGTTTACACACAACAGTATCACTGTGCTTGATTGGCAGCAAACTCGCCTGACCTTAACCCCATAGAGAATCTATTATTGAGAATCTATGGGGTATTGTCAAGAGGAAGATGAGAGACACCAGACCCAACAATGCAGATGAGCTGAAAGACAGCTTTTTGTATTGAAGAACTGAAATAAATTAACTTTTTGATGATATTCTAATTTAGTGAGATGCACCTGTATATGGAGCAGTGGGACTATCATGCTATATATATGGAAGAGTGGGGGCATCATACTAAATATAGAGCAGTGTGTGTGTGTCACCCCAGGCCTGGATGCCACAAACAATAATCTGTTTCTGAAAGCAGGAGGGAGGTCCCCTGGTTAGGAACAATTAGCATACAGCACCTCCTGTCCCAGGCCAGCAGGGGGAGCTGGCTGCCCCTATAAAAGCTGGAACTGGGGGCAGGGTTAGAGAGAACTGGAAGACCTAGCTCAGGAGTGAGACTAGTCCCAGAGAAGGAGGGACAGTTCAGCTGTTGCTGAGGAGTCCGTGAGGCAGAGGAGAAACTGCAAGCCAGGGACAGAGGCGACGAGAGCCGGTCCTGGCAGAGAACCAATCTACTGGACATTGGGGTCCGAGGCTGTCAGGGTTACAAGCCCAGCAGCAGAGAACCAAGCTGCGAGGGATTTCAGGTCCCTTGGCCTAAGAAGCCTGGAGGCTCCGCCACACAGAGGGACCAGTACATCGAGGAGCAACAAACAGGTACCCAAGGCCTGAGTCGCAAGCCATACAGGAGAGAAGTACACGGCCAGCTCAGGGACGTGGGCTATTACACCACGAAAAGGGGGATAGTCAGAAAGAGCATAGAGAGAACGGTAGGCCTACACACTCACCCTGACCAGTGGGGCTCGCCCGATTGCTCTCAGACACCCAGGCCCATTCCTAACCGGTACTGTTGGGCCATTAATAATATCTACAATAAAGACCCTGAACTGTTTGAAGCGGACTCTGAACTCTTACTATTGCGGCCTGCACTATCACCCCCAACATCCACCTACACTGCCCTGAGGCTACACTCTTCCCATGGGGAGTTATCCTACCCCTGTGCTGCACACCAACACCAGCCTCAGCGGTCTGCCTTGCAGCGGCGGTTATCTCCAACCGCAATCCACGGGTGGCGTAGTCGGACATTCAAAACACTGATAAATAGACTGCCACCATTTGGTCTGACCACCCTGAGCCACGGGATCGGGTTGCCACTACTACCCCCATCAGCACCGTACACTAGAAGGCCCGGTTCCGGGTACCCCACGGCCCAGGGGGGGAGTCAGCTTTGGCGTAGTCGGCAGAATTGTGACCAACCCGCCACAAACGGGTATTGCGTGCCTGGAAAAGACTCTATACATATCTGAGTGAAGTTTCCCGCCATTTGGGGCCATTTCCCGCCAATCGGAGCCGTTTCCCGCCATCGGGCGCCATCTTCGGGACGACGCGCGGGAAGAAGAGGGGCGTGGACGTCCAAAAACGCGTGAGACCTGAAGCCCCGCCCTACGCTGAGACGCTGCTCAAGGTCCTGGATGGAGATCCAGCGGATGCCGACGTCATCACCGAGCAACGCAAGGTCCTCTCCCAGAGCATCGCGAGGGAAGCCGCGGCCTACAGAAGAGGATCGCCAGAAGGTAGGCCACGGTTAATTAGGAGGGAGGAAGATGTCGGACGCGGAGGGACCCTCTACCACCAGCGTAGCCGCTGCAGCTGTGATGCCGTTTTCCATGCCCTATATCCATAGGCGGATTATAATGAGGGCAATCCGGGCGACCGCCCAGGGCCCCGAGCCTGCAGGGGGTCCACGGCTCCAGGCGGGGTGTCTAATGCCGGATTGCCCTCATTATATGTGCAGGCCGCCGCGGCACATAGCGGTAGCAGTGGCGGGAGGGGGGGGCTTGGACTGCTCCCCCAGCAGCGGCCACCGCTACTTCTTCATCGGCCGGGCCAGCACTGCAGCAGTTAACTTCCCTGTGCTGGCCCGGCCGCGTCACTGCTAGGAGACATGGCCCTGTGCGCGGCTGTGTCTCCTAGCTGTGACGTCACACAGTGCGCCCCGGCCTGCAGTGCTGCACCGGAAAAGAGAGAGAGCAGGCAGGAGGAATTGCGCCGGGGGATGGTGAGTGTGTGTGTGTGTGAGCAGATGTGTGTGTGGGCAGGTGTGTGTGTGTTTGTGGGCAGGTGTCTGTGGGGGCAGGTGTCTGTGTGGGCAGGTGTGTGTGTGTGTGTATATGTGTGTGTGTGTATATGTGTGTGTGTCTGTGTGGGCAGGTGTGTGTGTGTATATGTGTGTGTGTGTATATGTGTGTGTGTGTGTGTGTGTGTGTGGGCAGGTGTCTGTGTGAGCAGGTGTGGGTGTGTGTGTGGGCAGGTGTGTGTGTGTGTGTGGGCAGGTGTGTGTATATGGGTGTGTGTGTGTGTTTGCGGGCAGGTGTCTGTGTGGGCAGATGTGTGTGTGGGCAGGTGTGTGTGTGTGTGTGGGCAGGTGTGTGTGTGTGTGTGTGGGCAGGTGTGTGTGTGTGTGGGCAGGTGTGTGTGTGTGTGGGCAGGTGTTGGTGTGTGTGTGTGGACAGGTGTGTATGTGTGTGGGCAGGTGTGTGTGTGTGTGGGCAGGTGTGTGTGTGTGGGCAGGTGTGTTTGTGTGTGGGCAGGTGTGTTTGTGTGTGGGCAGGTGTGTGTGTGTGTGTGGGCAGGTGTGTGTGTGTGTGTGTGTGGGCAGATGTGTATGTGTGTGGGCAGGTGTGTGTGTGTGTGTGTGTGTGGGCCGGTGTGTGTGTGTCTGTGTGGGCAGGTGTGTGTGTGTGTCTGTGTGGGCAGGTGTGTGTGTGTATATGTGTGTGTGTGTGTGTGTGGGCAGGTTAGAAAGTCTTGCCCTGTTGAACACTACACCTGACTTGAGGCCACCACCTCTTGGTTGTCCAATGTTCTTGCTTCTCTAGGGCTCTTCTCAGATATTCATTATACCAGCTCCCCAGAATACCAAAGTTAGGGTGGGTGACCGCGAGCCCTGGTGGTGGTCATAACTGCGGCCACCCAGGGGCAATACTCCATAACAACAATCCCCTGAGGTGGTGTAGGATGTAAGGACCTATTCACACTACATTCAGCGCTGCATTCAGGTCTTTACACAAGGCTTACAACTGAATCCCTGAAATTCAGGATTGTGCTGTCTGAAATGAGACATCTGAAAGCAGAGAAAATGGAGCCTAAAGATTCAGACTTTAGCCTCGGTTTGCCTTTGTTCAAATCAATGGCTATGTCAAGGCACATCTGAATGCCATTTTTCAGGGATTTAGATAGAAGCCTGGAAAGAGGAGATGAATGCATTGCAAAATTCAGTGTGAATAGGCCCTTATATCTGGAGTCTTGATATTGATGCCACAAGCATTTTACTTGTTTTTAACTTAAAAAAAAAATACACACACACAAATTATACACACACACACACACACTATACATACACACACAGTATACACACACACACACTATACATACACACACACAGATGTGTATGTGGGCAGGTGTGTGTGTGTGGGCAGGTGTGTGTGTGGGCAGGTGTGTGTGTGTGTGATGTCTGTCTGTTTGTGTGTGTGTGTGTGTGTGTGGGCAGATGTCATTGTGTGATGCCTGTTTGTATGTATTTTTGTGTTTCAAATGTGTTTATGCGTGTCTGTATATGTTTGTGTGTGTGTATGACTGCATGCGGCCTCCTGCTGAGTATAGTTGGCGCCGTGCAGCCTCCTGATGTCTCTGGGGGGGCTCCGTGCAGCCTCCCGCTGTGTATAGATGGCTACGTGCGGCCCCTCGCTGCTTATAGACGGCGCCGTGCGCCCCCCCGCTGTGTATAGATGGCTACGTGCGCCCCCCGCTGTGTATAGATGGCTACGTGCGGCCCCCCACTGAGTATAGATGTCGCCGTGCGGCCTCCTGCTGTGTATAGATCGCTACGTGCGGTCCCCCGCTGAGTATAGATGGCGCTGTGCGGCCTCCTGCTGTCTCTGGGGGGAGCGCCGTGCGGCATCTATACTCAGCAGGAGGCCGCACGTAGCCAGCTATACACGTATACTCAGCAGGAGGCCGCACGTAGCCATCTATACGGTGCCATCTATACACAGCGGGAGGCCGCACGGCGCCATCTATACACAGTGGGAGGTCGCACGGCGCCATCTATACACAGCGGGAGGCCGCACGGAGCCATCTATACACAGCGGGAGTCTCAGTGTTTTGCAAGAGCAGTCAATAAATTCTGCTTGACTAATTCTGAGCACCATAAAGTCTGGTTCGCTTCTAACCTGCTGTCTTCATTTTCAGCTTGCTGAATTCTAACTCATTTACTGTCATTCGAGACGATGCCTTTGCTGGTCTCTTTCACCTTGAATACCTGTAAGTGTTCCACTTAATGTCATATTTTTGATTCTGTTCTTCTTCATCTTTTGGCATGTGCAATTGTATGAGCAAGTATTCATATGAATTTATGACCTACTTAAACCTTGGAGGACCTTAAATTTTATTCAATCAATTTTTTTTCCAGTTTAAAACTATGGGACATATATGTGCCTTGGTCCTCAAAGGGTTTTTAAAGGGGCTGCAAACATAAATATGAAAAAAATAATTCAATTAGTGCTTTTTGTGTTTATTTAATTTTTATTTGAAGTCCATTTTTTTTATATACCTTGAAATTAAGCTCTACCCCATGGAATGAAGCCCTACCTACATGACATCTGAGAGCTACATGGATCCCGCTTGTGTGGTGCCTGTCCGTCACTACTATTCAGTTTTAGGGTCCACTCACTAAGCCATATATTCTCTCATGCAAGAGAATAGGGCCAATTAAGCTAATGACACTCGGCTCAAACTCTGTCAGAGCTTCAACTGAGTGTGATCCGATTCTCTCGCAGCACAGATATGGAGAAGATGGAGAACTTACTTTCTCCATCTTCTCCATAGTCTCTGTGAGTGTTCATCGGACTGCACTTGGATGACATCCGAGTGCAGTCCAATGTTTTACGTGCACCCATAGACTTGTATGGGTGCACATGGTCCGAATATCGAATGAGATTATTTTCTCATGCCAATAATCGCACTGTCCCATAGTATAACATAGAGCTGAGTCCTATCCGATAAAACATCACATAGCATTCGGCCGTGTTATACGACAGTGTGAGCGAGCCCTTAGAGTCAAGGAATATTTACATGCAGATGATGATATTACTCTCCAAGTGTATATTTTTTTAGGCGAGTTCATAGTAAATGCTTTGCATTTTTGACATGTGATCAACTAAAGAGCAAGAAAGATTTAGGACCTCCCCTATAGAGAAACGAAAAATAGTTTGGAGGACTTGCATGTCCTTTTTATTTATTATGAGAAAATCATAAAAGATCCAGTTTTTTAACCATGCTGTGACTTTCTGCTGAGGGAGAGGGAGAGAGCTGCCCTATTCAGAGTCTGTAATAAGACCTGCTGACAAAAGTGTTGAAGATACAGTCTAATGTGAATTAACAATGAAAAAAAGTTAATTTAACAAATGGCTTGTATTTTTTTTAATACAAACTTTTTTGTCTTTACAGCTCCTTTAAAGGGAATCTGTCATCAGGTTTTTGCCACCTAATCTGAGAGCAGCATAATGTAGGGTTAGAGGCACTGATTCCAGTAATGTGTCACTTACTGGGCTGCTTAGTGTTGTTTTGATAAAATCATTGATTTGTCAGAAGGTAATTATCACTAGATGACTAGTAAGTTCTGTAGGACCCCACCCCCATCACTGATCAGTAGATTTCTGTGTACACTGAGCATGGGCAGAAAGCTGCCAATCAGTGGTGTGGGTGGGGCTATACAGAGCGCAGCATTCAGAGAGCTGCTAGATCTGCAGCAGATAAAACGGTGATTTTCTCAAAATGGCAACAAGTAGCTGAAAAAGTGACACATCGCTGGAATCAGGGTATCTGCCCCAATATTGTGCTGCTCTCAGATGAGGCAGCACAATTAATATTATGCCAAATTAATTTCCCATGAACTATCACATGATCTATCACAGGGGATCATGTGACATGTCACGTGATAAATCAGGTGTGTGGAGGGGGCCCGCGCCTTCTAAACTGCCCGGGGCCCTTGCTACTCTTAATCCACCCCTGCCTATATCCCCGGAGCGGCCTGGCTGCCCCAGTATGCCGGCGAGTCGCATACCTTGGGCGACTTTAAAGAAAGGCTGTATAGCCTGTTCAAAGTTTATCCCCTGACAGAAGAACAGAAGGTAAGCATACTGATAGGGCAGTTAACTGGTGCGGCCCAGCGGGAGGTAAAGTCTTGGACAGCTGAGGAGAAAAGGACTGTAAGGGGGGTTCTGACCCGTCTACGGGACACCTTTGATACCCGTACCTCAGCAGAAATCAAAATGCGGTTCTATGGATGTAAGCAGCGAGCTCAAGATAGCATCCGAGATTATGCCCTAAATTTACAGGAAGCCTTGGGGGCAATTAAGCAAGCTGACCCTGGCAGCGTGCAGGATACAGATAAACTATTGACTGACCAGTTCATAGAAGGTCTGCTGTCCAGCGCCCACAGAACCCAGCTGCGCCTCATGGCCCTACAGAACCCCGATTTGACTTTTGCACAGTTCAACGATAGGGCCATCCGGGTGCTCCGAGAACCTGCACCGGGTGGCGCTGTAGCTTCCCGGCACCCTGCCATCCCTTACCACCAGGGGGCGGCACCCTATCCCGCAGACCTTGTGGGGGCTGATGCGCAGGCCCTAAATCCATCCCCGCCTGCAAACCTGCACCATCAGGTCCAAGAACTAACAAAGAGTGTTGCTGCATTGTCCAGGACCGTACAGTCGTTACAGATGGACCCGTCAGGACCAATCAAGCTGGCTTCCAGTCCGGAGGATGTCCCGTGGCGTCGACGGAGGAGGATCCCGTCGTTCAGAGGGAGGCCCGCCGATCATTACACTGAGGATGGACAGCCGATTTGCCGCCGTTGCAGCCAGCCGGGACATGTAGCCAGGTACTGTACTTTAAATGGGTCCGACCTGGGGCAAAGGGCCAACCCCCAGGCATAAGGTCATCAGGCCCATCTAATTGGCGTGATAAGTAGGTAGGGGAACACCCGGTTTTACCCGTAGTGCTGGACGGTATCCCCATGAGTGCACTGCTGGACACCGGGTCCCAAGTGACTACCATCCAATATGTACTTTTCAAGCAGTACTGGAGTGACACTGATATAACTCGTTATCCAGATGATGACTTGAGCATCATCGCCAGCAATGGTCAACCCGTGCCGCAGGTGGGGTTCAGAGAGATGACCATTAAGATTGGTAAAGTTGAACTGCCGGCACAGGGAGTGATCATTGTGGACATTGACCGTCGAGAAAGTCACCCTAAAATAACCTTGGGTACTAATGTGATTGAAAATTGTCTTTCAGAAGCAATTGTAATTTTGCAGCAGGTGGCGATGAATGTGAGCTCCAGCCAGCAGAGGGTCCTCCAGAAGGAGATAAGAGCCCTGATGAGATGGCAACAGGTAGAACTGTCTGGTGGTGAGATCGGTAGCGTGAGGAATGGATGAGCGACCCGTTCCCCATTGCCATGCCCCCCAAAAGTGAAATGATCTGGTGTCGGAATGCAATCGGGTTAAGAGGGAGAGACTACCAAGCCATGGTAGAACCCGTGTACTCAGACAGCAGGCCCACCATTTTGACAGCCCAGGGGGTGGTCGATGTCCGCCATGGAAGGGTGCCCGTCTGGATCTTAAACATTGGGGAAAGGGAAGTACACTTGCCTTGGTACGCTACACTAGCCAAATTGTATACTGTTGAACACAATGCTGTCAGGGCCATGGAACCCTTGCCTCCATCTCCCCAAGCAGAGGGTAATGGTTCCCAGAAACCCAAGGAGGACTGGTGCCAGAAACTCCACGTGGGTGCTGACTCCACTCCCTTGCACCAAAAACAAGGAGTCTACCGGGTGGTTCAAGAGTACGAGAGAATCTTTAGTAAGCACCCGCTAGACTTCGGCAGAGTGAAAGGGGTAGAACACCACATCCCCATGGGGAGCCACCCACCAATAAAAGAAAGATACAGATCTGTACCACCCCGCACACTATCAGAACGCAAAGGGCATGCTGAGAGAAATGAAGGAAGCCGGGGTCATTAGAGACAGTTGTAGCCCCTGGGCAGCCCCCTTGGTTCTGGTAAAAAAGAAAGACTGTACTATGAGAATGTGCGTGGACTATAGAGAAGTCAATCGTATCACCCATAAAGACGCATACCCGTTGCCTAGAATAGAGGAGTCTTTGGTCGCACTAAATTCAGCTAATTTCTTCTCTACTTTGGACCTTACTAGTGGGTACTGGCAGGTTCCTGTGGCAGAGGCTGATAAGGAGAAGACCGCCTTCACCACCCCGATGGGATTAAGTGAATTCAACTATATGCCGTTCGGGCTCTGCAACGCACCCGGGACCTTCCAGAGGCTGATGGAATGCTGTTTAGGGCACCGAAACTTTGAGACGGTCCTACTTTACCTGGACGACGTGATTGTCTATTCGAAGTCTTACGAGGACCATCTAAAGCACCTGGCCGAGGTGTTCGATGCCCTGGCAGGCTTTGGCATGAAAGTGAAACCCTCCAAGTGCCATCTGTTAAAGCCGAAGGTACAGTACCTGGGACATGTGGTGAGTGCAGAAGGAGTAGCCCCCGACCCTGACAAAATCACGGCAATAAAGAACTGGCCAAGCCCCTCTAACATAAAAGAAGTGAGGCAGTTCCTCGGGTTGGTAGGCTACTACCAAAGGTTCATCCCCAGGTTCACCAAGATGGCAGCCCCTATGCAGGACCTCCTTATAGGACAATCTAAGACCAGAAGCCAAAAGCCACCCTTCAAGTGAGACAAGCCGGAAGAGGAGTCCTTCCGCCAGCTGAAGATGGCCCTCATGGGGGATGAGATCCTGGCCTACCCTGATTATGACCAGCCTTTTATCCTCCACACAGACGCCAGTAATGTGGGGCTGGGAGCCGTACTGTCACAGAACCAACAGGGCAGAGAAAGGGTGATCGCGTACGCCAGCCGGAAGCTGAGGCCCACCGAGAGAAACCCGGAGAATTACAGCTCCTTTAAGCTGGAGTCCTTGGCAGTGGTGTGGGACGTAACAGAACGTTTCAAGCATTACCTGGCCTCTGTGAAGTTCACTGTGTACACGGACAACAATCCGTAGACACATCTGGACAATGCGAGACTTGGTGCCCTAGAGCAGCGGTGGATGGCCCGGCTAGCAAACTATGACTTCACCATCAAGTACCGGGCAGGCCGAGCCAATGCCAATGCAGATGCCCTATCGAGAATTCCCCACTTGCCTGATGAGGGAGAAGATCCAGATGAGTTGGAGGAAATAGAGCTCCCTGCATTCCACCGGTACGGGGCCACTCAGTACTCCCACCGTGTAAGAGACAAAGACTTGACCACTGTCATGTTCAATCCCTTACCTCACCACGGCTGGGCTGAAACGCAAGATAGTGACCCTGCAATTCGCCTGGTGAAAGACCTGTTGACCCAGGCAGACGCTAGCCCTGGCTCGGACGCTCCAGAGGAAGCCAAGCAGTTATGGAAGGAGAAAAGCAGGCTATTCCTCTACGAAGGTAAGCTGTGCAGAAGGCTTGTCAACCACCGGACGCACGAGCTGACCTGGCAGGTAGTGGTCCCGAGACGAGATGCAGCAATGGTCCTGGAGGCCTACCATGACAGAGCGGGACACTTCGGGTGGAAGAAACTGGAGTTCCTACTGAGAGAGCGGTTCTACTGGGTCGGAATGAGAGGGGCCATAGAGAAGTGGTGCAGGGACTGCGGCCCATGTAACCTCAGAAGGAAGGACGGTACCAGCCAGAAGACGCCCTTGATGCCCATCATCACCAGGCAGCCTCTTGAGCTGGTAGCTCTGGACCATGTGAAACTGGCTCCAAGCCGGTTGGGCTACGTCTATGCCCTGACAATAGTGGACCACTATTCCCGGTTCCTGGTGGTGGTTCCTGTTAAAGACTTGACAGCCCAAACAGCGGCCAGAGCCTTCCAACAACACTTCTGCCGTCCACACGGGTATCCGGAACAGGTCTTGACAGATCAAGGTCCAGGGTTTGAGGCTGAAATCTTCCAGGAGTTCTGCAACCTCTACGGCTGTAAGAAGATTCGGACAACGTCTTACCACCCACAAACCAACGGGCTATGTGAGAAAATGAATAATATCGTCATTGATCTCCTCAAAACGTTGCCCCTGGAAGAACGCAGCCTGTGGCCGGAGAAGCTGCCAGACCTGATAGACTTATACAACCATATCCTGGTGAATGCTACAAATTGCACCCCGGCTTACCTGATGAGGGCAAGACCAGGTAAGCTGCCGATAGACCTGGAGATGGGAGTCCTGACCCCCGAGGACACCTCCCCAGACGCGGACTGGGATACGGAACGGCGGCTACAGTACAAGAAGGTACAGGAGAGTGTGGAGAGGAGTCTGGCTCAAGCGAGAGAAAAGCAAGAGAGGCTCTTCAACCAACACGCCCCTGCTGGTCCCCTGGAACCTGGTGAGCAGGTCCTGAAGCGGAAGAGAAGGCTTCACAAGCTAGATGACCAGTGGGAGAGCGACCCGTACACAGTACTGCAGTCCAACCACAACAACCCGAAGGTATGTGTAATTACCAAGGATGGAGGAGAAACCACTAGCACCGTCTCCAGAGACCACCTAAAAAGGTGCCCCAAGCAACTACAGAGTGCAGGAGAAGATCAAGATGACCTTGAACCCGCAGAAGACAAGAAAGAAATGATCAGCACAGTTCTTGGAGAGTTCCCCCGGTCCTGGACTCGGATAAATGATGCAATAGTGGTACCCGTCCTACACTTCCTTCAACCAACCCAGCAGGAACCTACAGGAGAGCAGGAGGAATTAGAAGACCAAGCAGCCCTAGAGGCAGAAGAACCCATGCCAGCAGCCCAAGAGAGTCAACCCTCTGCTGACAGTGAGCCTGCCATACCTGCGGTAAGCCAAAGGACCCGCAGATAGCTGCCTGCACTGCCTGTAAACCCAGCTAGAAGCTGTACCCTGAATGCTAGTGGGGAAAGTCAGGTTAGACCACCACCGGACAGTGGGTTACGCAGGTCAACCCGGAGCACTAGGGGGCAAATACCAGCTCGCTGGAAGATCTAAATGCTGTATATTGTAAATGTTTTATGTTTGTTGCCTGGTTGCTAATTATGTTTTTCCAGTCTTTCTAGTTCATGGACTAACAGGTTATGGACGCTGAATAACCGGAACTGTCTTGTAGATAGTTGCACTTGGTGCCTCTTTCGAAGATGGCCACGGAAGAAAAATCTGTCCGGTGTGGCCTCCTTGTGGCCCAAAGTAGAGAGCTCAGCCTTGTCGCCACGCCCAAGGCCAGGAACTTGGGGTTTATGGAAACAGGTCCCCACACCGTGGAAAACTTCACCTTGTTGGGTGACATGGACACCCGGTCACGGAAGCGCTGTGACCTCAAGGACAAAATATACTTGTGTATATGTTATGTTGTCATTTATACCCTGTATTTGTGGTTCCTGTTTAGTCCGAAGTACTAAATTTTACTAGGGGAGAATGTGTCACCCCAGGCCTGGATGCCACAAACAATAATCTGTGTCTGAGAGCAGGAGGGAGGTCCACTGGTTAGGGACAATTAGCATACAGCACCTCCTGTCCCAGGCCAGCAGGGGGAGCTGGCTGCCCCTATAAAAGCTGGAACTGGGGGCAGGGTTAGAGAGAACTGGAAGACCTAGCTCAGGAGTGAGACTAGTCCCAGAGAAGGAGGGACAGTTCAGCTGTAGCTGAGGAGTCCGTGAGGCAGAGGAGAAACTGCAAGCCAGGGACAGAGGCGACGAGAGCCGGTACTGGAAGAGAACCAATCTACCGGGCATTGCGGTCCGGGGCTGTCAGGGTTAGAAGCCCAGCAGCAGAGAACCAACCTGCGAGGGATTTCAGGTCCCTTGGCCTAAGAATCCTGGAGGCTCCGCCACACAGAGGGACCAGTACAGCGAGGAGCAAGCAACAGGTACCCAAGGCCCTAGTCGCATGCCATACAGGCGAGAAGTACACGGCCAGTTCAGGGACGTGGGCTATTACACCACGAAAAGGGGGATAGTCAGAAAGAGCATAGAGAGAACGGTAGGCCTACACACTCACCCTGACCAGTGGGGCTCGCCCGAATGCTCTCAGACACCCAGGCCCATTCCTAACCGGTACTGTTGGGTCATTAATAATATCTACAATAAAGACCCTGAACTGTTTGAAGCGGACTCTGAACTCTTACTATTGCGGCCTGCACTATCACACCCAACATCCACCTACACTGCCCTGAGGCTACACTCTTCCCGTGGGGAGTTATCCTACACCTGTGCTGCACACCAACACCAGCCTCAGCAGTCTGCCTCGCAGCGGCGGTTATCCCTGACCGCAATCCACGGGTGGCGTAGTCGGACATTCAAAACACTGATAAATAGACTGCCACCATTTGGTCTGACCACCCTGAGCCACGGGATCGGGTTACCACTACTACCCCCATCAGCACCGTACACTAGAAGGCCCGGTTACGTGTACCCCACGGCCCAGGGGGCGAGTCATGTGCATCAAATTATACATACAGATATGGGGCAGTGGGGCTTCATACTATATACAGGTGCTTCTCACAAAATTAGAATATCATCAAAAGTTAGTTTATTTCATTTCTTCAATGCAAAAAGTGAAACTCCTATATTATATAGAGTCATTACACACAGAGTGATCTATTATATAGAGTCATTACACAGAGGGATCTATTATATAGAGTCATTACACAGAGGGATCTATTATATAGAGTCATTACACACAGAGGGATCTATTATATAGAGTCATTACACAGAGGGATCTATTATATAGAGTCATTACACACAGAGGGATCTATTATATAGAGTCATTACACAAAGAGGGATCTATTATATAGAGTCATTACACACAGAGTGATCTATTATATAGAGTCATTACACACAGAGGGATCTATTATATACAGTCATTACACACAGAGGGATCTATTATATAGAGTCATTACACACAGAGGGATCTATTATATAGAGTCATTACACACAGAGGGATCTATTATATAGAGTCATTACACACAGAGGGATCTATTATATAGAGTCATTACACACAGAGGGATCTATTATATAGAGTCATTACACACAGAGGGATCTATTTTAAGTGTTTATTTCTGTTAATGTTGATGATTATAGCTTACAGCCAATGAAAATACAAACGTCATTATCTCAGTAAATTAGAATACTTCATAACAACAGCTTGAAAAATGTTTTTAAAATCCGAAAAGTTGGCCTACTGAAATGTATGTTTAGTAAATGCCCTCAATAGTTGTTCGGGCTCCTTGTGCATCAATTACTGCATCAATGCGGCAATGTGGCATGGAGGGATCAGCCTGTGGCACTGCTGAGGTGTTATGGAAGCCCAGGTGGCTTTGATAGCAGCCTTCAGCTCATCTGTATTGAGGGGTCTGGGGTCTCATCTTCCTCTTGACAATACCCCATAGATTCTCTATAATAGATTCTCTATGGGGTAAAGGTCAGGCGAGTTTGCTGCCAATCAAGCATAGTGATACTGTTGTGTGTAAACCAGGTATTGGTACTTTTGGCAGTGTGGACAGTGGCCAAGTCCTGCTGGAGAATGACATTTCCATCTCCATAAAGCTTGTGGGCAGAGGAAAGCATGAAGTGCTGTAAAATGTCCTGGTAGACGGCTGCGCTGACTTTGGTCTTGATAAAACACAGTGGACCTCCACCAGCAGATGACATGGCTCCCCAAACCATCACTGATTGTTGAGACTTCACACTAGACCTCCAGCAGCTTGGATTGTGGCCTCTCCACTCTTCCTCCAGACTCTGGGACCTTGATTTCCTAATGAAATGCAAAATTTACTTTTCATCTGAACACAACACCTTGGGCCACTGAGCATCAGTCCAGGTCTTTTTCTCTTTGGCCCAGGTAAGACGCTTCTGGCGTTGTCTATTGGTCATGAGGGGCTTGACACAAGCAATGCGACACTTGTAGCCCATGTCCTGGATACGTCTGTGTGTGGTGGCTCTTGAAGCAGTGACTCCAGCAGCAGTCCACTCCTTGTGAATCTCCCCCAAATTTTTGAATGGCCTTTTCTTAGCAATCCTTTCAAGGCTGCGGTTATCCCAGTTGCTTGTGCACCTTTTTCTGCCACACTTTTTCCTTCCACGTCCATTAATATGCTCGGATACAGCACTCTGTGAACAGCTGCTTCTTTAGCAATGACCTTTTGTGGCTTACCCTCCTTGAGGAGTGTGTCAATGACTGCCTTCTGGACATCTGTCAAGTCAGCAGTCTTGCCCATGATTGTGGAGCCTATTGAAACTGACTAAGGGACCTTTTTAAATGCTTAGGAAGCCTTTGCAGGTGTTTCTTGTTAATTCTAATTTACTGAGATAATGACTTTTGTGTTTTCATTGGCTGTAAGCCATAATCATCAACATTAGCAGAAATAAACACTTAAAACAGATCACTCTGTTTGTAATGACTCTGTATAATATATGAGTTTCATTTTTTAGGATTGAAGAACTGAAATAAATTCACTTTTTGATGATATTCTAATTTTCTGAGAAGCACCTGTATGTAGCAGTGCGGCAATTATACTATATACAGTCAGGAGTATAAGTACTTGATACACTGATAATTTCGAAAGTTTTTCCACCTACAAAGAATGAAGAGGTCTGTTTTGTTCTACTTAACTGCTGCAACTTGGACCTTTAACAGGATTTATATTTCACCTATGAGAAAGCATACTATGTGTATTTGGCAGATTAACTCAGGCTTGTTTATGATAAACTGAATACATGGATTGGAGTCCTATTTGTATACAGAATATTGACTATTATTGCTGGCAGAGTAAGTCTTAGGCTATATTCACACTAGGTGTTTTTTTTCTGCAGCAAAACATAATCTCTTGGCAGGAAAGAAGTAGCGTCAAAAACGCAGGTTTTGGTGTGTTTTTTTGCAGTGGTTCTTGGTGCATTTTTGGTGCGTTTTTCAGGATCCCAAAGTTCAGCTTTGCTTCCACCATAGACACATGAAAACAGGTCACCATTGCAAGACATATGTTCATGAAAAAGTACACATTACAAATGTAATAGGGGGGGGTGAATTGGTCTGGAATAGTTTATCTAAGACCCTGGCAGTGCATTGAATTTGTAGGACACTATTTACTTTCACATTATGGTTTGCCATTGAGTTGCTCAGGCATTGTTCATTTTCACACCTCCCTGGGCCACACGTGTTGTTCAATCTCACACCTAGCTCAACCAATGTTTACTTTGTAGGCATCACTAATTTAATTAAACTGTAATAATCCAAGCTGCTATATCAGGTGACCAAGTCAAGATGGTTTAAACTTGGGAAAATCACAAAAGTAAATGTGTGTCACATACTTGCTTTTTTCACTAAAAACGCAGCAAAATGTTCACACTAGGCTTTTTTTCAGCATATTTTTCCACCACCCTTTTTTTTAATGGGTGAAAAACGCTGAAACAAGTGACATACTCTATTGCAAAAAGCCATGGAAAGCACAAAATACTGAGGACAAATAAGCAAGCTTTGTGCATGAGATTTCGGAAATCTCATAGACTTTGTTGGTACTGTAAAACACAGCTGAAAATTTGCATAAAAAAGCCCGCTAAAAAAACGTCTAGTGTGAATATAGCCTTGTATAACAGTTCGCCAATGAGTTAGGATATATGACCACGATGCAGAAATGCTGCGGATTTTTCCTAAGCGTTTCTGCATCTCCCTGGATTGTCAAGCGCTTTGCCAAGTGATTTTAGCATCACTTGGAAAAGTGCTTGACAACTTGGTCACACTATATAATTCCATGCAACCGGCATGGATTTATATAGTGTGACCAAGTTACAATGCTGCAAATGCAGCATCAATAATAAAAAAAAAGAATAATAATGGTGAAAAATAAAAAAAAACCATTATACTCATCTTCCGATGGTCCTCGATCTTCTTCTCCGGTGCGTCCGGTGTCTTCGGCGGATCACGGTACTGTAAAAGGACCTTCCATGACGTCATTTAGTCATGTGACAGGTCACGCGACCGCCGATGTCAGCGGTCGCGTGACCTGTCACATGACTAAATGGCATCATGGAAGGTCATTTTACCACCGCGAGCAGCCGAAGAGCCAGCAGCACCGCCGGGAGCAGACAGGGGCCATCAGAAGGTAAGTATATGTTTATTTTTTATTTTAATTCTATTTTAACTACAGGTACTATGGTACCCGGGTCTGGAGGAGAGTCTCTTCATCTCCAGACCCGGGTACCATCCATGCATTGAGTCGTATAATATCCACATGTGTATTTTTAGTCATTCGGATGTTATGCGTTCCAATGCAAGTCAATGGCGGCTAAATCGCAGCGACTCTGCAAAATTAAAGGACGTGCTGCGGATTTTTCCGCAATGATAATCCGCAGCGGAAATCTTTGCAGCATGTGCACAGCACATGCGGATTATCATTGGGGACCATTGCAGACCTATCACCAAGCGTTTTTTAAGTGTTTCCGCGGCGGAAGTTACGCTGCAGAAACGCCTAAGAAACGCATAGTGGGCACACAGCCTTAAAAGTTCTATGGTGAAGAAAAACACGTGAGATAATAAATGCGAAATATACAATATTTCCCATAATATGACTGAGGATATCTTTAGGGTGTATTCACTGTTTTTTCTTCTGCAGCAAAAATGCTGTGTTTTACAGCACCATCTTAGTGAATGACATTTCTGAAATCTCATTTACATGCTGTTTTTTTGCATTTTTTTTAAATCTGCAGCTTGTCAAGTCTTTCAGAGGTTTTGCAGCATTTTTCACCCATTCAAATGAATGGAAAAAAAAACACAAGTAAAAACACCTGAATTTTAAGCAGCGTTTTTCCTGCCTCCTTTGATTTTTGAGGTAGAAAAAAAATGCTGCCAAAATCCAACTTGTCAACACACCTTTATCCTGGTTGTGTTCTAATTGGATATAAAATAGAACGGCCATGATAACATGGGTAGTTAATTGTATGGTGTTTTCACTTTATATATTACCAGGCCGCATTCTATTTGCGCAGAGCTGCTCCGTGAAGATTCTATCACAAGCTTCCGTGATGACATCACAGGTGATGGTGACATCACTGCTCACAGTCGCTATATATACAATGCACATAGGCTCACCCGTGCCTTTCTTGGCTCTATAGTGACTGATAGCACTTGCAGTTTTTCACTATGGCTGGAATTGTTTTGGACATTTCTCAGGTAAAAGCACTATTGATGATCCTTATGATCAATCGTCCTAACAGTGTGCTTCTACCACCCGATGGCGTCCTCAGCTTCACTCACCGGCTGGTGATGGAGCTAGTAAAGGATTGCCTGACCAAACACCGACAACGTCGTCTAACGTCAGACTATCTGACGGATTTACTTCAGAACATCAGGACATTACTACACCAGGTAAGTGGCGGACACTCTGCACAGAACATCTCAATATTAATAGATAATAATGGAGGGATAGAAGCTTTTTCTTCTAATATATCGTATTTTGCAGACCATAAGACACACCAAAAATTTTTGGGAGGTAAATAGGAAAAACATTTATTATAATAAAATGGGGGTCTGTCTTATAGTCCTGTCTTATAGTCCGAATTTTCGGTTTCTTACTGAGGGGGGTGGTGGCAGTGGAGCGAGGTCACAGGAGGCAGAGTCGCTGCTGCAGGAAGTCGGCAGTAGGAGTGGGGCGCTGCTGTGGGCCCCAAGCTGGGAGGAGCGGGGTGTCCAGAAGGTGCGAGGCTGCGGGCCCTGGGCTTCAAGGAAATGTTAGCGGTAATTCAGGAGGGGAGGCCCTGCTCTGCTTATTGATTTCTCTGCAGTGGGCTTCAAGAAGTAGGCTGCTGGAGATGGCCAATACACAAATTGAGATCTCAGCTCGTCATTGAGCCGAGATCTAAATCTGCACATGCACTGCCTCCAGCGGCCATTTGCCTGAAGCCCACCGCCAGAAAATCAATGGGCAGAGCGGGGACTCCCCTCCTAAATCACCGCTAACATTTCCTTGAAGCCCAGGGCCCGCAGCCTCGCACGTCCTGGACACCCCGCTGGCCCGCAGGAGCGCCCCATTTCTACTGCCGGCTTCCTGCAGCAGTGACCCCACCTCCTGTGACCTCACTCCACCACAGCCACCCCCCTGGTAAGCTACATTCAGACAATTATTATTATTAATAATCTGTCTGATATGCTGGGGTGGAGAGCTCCAGAGTAGGGGGGATGCACGGGAGAAATCTTGTATGCGATTGTGGGAAGAGGAGATAAGAGGGGAGTAGAGAAGAAGATCTTGTGAGGATCGGAGGTTGCGTGCAGGTAAGTACCGGGAGACTAGGTCACAGATATATGGAGGAGACAGGTTGTGGGTGGCTTTGCATGCCAAGGTTAGGGTCTTGAACTGGAGTCTCTGGGTAATGTGGAGCCAGTGAAGGGATTGGCGGAGCGAGGGGAAAAGCCAGGGAATAGCGGGGGGACAGGTGGATTAGTCAGACAGCAGAGTTTAGGATAGATTGGAGGGGTGCGAGAGTGTTAGAAGGGAGGTCAAAAATTTTGGAAAAAAAAGCATCTTATAGTCCATAAAATATGGTAAAACACAACGAGTCCCCAAATACAGTATGTAGTCATTGTATCTGCAGACAGAGAACCGATGTGACATACAATTTCCGCCTCCATTCTGACCGCTCTCATCTGAAAATTCTCTTTTCCATTTTTCCTTCTTTATAGGCTGAAGAAAGATCTCAGACTGAAGATTTGGCTGTCTTTAAAGAACTGGCCGAAAAAGTCCTGTCTATACTAGAACGCTCATTGGAACGCCCGGTAAGGATCAATATTAATAGACGTATCTTAATCCACCGTATCTGAGGAGACTTTCTGAGAAAAGGTCTGAAGATGGCGCGGGATTTGTATCGTTACAATTGGTGCATCTGTAAATGTTGGTTTAGTCCTTCATGATTTATGTATTTGGTGATTTAGTGAAATCTTCCACATATTAATTATATATATTATATCTATCAGGAAACAACAGGAGGCGACGCCAAATATGGGCAAAATGTGACCCCGAAAATCCCTGACCCTAATAGGAGTCAGCCGGAGCTGAACAGCGATCTGATTACAGGTGAGCGATCACCCGACCTTCTATAAGGAATATCCAGATATTACAGAGGACGGAGGATAATGTTAGATTTACTCTCTACTCTGTGTAATGGGAACCTGGCAGCACATTGTTACATATAGAAGTAGTGGTGTGACGGTATAGGCCATTGTCCCCTAATAATAATTGTTTGTAGAAATCCAATGTGCCAGTCAGGAGAAATGTAAAGTAGACACCATATACAAATCAGAATGGAGGTGCGCTGGGGGCGTGAAAGAAGAAATCCAAGTGCAGTGACACGCCCCCAGTGCACTTCCAGGCTAATTTGCAAATCTCTCCTATGTTTCAGCTCTCTTACCATCACTCGTATGTGCAGCGTGGGTGGGGGCTTCCTCATTCATGTGATGGAGGGTCCATTCTGCAGTGCTATAGCAAGTAACATGAAATAAATTAAATTTAAATTGCATTACTGCTCTAGAAAATGGGAAAAAACTAAGATACTGAGCACATAATTTGGCCAATTCATGAATGCCCAGCAGCCAATGACAAGGCGATCTTTTTGTTGGAATCCTCTCCTAATGTGAATCCTCTCCTAGGCTGAAGCCTACATTTATATGGGTAGGTAGGATCCTGTTGTAATTAAAACCACCCCGGGCTGATGTGTGGAGATAGGTTCCCAGCAAAAAAGGTCGCCTTGCCGTGACTGCTAGGCATGCACCCAGCAAAAGAAGGTCGTCTTGCTGTGACTGCTGGGCATGCACCCAGCAAAAAAAAGGGTCACCTTGCCGTGGCTACTTGGCATGCACCCAGAAAAAGAAGGTCGCCTTGCCGTGGCTGCTGGCCATGCATGAATTGGCCAAATTATGTGCTAAGTATCTTCCTTTTATCCTATTTTCTACAGCAGTAATGCAATTCAAATTTAATTTATTTCATGTTTACATGCTATAGCGTTACAGAGTGCAACTTTGTTAGTTATATATTTGGATGGCTACTCTTAGTATGCACCTGTTCACACCCATTTTCTTTTCGGAAGTGATGGTCAGTCTTTTGTTATTTATGAAGGGGTTCCTCCATCATTTACATTACATTTATCTATGGATTCCCCGTATATTCTCATATTTAGAATCCCCATATAACGAGTATTAATCCCATTTACAGACATCTTGTCATTTCTCCGTTATATTGCTGTATTATCTATGTAGGAATAATATCCTCTAATACATTTCATTTCTTCATCATTATTTTAGAAACAACTGAGCTGTCGAATCTTAACAATGGAATTAGTGAGATCCCGGAGATCCAAGAATCCGTAAGTATCATAGAGGGGGATGCGTGTGTGTCATCAGATCATGGGGTGTGAATGACTCGTCCAGTATTATCCCCCATACAACCATGGGACGTCTCTATTCTAAGTGTAGATGACCCTATGGTGTTAATTACATTTGAATTACAGGGAATCTGTCACCAGGTTTATGCTATTTGGTCTGAGAGAAGCATGATGCAGGGACAGAGACCCTGATTCCATGTGTTGATTACTTTACTCGGTGGAGTAGTTGTGATAAAATCACTATTTTTTTCTGCTGCAGAGCTCTGAATGCTGAGTCTTGTATAACCCCGCCCACACCATTGATTGGCAGCTTTCTGTGTACACTGTGCATAGGCAGAAAGCTGCTAATCAGTGGTGGAGGCAGGGGTACAGAGCAATAGGACTACCTGGCTAGACAGATAGTCTTCTAGTGATAATCTACTGATTTTATTGAAACAGCCACACACAGCCTAGTAAGTAACACATCACTGGAATCAGGGTCTCTGCCCCTACATCATGGTGCTTTCAGAATACATAGCAAACACCTGGTGACAGATTACCTGTAAGTCCTCCTCTGTGTGATCTCCCACATTATCCAGAATGTTATAGTAATGTATGATGACCGTTGCAGGGCGGCTCCAGGATTTCGTGGGCCCTGGGCGAAAGAGTCTCAGTGGCCCCTTTAACACATACCACGATTCATGATGCACAGATACCGCAGATAAATATATATATATATATATATATATATATATATATATATATATAGTACAAGGCCGAAGATTTCACTTCTTACATTACATGAGCGATATCTATTGTAAATTCCACAATAACTCAGAAAGCGGCGAATCCTCACAGCTCACAGTGCAGACCGGACAGTAATGTCCTCCACACAGTATAATGGCACCACATAGTCCTCTATACCGTATTATGAGCTCCATATATTGCTCCATATAGAATAATGGACCCCATAAAATGCTCCACGCAGGCTGTGCCCCCATATAATGCCCCATGCAGGCTGTGACCCCACACATAATGCCCCATGCAGGCTGGCCCCCCACATAATGCCCCATGCAGGCTTTGACCCCCCACATAATGCTCCATGCAGGCTGTGACCCCCACATAATGCCCCATGCAGGCTTTGACCCCCCACATAATGCCCCATGCAGGCTGTGCCCCCCCCCACATAATGCCCCATGCAGGATGTCCCCCTCCCACATAATGGCCCATGCAGGATGTCACCCCCCATATAATTCCCCATGCAGAATGTCCCTCCCACATAATGTCCCATGCAGGCTGTGCCCACCACATAATGCCCCATGCAGGCTGTGCCCCCCCACATAATGGCCCATGCAGGATGTCATCCCCCATATAATTCCCCATGCAGGATGTCCCCTCCACATAATGCCCCATGCAGGATGTCCCACCCCACATAATGCCCCATGCAGGATGTCCCCCACACATAATGCCCTATGCAGGATATCCCCCCCACATAATGCCCCATGCAGGATGTCACCCCCCATATAATTCCCCATGCAGGATGTCCCCCCCACATAATGCTCCATGCAGGATGTCCCACCCCACATAAGGAAGAATATCACCCCCCCCATATAATGCCCCATGCAGGATGTCCCCCCAACACATACTGCCCCATGTAGGATGTCACCTCTCACCCCATATATTGCCCCATGCAGGATGTCACCTCTCACCCCATATAATGCCCCATGCAGGATGTCACTTCTCCCCCCATATAATACCCCATGCAGAATGTCACTCCCCCCATATAATGCCCCATGCAGGATGTCACCCCCCATATAATGCCCCATGCAGAATGTCACCTCTCACCCCATATAAAGCCCTATGCTGGATGTCACTTCCCCCCCCATATAATGACCCATGCAGGATGTCACTACTCCCCCTCATATAATACCCCATGCAGGATGTCACCCCCCTATATAATGCCCCATGCAGGATGTCCCCCCCATATAATGCCTCATGTAGGATGTCACCTCTCACCCCATATAATGCCCCATGCAGGATGTCACTCCCCCCATATAATGCCCCATGCACGATGTCACTTCTCCCCCCCATATAATACCCCACGCAGGATTTCCCTACCTCCCCCCCATACAATGCCCCATGCAGGATGTCACTTCTCCCCCCATATAATGCCCCATACCTCCATACATAAAAAAAAAAAATCAAATGCTCACCTCACTGCTCACCAGCTGTGGAGAGGTAAGTATTGTGCCGGCCGTGGTCCTGAGCAAGCATTGGGGGGGGGAGCAAGGCCCACTAGCTGGCGCTGGCACCACTCTCCTCTGCTCACCGGTCCCATAGCGCGCCAGGGTGCCCGACAGCAAGTGGGCCCCTCGCCTACTCAGGGCCCCGGCACTTGCCTGGGTGTGCTGGGTGCTAGCGCCAGGTCTGCCCAGCGTCCGGTTTGTATCCTCCCAACATCATATCAGTGTAAATCATCTGGGACATAATATGGGGGGAGAAGTTTTTGCATCTGTAACTTTTTTCCTGCATCTTCAATAAATCAGTATTATTTCTTATTCTTTTATAGAGCGTGATCGATTCATTGGTTCCGGCGAGAAAGCCGCATATGAGCGACTATGAAACTTCCAAACTCATCAGCAGTGGAAATTTTGGGTGAGATTTCTGTTGCCATAATCCACATTTCTCAGGGTTCCCTATGACAATGCTTCTGCCCCTGCACTCTGCCATTCAGTGTTATCATAGGGAAATTATATGATCTGTAGCAAATCAAACTGTAAGGAAAGCGATTTAAATAATATAATTACACATAATATAATATATAATAATATAATATTATTACATTCGCCTGTGCTAGACCCTCATCTGTTCTTATGCTGCCTCCTCCACCTGAGCTTTTCTGCTCTCCACTCTGATCTTTGTTTTGATGGGGGGGCTCCATTATGAAGCTGATCAGAGAAGTTGGCTACACATGGTCACATGAAGGGTGACACCATATTGACGTCAATGACATCTACACCCTCCACCATGACCATGTGGGCCCAATCACTGGCCTCAGCAGCAGAAGAGAGCCCTGGAGCACATTCATTTTGGACCAATTTTATTTGCACTAAATTGTATTTGGTCAGTTATAGCGAATCTGCCCAAAGAGAATTTCGATAGATTCTCGTATCTATAATGTGACCTGGGTGATGGCTCCGGCAGAAGTGGCATTGTGGAGACCTCCAATAGGTGATCTATGTAGTGCTATTTTATGTATTTCTAGATGTGCATTTATAGTGGCGGCCAGACTTTTAGTATTATACATATGCAAATTGTCTCTTCAGAGAGGAAGCAAACTAGAACTCCACCTATAGGAAGTAGCAATCCTAAAAGTCAATATCGACCCTTTAACAAGCCTTGTCACATGACTTAGGATAATAGCCAAAACCAAAATCTCAATTTGCAGGAACTGTGTTCTGGGGTACTGCCCCTCTTCAGTGCAAAGTGTGAGATATGGTTTGACTGGGTGAGAGGTGTCTGACCGGTATACAAGGGGTTGACGTTTCTCCTTGCGGACATGAGGAGACTTTTAAGCCGCAATGCTCCTCTGGGAAATAGGATTGCTACTTCCTATAGGTGGCACTAGGGTGCTAGTTCTCTACCTCTCTGAAAAGAGACAATTTGCATATTTCCCAGAAGAGCATTGCAGCTTAAAAGTCTCCTCACCTTGACATGCTTAACATGGCTTTTTCCGCAAGGAGAAACGTTACCGCTTGGATCCCGGTCAGATGCCTCTCACCCAGCCAAACCATATCTCACACTTTGCACTGATGAGTGCTTGTACCCCAAAACATAGTGTCCGAAAATTGAGATTTTGGTTATGGCTATTATTCCATGTCATATGATAAGGCTCGTTAAAGGGTCGATATTGACTTTTAGGATTACTACTTCCTATAAGGGGCACTAGTGTTCTAGTTCTCTTCCTCTCTGAAGAGACAATTTGCATATTTCCCAGAGGATCATTGAGGCTTAAAAGTCTCCTCACCTTGACAAGCTTAACATTTCACTCTCCGCAAGGAGAAATGTTACCCCTTGGATACCAGTATTAAACATATAATGATTTCTATAGATGGATTATTAATAAGGATTTATTATAACCAATGGATTCTCCTTCTCTCCAGGGCCGTCTACTTAGTGCATCATAAAGACTCACACCAGACCTTTGCTATGAAGAAAATGGCTAAGCGGAACCTAAATACTGCACAGAGATTGGAATGGGCCTTTCTGGAGAGGGACATCTTAACATTTGCTGATTGTCCCTTTGTGGTCTCCATGCTCTGCTCCTTTCCAACTAGATCTCACCTGTGTATGGTCATGGAGTATGTAGGAGGTAAGACACATCTATTGTATTATATTCAGCCCATGTCTGCTTTCATCTTATCACTGCTCATATCATTAGGACATTGTTGGTTACATCCCCACAGAGCATTTACATAGGTTATCTATTACCAAGATGCTCGTAAATTCATTGATCTTGGTGCAGGGGCGCTATGGGGCTCATCAGTCGGAGGGGGTCTGTCGACGCTCAGCAGTGGGCAGCATCCCTCCACCTGTCATCACAATTTCAGCGGTATTTGCTTCTTCAAGGAGGTGGGGTTGGTGGGGGCAAAAATACTGAGTAGGTGGCTAGTAGGGGCCAAAATACTGAAAGGGGGCCGTATGACTAGATATGGGGGGACTGTGAATGCTGAGTGGAGGTCATCATATTAAGTGGGGTGCTGTGGGGGTCCTCACTCTATATGGAGGCCCCCATTCTGTGTGGGGACATCATACTGAGTGGGGAGTTATGCGGACCATTATATTGTGTGGGGGACTGTGGGAACCATTATCCTGAGTGGGAGGGTTGCTGTGGGTGCCATCACACCGAGTAGGGGGTTGTGGCTGGCCTCCTTCTAAGTGGTGGCCTCCTTAGGAGGATTCACTGTGGGGATACCATACTCATTGAGTGTGGGTGTGGGCATTTTTGGGAGCATCATACTCTAAAATGGCCATAAAAGTTGTATTGCTGGTGAGAACACCAAGCTGCTTCAACAGGGATATAAATATATTTCTTTTTTATTTTTTAGGGTTGGGGGCAATTACAACTTTTGATATGGGGTCTTGTGATTTCTATGTACGCCACTATCTGTGTGATCTCCCCAGGATGTTTCCGCTCACTGCTCATTATACATCATGGTTATCTGCTCGTGGTATATCATGGTTATCTTCTGTATAAACCCCTCACCGGTCATATTTCCTTTCTTCTATAGGTGGAGACTGTGGGACCCTTCTAAGCACCAGGGGTCCTTTCTCTGTCCCCATGGCCCGCTTGTACTTTGCAGAGGCGGTACTTGCCGTGGAATACCTGCATAGTTACGGTGTGGTGCACAGAGACCTGAAGCCGGAAAAGTAAGTGCCCCCGAAGTATAATAAAGTGGGGAAAGTTGTCATTTATTATCATTCAGTCTGTGAGGCTAAAACCATCTTCTCTTTTGCAGCCTCCTGATTACATCTACTGGACATATTAAAGTTACCGATTTTGGGATTTCAAAACTTGGTCTAATGATACCGAAAACCAACACCTACAAGGAATTAGCAGTGGACATCTCCAGAGAGTTCCAGGACCGTGAGGTCAGCATCACCTACAAGAACTTAGCTTGTTATTTGCAAATCTCATCACACTATTGTCTCTTCTCTACGTTCTTCCTTTCTAGAGAACTTTTCCACTAATATTTTATCTTCTGCATTGTGTTTTAATGATGATATCTTGTCATAATAATTGTTTCATCGATTCTCATCTCTATGTTCTGTTGGTTTCCAGTTCTGTGGCACCCCATGTTACATAGCCCCAGAGATCATCCTGAAAGAAGGCTATGGAAGACCTGTTGACTGGTGGTCATTGGGGATCATCCTGTATAAATTCCTGCTGGGATGTGTACCATTTGATTCTGATTCCCTCACTGAGCTTTATAAAAGGGTTGTCATTGGTGAGTAGAATAATCCGATCATTGCGTTGATTGGTTACATTTGTTTAGTTATTTCCTTTGCTCTAAGTTACAGTCCAGTAAAGAGGTTTTATTTTCTGTAATTTTCTATGTAACAGGAGAACTAATTTGGAATTGTGATCGCGCTCCACCCCTGGATGCTCAGAATCTCATCACTGAGCTGCTCAGAAGAAATCCTGTGCGTAGACTTGGGACAGGTAACAGATATACTAGTATTAATATTCCCTTATTAGACCAAGGACATATCGCTCATGTCCATGAAGATCAGCATTTCTCTATCAGCTCATCTACTGTATTTCTAGTTCTCCACACTAAGACTTCCAGTTTATTTCCTTCATGTCGGCTCAGTTTTGTCATTAGTTCAGATTACGATAAACTGTTCAGATATGGAGCCATCCCTGACTATGTCCGCATCACTTTTGTTTTTCTTTTTCTAGGAGGAGCATTTGAGATCAAGGTTCATCCATTCCTGAGTGACTTGGACTTTGACAACATTCTGAGCCAGGAGCTGGAGTATGTTCCTCAGCTTGTTTCAGACGCAGACACCAGCTTATTTATCAGTAAGTAGAAGGAGACGTCATCTAGACTAAGCGACTGTTTGTCTCATCTTCCCTAATATGTGATCATCTGTTCCCATTAATATTAGTGATAAATAGTGACTGTGTTATACTGACAACCTCTAATAATACTTCATTACCTATTTCTTGTAGATCATTCTGATATAAACAAACATCTGGTCTCAAAGGATGAGGAAGGCACAAGTGAGAACAATGAGAGCCTTGACTTCCAAAATTTTACATCATCTTCTGAAAAGCTTTGTAAAGTAAGTATGTGATTAATAAATCCAAAATATGTAAAAAAAAAGAAAAAGAACTCTAAAAGTACATAAAAAAATATTTTATATCTTATTTTTATCCGTATTTAGCTCTGTACCATCGCTACCAGGATGGTGAACAATGAGGATCCCAATGCCCCTCCAGAGTATACACAAGAAACCAACACAAACATCTCAGAAATGTGAGTAGATTAGAAAGGGTCATTACTTCATTACTGGGAGTTCCAGGCTGATCTATGTACACAACACCAAATATAGGACATAAATAACAGAATATCAAATGCAGCATTCACCGTTTCATGGTTAACGGTCATTGTACTTTTGGCTTCAGAAAATGCAGAAGATAACAGCCCATAATTGTGGCATGTCATGCATTTTTAGCACTGCCTACTCTGTAGGAGAGCTGTAGTATTACTTGCCAGACATTCTTGGTAGTTGTGTTCTGATCCATGGAAGGTAGTCTTGAGCAGAAGACCTTCCCCACTATGACAGTCATATGTCCTATTAGGCCTTATAGTCAGTGTTCTTATAGTGAGACAACCCATTTTATACTGTGTTTACTTACGATTTACATGTTTTTCTTCTTCAAACAGGCAGAAAGAATCTGTTCCTGTATGTAATACAGACGATGCTGTTACCATCTTGCCACCCTCGTCTCCATTGCTAGGTATGTACATGTCTACAGCACCAACAATGTGAATGTTGACTTCAAGGCTCAAATATTTCCACATGGTTTTTCTGGTCTACTATGTTATCCATGTTTCATGGATCTCAGCTATGTTGACCATGGGTTCGTACTGTATCCCTATTTCCCTAATTTTGTACAGGAGTTTTTTTTCATGTATTCTGTTTATTACGTTGCATCATCTTTTAACCTAGTGAGATATAGCGACTGTGTTATACTGACACCCTCTAACAATCCTTCCTTACCTATGTCTTGTAGATCACTCTGATGAAAACAACCATCTGATCTCAGAGGATAAGGAGGGCACAAGTGAGGACGATGAGAACTTTATCTTCCGAATATTTGCATCATCATCTTCTGAGAGGCTTTCTAAAGTAAGTATGTGATCGATAAATCCAAAATATGTACAAAAAAGGATCTACAAAATTAAAAAGTATATATATTTAATAACTTATTGTTATCCACATTTAGCACTCTACCACCACTAACGGGATGGTGAACAACGAGGATCCCAAGGCCCCTCCAGAGTGTACACCAGAATCCAACACAAACATCTCAGAAATGTGAGTAGATTATGGGGTCATTACTGGGAGCTCCAGGCTGATATATGTGCACAACATCAAATATAGGACATAAATACCATAATATCAAATGCAGCATCCACCGCCCCATGGTTATGGGTCATTGTGCTTTCAGCTTTCGGAATTGTTGGATATAACAGCCCATAATTGTGGCCGGTCATGCACTTTTAGTGCTGCCCTCACTGTAGGAGAGATGTAGTATGAAATGCCGGCCATTCTTGGTAGTTGTTTTCCTCTCAGCTCTCTATAAAAGGTAGTCTTGAGCAGAAGACCTTCCCCACTATGACAGTCATATGTCCTACTAGTCCTTATAGTCGGTGTTCTTCTAGTGAGACAACCCCTTTTATATGGAGTTTACTTGAGATTTACATGTTTTTCTTCTTCAAACAGGCAGAAAGTATCTGTTCCTGTATGTAATACAGACGATGCTGTTACCATCTTGCCACCCTCGTCCCCATTGCCAGGTATGTACATGTCTACAGCACCAGCAATGTGAATGTTGACTTCAAGGCTCAAATATTCCCACATGGTTTTATACAATACTATAGGTCTCTTATGTTATCCATATTATGACAAAGCAGATCCTATAAGAAGATATTGTTATTGATTTTTTTTTTTTAATTTTTCATCAGAATTTCCATCTCATGAAGAAAGAAAATCGGCAATAAATCTGAGTATGGAGCAACAAAACTCAGAAAATGGAAAAAATGGGAAAAAGAGACGAGGTAAGTGTGAGAATCAACTCCATGTTGTGTGATGTCAGTGAGAATAATTCATGTGGAGTAGATGTCATCTGTCAGTGATGGGATTGTCACATGTATGATTGCTGACAATGACCCCTGACCTCTGTATGATAATATTCCTCTGCCGTCCGGCCACAGTGACTGCACAGCATTATCATGTAATATGGAGTCCCATCACTTACATTATATTTATTTCTCTTCTCATAGGTTCCATCTTCCGCCGGATCTTATCATCCTGCCGGCGTGGATTATCCAGGGCTGCTCGCGCATTTGCATGCTGTCACTGTTGCCCTAAAACCATCTAAAAGACGGGACACCTAAGCATCTAGCGCCCTGAAGTCCAGCAGATCCATCATCACTGCTGGAGCTGTATAGAAGGACCTTCACCATCTACCTGTGGCCTTCTGACTGGTCAACCTGGACAAGTTTCAGTAACGCCTCTGTCATCAGGCTCCGCGGTATTCATACTGCTCGTCTGACTTGTCATTTACTGATCACCTAGTATCTGACCTCGGCTATCTTCCTGACTTTGATTTAGTCTTTTGATAATGTTCACGATTTTATTCATCCCATTATTAATTAAAAAAAAGTAAAATCTGTTACTGTTGCTCTGATTCCTTTTTGTCTTGAATTCACAAATACTTGTAACTCACTAATTGCTCTTCTTCTCACTAAATGTATTTCTCATTATCCTTAATGCAGCAGTCAGTCTCATATTTCTGTCCAGCAGTTACACTGGTGCCTCCACCCTGTACCAGTCATTACACTCATCCACAAACCTCTGCACCCTGCTGCACAGTCCTGCATCTCTACCATATCTACACTCCAATGAGCTAAGATTAACATCCTCCATAATCAGGACCTCCCACTCTCATGTCCAAGACATTTTCTCTGCTGCACCAGCTCTCAGGAGTGCACTACTGCAGGCAATCATGTTCATTCCCACTATCAGAGATTTTAAGTGTGCAGTAGAAACAGATTATTTGTGGCAGGACTATCAAATCACCTCACTATTCTAAGTTTTTCCTACAGCACTCAGTAGCACTTAATATTTGTACATATACAGATAATGGTTGGTGACTGGTTCATGCAGCCTTAATTCCACAAAGATAGAAATAAAAGGTCAACATGTTTCATACATCCAAACCATCCTTAATCATGGCAGAAAAACATAATTTTAAGTTCCCACTATGAATATTTGGTGAGATATCACAGCTGTGTATTTTCACAGCACAAAGAACGCATCTTACAGATCAGCAAATCACAGTGTGCTGACGCTTAGTGTTGTAGTTTTGAACAACACCATTCATTTTATCATATAATGTGTTGAAAAATGAGAAAAAATGCCAGGTTTGGGCTCCTTCATTTTACAGTGTGTATTGTGTTGTAAAAACAAACTGGCAAAATGATTCAGAGTCAGTAGTACGATTACTGTGATACCAAACTTATAAGGTTTATATATATATATATATATATATATATATATATATATATATATATATATACAGTGTTTAGCATAAATCAGTACACCCAAATAGATTTGTCAGCAAACCTGTAGTTTCCTTTCAGAATCATCATTTTATATGGGATACCATACTACAAAATACTCTCGCAAATTTGAGCCATTGAATGCAAACAAGATTTGGTATTTTGCAGACCCCAAAAAAGTAATTTTCTTAACAAACTCATTCAAGATCATGTTTCAAAAATGAGAACATCCCAGTAACAGTCTTAAGAGAAAAGCTAAGTTTAGACAACAAAATTCTAATTAACAAGAACTGAACCACAGGTAAGTGTAATTATTCATTAAACAGATGTCCAGCAGACAGGTGTCTGTAAAAGGAAGTTACTTAATAAAGAAAACTCCTTCCCATTTCATGCTATCAGCAATGGCACCACATAGAAGGGAAATGTCACAAAACCTGAGAAAGAAAATAATTTCTTTGCAATAAATGTGAAGTCTACAAGAAGATCAGCAAAACTTTACTTATCAGTCAGAATACTGTAGCAAAAGTGATGCAAAACTATAACAAAGATGGAACTGCAACCATCTTACAGAGACGTCCAGGCCGACTATGGAAGTTAACACCTAAACAAAAGCGTCCTCTGATGAGAAGGGTAAGTGGCACCACATAGAAGAGAAATGTCACAAGACATTTCTGAGAAAGAAAATAATTTCTTTACAAAAAATGTGAAGTCTACAAGAAGATCAGCAAAGCTTTTCTTATCAGTCAGATGGAAGCTAACATCTAAACAAAAGCATCTTCTGATGAGAAGAAAATCGACAGGCAAATTCATTGCTATTAGCTGAAGAAGTAGAAAGCCAAACCAGGGCGAGTGTTTTCCATAACACGACACGGTGTACACTGCAAATGAATGGCATTCATGAGTGTCCTCCACAAAGGAAGCCTCTCTCCCTTAAAGCCCATGAACAATAAAAGTCCGTCTACAATTTGCCAGGGTCCATGCTTAAAACTATGAGGACTACCGGGACTCTATACTGTGTATGTGCATCTTATGTGTATGTCTGTATTTTATGTTTGTGTGCACTATGTATATGCATACGTTAAAATGTGTATAGAGTATTAGCATGTGCAAATTTTATATGTGTGCCTAATATAAATATACATGGAAATGTATATGTAGGTGGTGCCTGATGGAGGGTGGGGGGCCCAGATCAGAAGTCCTGATTAAGGGCCCTTCACTGTCATTGTCTGCCCCTTATATAAACAGTAAAATCTCCTTTAATAACTGGACTTCCATTGGGGTGGACTTCTCATAGATGGCCAGTATGCATACTATATTGTGAATCTGGGCATCTCTCACAGAAAATCTGATCTGGATATGAGGGTGGTCTTCTATAAGCGGTGATGTTTTGGAGAGATTTAGGGAAAAGTCCCAATTCTTATCCATCGATCTGGTAATTTGAGTAAAATATTTGTGTTGATAACTGATCACAAAGTCACAAAATATGTAAGATTTGGCATAACCTGGTTCATTTTTCAAAAAGTTATGCTCAATTTTTTTAGCACCAAGTTTTGTTGCTTTTTTGTAGACTTACACTAACTTAGTATATTGTGTGAGAATTAAATGAATTATGAATTAGTTGGCGCATTTTACCACACTCTGGGGGTCCCTGACAGTCCTTCTTTACCGGCCCTGTAGTGATGCCAATGTAAACTTCCAAGTGACCGCGCAGTCAATCACTGTCACGAATGCAGGACAACCTATGATTAGCTAATTTTTGGGAAATCCTTATAACAAAAGGGGATTGAAAATATTTACAATTATTTTAAAAGCATTAAAAAAAAAACAGACCCAATACTTATAATTAGTTTGTTGAAAGTAGTCTAATTAAAGGGAGCTGAAAGGATTAGAGATTATGAACCCGATTCACCAGTGTTTTTGCCAGAAAACTGGCATAAAGCTCTTGAAAAGTTGCAAAGTTTTGTGACTTTTCCCATTTTCACATAATTTTAACTTCTTTAACCCCTTAAGCCCCGCGGGTGGTTTGCACGTTAATGACCGGGCCAATTTTTACAATTCTGACCACTGTCACTTTATGAGGTAATTACTCTGGAACGCTTCAACGGATCCCCCTGATTCTGAGATTGTTTTTTCGTGACATATTGTACTTCATGATTGTGGAAAAATTTCTTCGATATCACTTGCGTTTATTTGTGAAAAAAACGGAAATTTGGCGAAAATTTTGAAAATTTTGCAATTTTCAAAATTTGAATTTTTAAGCCCTGAAATCAGAGCGATATGTCACACAAAAGAGTTAATAAATAACATTTCCCACATGTCTACTTTACATGGTATCCGCTAACAATTTGAGCCGATTTTCCATTCAATTTGTTAGCGGATACCATGTTGCATTTAGAGAGTCCCTGCGTGCCCAAACATTGGAGCTCCCCCACAAGTGGCCCCATTTTGGAAACTAGACCCCCCAAGGCACCTATCTAGATTCATAGTGAGCACTTGGAACCCCAGGTGCTTCACAAATTGATTCATAAAAATGAAAAAGTGTTTTTTTTTTTCACTTTTTCATTTTTACGAATCAATTTGTGAAGCACCTGGGGATTCCAAGTGCTCACTATGCATCTAGATAGGTGCCTTCGGGGGTCTAGTTTCCAAAATGGGGTCACTTGTGGGGGAGCTCCAATGTTTGGGCACACAGGGGCTCTCCAAACGCAACATGGCGTCCGCTAACAATTTGAGCCGATTTTCCATTCAATTTGTTAGCGGACACCATGTCGCGTTTGGAGAGCCCGTGATGTGCCTAAACAGTGGAGCTCCCCCACAAGTGTCCCCATTTTGGAAACTATACCCCTCAAGGATTTTATTAAGGTGTATAGTGAACATTTTGAGCCCAGAGGTACGGCACAGAATTTGTTTACATTAGGTCATCATATTGAATAAGTTGTCATTATTCTTGAGCGCAAGTGCTCGCTACTTGAGTTTGCATCGGGTACTCAGGTATGCACCATGTACAGCGTGTGCTCGAGTGACATGCTCGAGTCCCTGCTCCGCATGTTTCACGGTTATTAGACACCCCAAAATAAACATGTGGGGATCGCTCGTGCATGGCAGGCAATCCCCGTAAAGTTTTTTGGCCGCGAAGCATATGGGGCAGAGACTCGAGCATGTCACTCAAATACCCACGATACTCAATGCATACCAGAGCACCCGATGCAAACTCAAGTAGCGAGCACTTGCTCTCAACACTAGTCGCCATATCGTCATCTTTTTTTCTTACTTTTGAAAAAAATCCCAACCCCAGCCCTAACCCTAGCACAACCCCAGCCCTAACCCTAGCACAACCCTAGCCCCAGCACAACCCTAGCCCCAGCACAACCCTAGCCCCAGCACAACCCTAGCCCCAAACCCAGCCCTAACCCTAGCCCAATCCTAACCCAAGAGTTTATTTTTGACGCCGTTCCTTGTGCGGTATAAGTGATTAGACGACTTTATTCTTCGGGTCGGTGTGATTAAAGCAATGCCAGAATCATATGGGGTTTTTATGACTGACAGCTGTCACACACTAAAAGACGCATTTTTTTTTAAATCTAGTTTTTGCATCGCCATATTTTGAGAGCTATAATTTTTCCAGATTTTGGCAGACAGTCATGTGACGGCTCGTTTTTTGCGGGATGACTTGACGTTGTTATTGGTGCCATTTTCAGGCACGTGACATTTTTTGATCGCTTTCTATTCCGATTTTTGGGAGGCAGAATAAACAAAAACCAACAATTCAGGAATTGTTTTTTTTTTATTCTGTTCCGCGTGTGGTAAAATTGATGAGGTAGCTTTATTCTTCGGGTCAGTACGTTTACAGCGGTACCACATTTGTATCATTTTTCTATGTTTTGGCGCTTATACACAATAAAAGCTATTTTATAGAAAAAAATATTTTTTAGTATCGCTTTATTCTGAGAGCTATAACTTTTTTATTTTTCGGCTGATGGAGCTGTATGGCGGCTTGATTTTTGCGGGACGAGATGACGTTTTCAGCGGTATCATTTTTATTTATATGCGTCTTTTTGATCGCGTGTTATTCCACTTTTTGTTTGGCGGTATGGTGATAAAGCATTGCTTTTTGCTTCGTTTTTTTTTTTTTTTTTTACCGTGTTCACTGAAGGGGTTAACTAGTGGGACAGTTTTATAGGTCAGGTTTTTCCGGACGCGGCGATACCAAATATTTTTTTTATAATAATATTTATTGATGGGTACATTATATTTTTATTTTTGGTGTATTATTTTTTTTATTTTTTTATAATATTTTTGCACATTTTTTTTTTTTTTTTCCACTTTCACACAGTTTATACACTTTATTACTTTGTCCCACTCTGGGACTTTCACTTTTTTTTTTTCTGATCGCCTGCATGGCACAGGAATGTAGCACCATCCCTATGCCATGAAGGCTGTCAGAAATGCACAGTGTGAAGATTGCTTGGAGATGCACTGCGCATGTCCAAGCAATCTTCCTGCTCTCTGGTGACCCGGATGTTGTCATGACGACATCGGGTCGTCATGGCAACACCCGGGAAGCCTTTGCAGACTGCGCTGGAAGCCGGAAGAGGAGGTGAGTATCGCCGATCACCTCCCCTTGCCCCCGCAATGCCGCGATCGACTTCGATCGCAGCATCG
The DNA here is from genome assembly GCF_046119375.1 of Phyllobates terribilis. Classification (NCBI taxonomy): domain Eukaryota; kingdom Metazoa; phylum Chordata; class Amphibia; order Anura; family Dendrobatidae; genus Phyllobates; species Phyllobates terribilis. The sequence continues at coordinate 768,376 of NW_027363253.1, forward strand.
CGGGGGTTAATGTGCTGGGAGCGGTGCAGGACCGCTCCCTGCACATAGTACCGGGTGTCAGCTGTGACAATCAGCTGACACCCGGCGGCGATCGCGCCCGCACAGCCTATGTGCGCGCGCGATCGCGATGACGTACTAATACGAGTCTGGCTCTTAAGTCCCAGGGCACAGACGCGTATTAGTACGTCAGATGTTATTAAGGGGTTAAAGCCCAAGACGTACTGATACGTATCTGCGCCCTGGGACTTAAGAGCCTGATATGTATTAGTACATCTTTGCGATCGCGCCCGCACACAGGCTGTGCGGGCGTGATCGCCGCCGGGTGTCAACTGATTGTCACAGCTGACACCCGGTGCTATGTGCTGGGAGAGGTCCCGCACATTAACCCCCGCAATGCTGCGATCGAAGTCGTTCGCAGCATTGCGGGGGCAAGGGGAGGTGATCGGATAGTCACCTCTCCTGCCGGTTTCCAGCAATGTGTGCCGCGGCTTCCCGGATGTTGCCATGATGACCCGATTCACTGAGGGGTGCAGTTTTAAAAATGGTGTCACTTTTGGTATTTTCAGTCATAAAGACCCCTCAAAGTGACTTCAAATGTGATGCGGTCCCTAATAAAATGGTTTTGTAAATGTTGTTGAAAAATGAGAAATCGCTGGTCAATTTAACCCTTATAGCTCCCTAATAAAAATAAATTTGGGTTCCAAAATTGTGCTGATGTAAAGTAGACATATGGGAAATGTTATTTATTAACTTTTTTGTGTGACATATCTCTCCGATTTAAGGGCATAAAAATTCAAATTTTGAAAATTGCAAAATTTTCAACATTTTCGCCAAATATCTGTTTTTTCACAAATAAACACAAGTGATATCGAAGAAATTCTACCACAATCATAAAGTACAATATGTCATGAAAAATATTCTCAGAACCAGGGGGATCCGTTGAAGCGTTCCAGAGTAATTACCTCATAAAGTGACAGTGGTCAGAATTGTAAAAATTGGCCATCTCATTAACGTGCAAACCACTTTGGGTTGTAAAGGGGTTAAGGACTCTACCTGCATATACAGTCATGGCGGAAAGTGCTGGCACCCTTGAAATTGTTTCAGAAAATTACACATGTTTTATTACACGCATGTTTATTTCCTTTGTGTTTATTGGAACAACACAAAAAAACTGAGAAAAAAAAGGCAAATTGGACCATAATTTCACACAAAACTCCAAAAATGGGCAGGAATACATATATATATTTTTGATGGGACAACACTGAAGATGCGGACACTTTGATACAATGTACAGTAGTCAGTGTACAGCTTGTTTAACTGTAAATTTGGTGTGCCTGCAAAATAACTCAACACACAGCCATTAATGTCTAAAACCGCTGGCAACAAAAGTGAGTACACCCCTAAGTGTGTTCTCAGCTGATGTTATTTGTTGGTTTTTTCTTTGCATCCCGAACAATTTTCTTGGCAGTTGTGGCTGAAATTTTTGTTGGTCTACCTGACTGTGGTTTGGTTTTTACAGAGCATCTGATTTTCCATTTGTTAATCACAGTTTGAACACTGCAGACTGGCATTATCAATTCCTGGGATATCTTTTTGTATCCCTTGCCTGTGTTATACTCTTTTTGCCTCCCTTTCCTGTGTTATACAGTTCAACTACCTTTTCCCGTAGATCCGTTGATAATTCTTTTGCTTTCCCCATCTCAAAATCCAGAAAAGTCAGTGGCTGGATCCCAGAAACTCACTCAGCTTTATGCACACACACTGATTACAAGCAAACAGGTCATAGGTGAGGATGTTACCTTTAGTAGCCATTCAAACCCATTTGTGTCAAATTCTGTGCATGTTATCAGGCCAAAATCACCAGGGTATGTGAACTTTTTGATCAGGATTATTTGGATGTTTTTGGTTGTCATTAGTGATGAGCGAGCACTAAAATGCTCGAGTACTCGTTGCTCGGGTCGAGCAAATTGAAATACTCGGGTGCTCAACCCGAGCAATGAGCCCAATATAAGTCTAGGGGAACTTGAGCATTTTTCAGGTGGCTCCCACGGCGGTCTGCAGAGGGCCTAAAAATTACCCAAATCGATGGGAACTGTGCTCAAATGACATGGCAACAACATGGGGAAGACCCCTGGAAGCATCTCTGACTCCCAGAACACTGCTGTCAACAACGTCGTCAGAGTATTACGCCACTTTTACGGCGTAAGGAACATCCTTTCCAGGGTGATGACTTGTATATAAGGCAAAATAAATAAACAAAAACAAAAATACTCCTACACACGTAGCATTTTTGACACGTTTTTGCACTTTTGCATTGCTTTCAACCAAGACAAATGCATTCACCAGGAAATGTCATTTTAACATTTTACAACCTTATCTGGCCATGTGGTGTGTGACACATCATCAGACACATGCATACAGTGCTGAAAAGACATGGGAGCAGCAAGGGGAAGACCTCTGGAAACATCTCTGACTCCCAGGTCACTGCCTAAATGTGTGCCCATCATAAGTGATCCTTGGCACATGCGAAGATGCCTCCCGCCATGCACCTGTCGTTGCAGACTTGAAACAATCACCGTCCACGTCCTTGTCCCACTGCAGTGTTCAGTTGTCCCTACCCCATTCCTTTGAATGCAAGCACAAGAATGCCGGCAGCCACCCACCCACAGGCTGCAATACTATACTGCCAAATTTTTGACAGCTGCTTGCACTTGAAATGTGGCCTTTTAGGCTCGTGGAGGCGGAAGCTTTTCATAACCTCATGCGGCGGCGGGCCGGGTGTCCATACTCGGTCCCCAGCCGCCACTATATTTCCCGGTATCGCCTCCGCCTTCCACAATCACGGGTCCCATAACATTACCCGTGCCCGCCCCAGTGCACTTACTGGGAAGGACCGCCTAACCACAAACACGTGGACAGGTGAATGTGGCCAGGGACGGTACGGAGCCAGTCCACAACTTTTTTTGCTAAGAGTTGTATTTAGCTCGGTGAAAGGACTGGCATAGAGGGAAACCGTATCTACCCTGCGTGTCATTTCTCCCAGAAAATCCTGTAAATGAGCTTGTTGCAGAAGCAATGGCAGCCCATCCAACATCAACTCGCACTTGTCATGGTGCTTTGACACACACACATCTTTTTTTGCGCATTTAATTTCTTGAATACAGAGTTGGAAAATGGCCTGATCCGTAATGCGTTTTGAGAAATAACATGCATAAGCATGGCCGATCCGCATTAAAAAGCAGCCAATAGAGTGTCCGGGAACCTTCCCCCCACACTTTTCTTAGCCAGGGCTGCTTTCGGCAGGGTTGGACGGGCCACCAGAGAACCGGAGACTCCTCTGGCGGGCCCTGGCTTCTCCTTCAGGAGAGTTCATAGTGCCGAGGTGAGGCCATGATGATGATAGAGGCCATCATCTGCTTAGTTTTCTTTTACTTGGAATGCAATTGCAAGTATGCAGCCAGCCACCCACCCACCCCCAGACCGCAACAATAAACTGACAGATTTCTGGGCAGCTCTTTGCACTTGAAATATGGCCTTTTAAGCTTGTGGAGGTGGAAGCTTTTCACAACCTCATGCAGGCGGCGGCCGGGTGTCCATACTCGGTCCCCAGCCGCCAGTAATTTTCCCGGTATCGCCTTCGCCTTCCACAAGCACGGGTCCCACAACAGTACCCATGCCCTACCCAGTGCACTTACTAAGAAGGACTGCCTAACCACAAACACGTGGACAGGTGAATGTGGCCAGGGACGGTACGGAGCCAGTCCACAACTTTTTTTGATAAGAGTTGTATTTAGCTCAGTGAAAGGACTGGCATAGAGGGAAACCGTATCTACCCTGCGTGTCATTTCTCCCAGGAAGTCCTCTAAAGCTGCTTGCACTTGAAATGTGGTCTGAACATTACTGCTGGTACTTTTCTGTGGGAATTTTCTTGCCTCCTACCAGCCTGGAATATTTCCAGCAAACTATGGTACAACACCATGGTATTAGCACTGCCCCCAGTACCAGTAGCGAAGCCATCCTCAATTTCCTTCTCTGGAATTTTATTTGGTAGACTGAGTGGCTGCCAAAATAATTTTCTCACAAAGGAGCTGATGATAGAGTGGCAGTAGGTTCAAGTTTCTCCAGCCTGTTAGATATTAGAGGGTGAACGGCAGCACATTGGATCAGTGGTTAGCACTGAAGTCTTGCAGCACTGGGATCCTGGGTTCAAATCCCAGCAAGGACAACATCTGCAAGAAATTTGTATGTTCTCCCCATGTTTGCATGTGTTTCCTCCTCAGTAAAAATAGAGTGTCCTGGAATCTTCCCACACACTTTTCTTAGCCAGGACTGCTTCTCAGCAGGGTTGGACAGTCCCACCAGAGAATTCTCTGGTGTGCCTTGGCTTCTACCTCAGGAGAGTTCATGATAGCGCTAACTTTGCAGCTGCTATGGGGCTCTTGAGCGGGGGGAGAAAGGTTAGCTCTCAGAAACAAATCCTCTGGTGGGCACAATGTTTTTCAATCTGAAACAGCTTCTCAGTGGGAGTTGTATTTCACCACAGCCATATTCTTTAGCTCTGTGAAAGGACTGGCATAGAGGGAAACCTTATCTACCCCGGTTGTCATTTCTCTGTCACCAGGTTCCGCCCATTGTAACACATGACCATGCCTGGCTGTATGTTCAGCGGTGAGAGCCACAGATCAAGCTGCTGTGTTACAGCTTTCAACAACTATGCAGCGCTGGGCGGTTTGTCAATTAAGCATTAAGCATGTTATCTTCAGCACAGCCTGTTGCTGTTTGGCCAAGGCAGTGCTGCAGTGCTGTCAGCTTGTGACTGATGTGGTCATTTCGGAGATGGAGGAGGAGGTACATGAGCTGAACAATGTGATTACATTGAGGTTAAATTGGTGATGCTGTTTTTTATACTAAAGAAAGATCCTATTGTTATGTTTTTTTATGTTATTTTTTATGAAAAATGCATTCACCGGGAAATGTCACTTTAACATTTTACAACCTCATCTGGCAATGTGGTGTCATCAGACACATCCTGTTTTATTTATGATGGAGGGACTCTGAAAGTCATAAAGCCTATTTTTATAGGGACATCAGACGGCCCTTACTATTCTTAAAAGGCCAGCAGTCGGCCCTAGCTATTGTTAGAGAGCCATCAGAGGGCTATGCTTTGTTGTTCCCATTATTAACAAGTGGGTTTCCTATACTGTTATTGCGCATCCAGTGACTGCAAGGGTTGTCAAAAATTTGGACGCAACCTAATACCCCTTTGAAGAGACATAGAGGAGGGTCTCAGTAAAAAAAATGTTCCCATTATAAAGGAGCGGGTCTTCTATAGTGGTAATGCCCATGCTGTGACTGCAAGGGTGGCCAAAATTTTTGAAAAAAAACACTAACAATTTAAAGACACAAAGAGCATGCCCACAGTAACAAGGTACGACATGTTCCCGTTAGAAAGGAGAGGGTCTGCTATACAGTTATAGGGTATGCAGTGAATCCAACGGCTGACAAATTTTAGGAAAAACCCCACTAAGAATTTAAGGACACACAGAGCAGGGCCACAGTAACAAGGTACGACATGTTCCCATTAGAAAGTAGAGGGTCTGCTATACAGTTATAGGGTATGCAGTGAATCCAACGGCTGACAAATTTTAATGAAAAACCTCAATAAGAATTTAAAGACACACAGAGCAGGGCCACAGTAACAAGGTACGACATGCTCCCATTAGAAAGGACAGGATCTGCTATACAGTTATAGGGTATGCAGTGAGTCCAACGGCTGACCAATTTTAGGAAAAAAACGACTAAGAATTTAAAGACACATAGAGCAGGGTCACAGTAACGACAAATTCCCATTAGAAATTCTAGGGTCGGCTATACTGTTATAGGGTATGCAGTGAGTCCAACGGCTGACAGATTTTAGGAAAATCCCCACTAAGAATTTAAAGACACACAGAGCAGGGCCACAGTAACAAGATATGACATGTTCCCATTAGAAAGGAGAGGGTCTGCTATACAGTTATAGGGTATGCAGTGAGTCCAACGGCTGACCAAGTTTAGGAAAAACCCACTAAGAATTTAAAGACACATAGACCAGGCCACAGTAATGACAAATTCCCATTAGAAAGGAGAGAGTCTCCCATAGTGTTGGACTATGCAGTGACTGCAAGGGCTGCCAAAAATTTGGAGGCACTTCAATGGCCCTTGGAAGAGACGTGGAGGAGCGCATCATAAATTTTTTTTACCATTAGAAAGGAGCGGGCCTCCTATACTTGTAATGCCATGCACTAAGTGTATGGGCTGACAAACATTTACTCCTGGGGGGTATACATGAACATACTGTATAAATTTTTTTTTTTTCGGGCATCATAAAAATGTAGCGCCCCGAGGGCTCGGCCGCTACAGGGGTATTGCACCTCTGCCAGAGGTGTGATATTCCACTCCCGGGTAAGGATGGAGTATGGACCAGGGTTCAGTTAGCTGCATACAGCACACTCACCCCATTTCCGAGGGACAGCTCAACGGTGCTCCCATTAGACAGAAATGCAGGCACGACAGACCATGTCCCTGGCTGGAGTGGGGAGGGGGTAGGAATACCCAGTGATGTAGGAGCAGATAGGGGTTGGTTCCTGAGCGTAGATAGGAGCCCATTGTTTGCTGGTCACCAGGGCTCATGTTCTAGAGGGCACCATCTTAGAACAGTGTTCAGTCAGAGAGAAGAAGTGACAGAGTGGGGGCCTTGGTTGTCAAACGAAGTGTGCCCTCTGCCTCCAGCGTTTTTAGATGGGAATTTTTTTAATAGTTCCGCAACAAGGGCCTTCTGGTACTGCCTCATTTTTGTACACCTGTCCGCCTCAGGAATAAGAGATATAAAGTTCTCCTTGTAGAGTGGGTCTAGAAGTGTCACCAACCAGTAATGACCTAAAATTTTGAGAATGCGAGGGTCATGGGAAAGGCAGCATAACATAAACTCAGCCATGCGTGCCAGACTACTAACAGGCAAGACTTCCGTGTCCTCACCAAGAGGATGACTGACCATGCTCTCCTCCTCCTCCTCTCTGTCCTCTGGCTATCCACGCTGAACAGACGGTATGACAGCTGTGCAGATAGCACCGTCTATAGTGCATGAAACTAGTTCCTGTCCTTCCTCCTCCTCCTCTTCCTCATTGTCACCCAATCCACGTTGGGATGAGATGAGGCTTGGCTGTGTGTAATCACCCTGTATGGTTAATTGCTCCATCTTATCGTGCTCCGCCTGCAATGCATCATCTTTGATTGTGAGCAAAGAGCTTTTCAGAAGACAGAGAAGCGGGATGGTGACGCTAATTATGGCGTCATCGCCGCTCACCATCTTGGTGGAGTCCGCAAAGTTTTGGAGGATGGTACATATGTCTGACATCCACGTCCACTACTGAGGTCTTATGTGTGGAGTCTGAACTGAATACCGATAGCCTTTTTGATGCTGGTACTCAACAACTGCCCTCTTCTGCTCACAAATCCTTCCCAACATCTGCAATGTAGAGTTCCAACGTGTGGTGACATCACACACCAGTCTGTGAGCCAGAAGCTGCAAACGCTGCTGAAACACTGCAAGGGCGGCGGAAGCTGTAGCTGACTTTCTAAAATGGGCACACAGGCGGCATACTTTAACAAGCAGATCCGGCAGCTCCGGGTAGGATTTGAGTAACCGCTGAACCACGAGGTTAAGCACATGGGCCAGGCATGGTACGTGTGTGAGCTCGCCTCGCCTCAGAGCCGCCACCAGGTTCCAGCCATTGTCACACACGACCATGCCTGGCTGTAGGTTCAGCGGTTTGAGCCACAGATCTGCCTGCTCTTTCAGAGCTGTCCATAACTCTTCAGCATTGTGTGTTTTTTCACCTAAGCATATTAGCTTCAGCACAGCCTGTTGCCGCTTGGCCGAGGCAGTGCTGCAGTGCTTCCAGCTTGTGACTGATGTGGTCATTTCGGAGATAGAGGCCGAGGAGGAGGAGGAGGCTGAGGAGCATGAGGTTCAGGAGCTGTAGACCGTGGGGACAACCCTGATTGACGTAGGGCCTGCAATCTTTGGCGTCGGGAGGGCGTGTTCCGTCCCAAGGTCCGACTGGGTCCCGGCTTCCACTATGTTAACCCAGTGTGCCATCAGCGAGATGTACCATCCCTGCCCACAAGCACTTGTCCACGTGTCCGTGGTTAGGTGGACTTTACCGGTAACTGCGTTGTTGAGGGCACGGCTAATGTTTTGGGACACGTGCTTGTGTAATGTGGGGACGGCACACTGGGAGAAATAGTGGCGGCTGGGGACAGAGTACCGAGGGACGGCCGCCGCCATCAGGTTGCGGAATGCTTCTGTCTCCACAAGCCTAAAAGGCAACATTTCGAGCCAAGCAGTCGTGAATTGTGAGAATTTAGTAGTGTGGCCTGTGGGACATTGGCTGCATATTTGCGCTTGCATTCCAAGGACTGGAGTATGAACAACTGAACGCTGTGCTGGGAGAAGGACATGGACGTGCTTCCTGATGCTGCTACTTGAGAGTGTGCAATGACAGGTGCAGGGCAGGAGGCATCTTTGCATGCACTATGGACAGGGGATTGACTTGCATGCACAACAGCAGAAGAAGCAATGGTGCCACCTGTAGACACTGTTCCTGGACCCTGGTGTTCGGCCCACAAAGTCGAGTGATTTGCTGCCATGTGCCTGATCATGCTGGTGGTGGTCAGGCTGGTCGTTTTGCCACCCCTGCTGATGCTGGTCTGGCTCGTGATGCAAATGGCCTTTTTGGAGTTATCGGCAGAGTCTTTAAAAAACAACCAGACTCGGGAAGACCTAACAGTTGTAGTGGCAACTTCCTTCGTGTTGGTGTTACGGGAAACGGTAGCCTGCCTTCTGTCTGCGGCCACCACACTGCTTCTTCCTGCCTGTTGGGGTGCTCTGCCTCCCTCCCCCTGTGTGCTGCTGTCCTTGCTCTGCATGTCCTCCTGCCAGGTTGGGTCAGTTACTATATCATCCACCACCTAGTCACCCACTTCTGCACCCTGGTACTATTCCTGACTTTCTGCCAATTGTGTCTAATCATCGTCCACCTCTTGTGACAGTTTCCCACCGTCGCCTTCATGTGACCGTGGCTGCTCAAATATTTGGGCATCGCTACACGTGATCTCCTCTTGCCCCGCTTCAAGTGGACCGGGCGAGAGGCCCGAATCTATAAATGGAAAAGTGAACAGCTCTTCAGATTGTCCAAGTGTGGGATCAGTTGTCTCTGGGTACTCGGCATGGTGGGAGGAAGGAGGATCAGGGTGAGGAATATGAGGTCCAGACTCATGGCTACTGAGACTTGACCGTGTAGAAGACAGGGTGGTGGTGGTGGTGGCTAAGTGACTGGAAGCATTATCCGCTATCCAACCAACAACCTTTTGACACTGATCTGGGTTCAATAGTGGTGTGCTGCGGTCCCCTAGAAATTGGGACAGGAAGGTCAGGCGAGAAGATGTGGGTGTTTGCTGTGGCACAATTTCGGCTTGCCCACGGCCTTGTCCTCGGCCTCTGCATGCACCATTACCATCACGTCCAGTTCCCCGTCCCTTGACACGTGCCTTGCCCATTTTAAATGGAGGATAGTATCTTCCACGCTCACTACAAATGACTGAGTTTGAAGCGAAGTTATATGTGATCGGTGTGATGGAAAAAACAGAGTTTTAAATTCCTGGCCTGTAGGTAAGTAGTGTGAACAGCAAACTGCTGTGAATTGCTTCACTGACACACTGAAAAAATGGAGGCCAGAAATGGCAGTATTTTCTGACAACGTATATGTGATCCGTGTGACGGAGAAAACACAGTTTTAAATAGCTGGATTTCTATCGCTCTAATATGGAAAGGACCTGGCTGTATTCTGCAGTGCCAACAAGCAAATGGCGCAGAAAAACTGTGTTCTCTGGATTGCTTTATAAGCAAATAATGAGGATTAAGATCCAAAGAAAAGTATTCCTCGCCCCTGAGACCTGGGCCTTTGTATAGAAATATCTAACAGCAGCAGAAGGCAGAATTGGAATGGAGCCTCTTGTGCTATATGCACTGCAGTCTGCTATATACCCTGCCTGCCTGCCTATATACACTGCCTGCCTGATATCTCTGCAGATGGATTAGTCCTCAGAAGGACTGTTTGTTGAGATGGATATGTGTAATGTGCGGTTTTTCTCACTACACTACCTAATGCACGATCAAATCTCTCCCTAACGCAGCAGCAGCTCTCCCTACACTGTCTGATCCAGAGTGACTGTGATGAGCATGGCGGCGCCAGGTCAGATATAGACCTGATGACGCTGTGCGGCCAGCCAATCACTGTAATGCCCACAACCAACATGGCTATGGCATTACAGTGCATGGCAGGCAATCACTGTATGTTCATTGGCTCTGTAAAGAGCGCCAAACATGCAGGGAGGGGACCCGACTTCCCGCCCGACCAACCCGGAAATACTCGGTGAGCACAGAGCATCTCGAGCAGTGAGATAATCGGGCAAGCACCGAGCAGTAGCGAGCATGCTCGCTCATCACTAGTTGTCATTAAGATTTAAAAAGAGAAAACACAGAAATGTGACAGTAAATGGCTTCCCCCAACCAATAACCATGAGTGGAGAAAAAGTGTTTTTGTTATCATTCATTTTCTCTGAAACAAGGCCAAGAAAGGAAAAATTCTGCCGGGGTATGTAAACTTTTGAGCAGAACTGTATATGCGCCAGCCCCAGTGTCTCCTATTCTATGTACTCCAGCCCCAGTGTCTCCTATTCTATATACTCCAGCTTCTTCTGTGATGTATATGCTCTAGCCCCAATGTATCCTGTGATGAATATACGCCAGCCCCAGTGTCTCCTATTCTATATACTCCAGCCCCAGTGTCTCCTATTCTATATACTCCAGCTTCTTCTGTGATGTATATGCTCTAGCCCCAATGTATCCTGTGATGAATATACGCCAGCCCCAGTGTCTCCTATTCTATATACTCCAGCCCCAGTGTCTTCTGTGACGTAGCTAATGTAGCCCTAATGTCTCTTATGCAGAGGCGTCGCATGATAAAGCAGTGGGACACAAGCTCCCTGCCCTATCACTATCTCTTTCATATGCCACAGATCGCCATAGGCCTGCGGTTAACGAGATGTCAGCATACTCACGCAGGTGGCTCGGTGACATCATTGCATCGCTCTGCTCTGCAGTCCCGCCATGGAAGAGGAAACAGAGGCCGTGATGTAGGGAATCAGGATTAAGTGAGAATAAACGTTATTTTTTTTTTTAAATGATTGGGCAGTGGAGCCATCCTACTATATATCTGGAGTAGTGGGTCCATCATACTACATATGGAGTAGTGGGGCCATTATACTATATGTATGTGGGGCAGTGGGACCATCATAGTATATACAGGTGCATCTCACTAAATTAGAATATCTTCAAAAAGTTAATTTATTCCAGTTCTTCAATACTGTTTCAGTATGCTCCACAATCATGAGGAAGACTGCTGACTTGACAGATGTCCAGAAGGCAGTCATTGACACACTCCACAAGGTCCTAGAGTTCCAATTTTCATTTGGAAATCAAGGTCCCAGAGTCTGGAGGAAGAGTGGAGAGTCCACAATCCAAGCTGCTTGAGGTCTAGTGTGAAGGCTCCACAATCAGTGATGGTTTGGGGGGCCATGTCATCTGCTGGTGTAGGTCCACTGTGTTTTATCAAGACCAAAGTCAGCACAGCCGGCTACCAGGACATTTTACAGCACTTCATGCTTGCCTCTGCCCACAAGCTTTTTGGAGATGGAAATGTCATTCTCCAGCAGGACTTGGCCCCTGTCCACACGGCCAAAAGTACCAATACCTGGTTTACACACAACAGTATCACTGTGCTTGATTGGCAGCAAACTCGCCTGACCTTAACCCCATAGAGAATCTATTATAGAGAATCTATGGGGTATTGTCAAGAGGTAGATGAGAGACACCAGACCCAACAATGCAGATGAGCTGAAAGACAGCTTTTTGTTTTGAAGAACTGAAGTAAATTAACTTTTTGATGATATTCTAATTTAGTGAGATGCACCTGTATATGGAGCAGTGGGACCATCATGCTATATATATGGAGGAGTGGGGGCATCATACTAAATATAGAGCAGTGTGTGTGTGTCACCCCAGGCCTGGATGCCACAAACAATAATCTGTTTCTGAAAGCAGGAGGGAGGTCCCCTGGTTAGGGACTATTAGCATACAGCACCTCCTGTCCCAGGCCAGCAGGGGGAGCTGGCTGCCCCTATAAAAGCTGGAACTGGGGGCAGGGTTAGAGAAAACTGGACGACCTAGCTCAGGAGTGAGACTAGTCCCAGAGAAGGAGGGACAGTTCAGCTGTAGCTGAGGAGTCCGTGAGGCACAGGAGAAACTGCAAGCCAGGGACAGAGGCGACGAGAGCCGGTCCTGGCAGAGAACCAATCTACCGGACATTGGGGTCCGAGGCTGTCAGGGTTACAAGCCCAGCAGCAGAGAACCAACCTGCGAGGGATTTCAGGTCCCTTGGCCTAAGAAGCCTGGAGGCTCCGCCACACAGAGGGACCAGTACATCGAGGAGCAAGCAACAGGTACCCAAGGCCTGAGTCGCAAGCCATACAGGAGAGAAGTACACGGCCAGCTCAGAGACGTGGGCTATTACACCACGAAAAGGGGGATAGTCAGAAAGAGCATAGAGAGAACGGTAGGCCTACACACTCACCCTGACCAGTGGGGCTCGCCCGAATGCTCTCAGACACCCAGGCCCATTCCTAACCGGTACTGTTGGGTCATTAATAATATCTACAATAAAGACCCTGAACTGTTTGAAGCGGACTCTGAACTCTTACTATTGCGGCCTGCACTATCACCCCCAACATCCACCTACACTGCCCTGAGGCTACACTCTTCCCGTGGGGAATTATCCTACCCCTGTGCTGCACACCAACACCAGCCTCAGCGGTCTGCCTTGCAGCAGCGGTTATCTCCAATCGCAATCCACGGGTGGCGTAGTCGGACATTCAAAACACTGATAAATAGACTGCCACCATTTGGTCTGACCACCCTGAGCCACGGGATCGGGTTGCCACTACTACCCCCATCAGCACCGTACACTAGAAGGCCCGGTTCCGGGTACCCCACGGCCCAGGGGGCGAGTCAGCTTTGGCGTAGTCGGCAGAATTGTGACCAACCCGCAACAAACGGGTATTGCGTGCCTGGAAAAGACTCTATACATATCTGAGTGAAGTTTCCCTCCATTCGGGGCCATTTCCCGCCAATCGGAGCGTTTCCCGCCATCGGGCGCCATCTTCGGGACGCCACGCCTACGCTGAGACGCTGCTCAAGGTCCTGGAAGGAGATCCAGCGGATGCCGACGTCATCACCGAGCAAAGCAAGGTCCTCGCCCAGAGCATCGCGAGCGGAGCCGCGGCCTACAGAAGAGGATCGCCAGAAGGTAGGCCACAGTTAACTAGGGGGGAGGAAGATGTCGGACGCGGAGGGACCCTCTACCACCAGCGTAGCCGCTGCAGCTGTGATGCCGTTTTCCATGCCCTATATCCATAGGCGGATTATAATGAGGGCAATCCGGATTGCCCTCATTATATGTGCGGGCCGCCGCGGCACATAGCGGTAGCAGTGGCGGGAGGGGGGGGCCCGGTCCGCTCCCCCAGCAGCGGCCGCCGCTACTTCTTCATCTGCCGGGCCAGCACTGCAGCAGTTAACTTCCCTGTGCTGGCCCGGCCGCATCACTGCTAGGAGACATGGCCCTGTGCGCGGCTGTGTCTCCTAGCTGTGACGTCACACGGTGCGCCCCGGCCTGCAGTGCTGCACCGGAAAAGAGAGAGAGCAGGCAGGAGGAATTGAGCCGGGGGATTGTGAGTGTGTGTGTGTGTGTGGGCAGATGTGTGTGTGGGCAGGTGTGTGTGTGTTTGTGGGCAGGTGTCTGTGGGGGCAGGTGTCTGTGTGGGCAGGTGTGTGTGTGTGTGTATATGTGTGTGTGTGTATATGTGTGTGTGTCTGTGTGGGCAGGTGTGTGTGTATATGTGTGTGTGTATATGTGTGTGTGTGTGTGTGTGGGGGCAGGTGTCTGTGTGGGCAGGTGTCTGTGTGGGCAGG